>NW_026622819.1:6295555-6603518 GCF_023065955.2 Ursus arctos | reverse complement strand
ATCTAAGCAGAAGATCAACAAAGTAATAAGGGCTTTGAATGACACACTGGGCCAGATGGCCTTCACAGACATAGTCAGAGCCTTCCAACCTAAAGCAACAGAACACACATTCTTCTAGAGTGCCCATGGAACATTCCCCAGAATAGATCACATACTGTGTCACAAATCAGGTCTCAACTGGTACAAAAAGATTGAGATTATACCATGCGTATTTTTAGACCACATGCTTTAAACCTGAGCTCAATCACAAGGTTTTCTGAATTGTAAGAATGGCTTTACACCCTTGGTTTCACGCACTGGAGGTCAAGATCAACCAAAGACTGTGTGATTAGAGTCCCTCCTCACCTAGATGTCTAGAATGGCTATATACCTTGCCTTCAATTAAAATTACACTTTCCTATTTTGTCGATACAAAATTTTCCTACTGATATAAATAAATTAAGCTTTCTGCTGATCATAAAACAATATGAGAGTATTTAAAATATAACAAGAATGAAAAACACTTAGTTTTTGACAATTAATAAAAAAAAAGCATATTAAAAAGACAATGGGGCTCAACAAATGAAAAAAAATTAAAAAAAAAAAACCCGCCCACGCCAGAATTGATATGAATGGAATTTTATGATTTACCAAGCCAGGAAAGTTTAATTAAATAAAAGATAAAAGTGATGGGATGCTGCATGCCTTTTAAATTCTATTTTTATTGCAGCTTATTAAAGAAACATATGGACAATCCGAATGTAGAATATGAATTTTTAAAATTTCATAATAAGGTTGCAAATCAAAATGATGTATTTAATAAAATTTCCCATTAAATTTTCAGCTTTCCAAAGAACTCTTTTCTTTTGTAATACAGTTATTGTCAGTTCAATTAATTAGACTTCAGCAGAACATCCAAAATAACTTTTTCAGGATTAGTGTTGCAATGCCATGACTCCCCCATAGCGTGTCGCACGGGGACTCAGCTTGTCCCTTTTGGTGCCCAACACGGGCACACCCCTGGCTGGTGGAACCCTAAGGCTGACATGCCGAGGTATTTCTGATGTTCAATATATAGCTGATTTCTCAAGTGCACGCAAGCTTTTATGCAGGCATTCAGTGGAGTAGCTGAGATTAATTTGTCAGTAATGGTACACTGCAAAAAGGTTTTGTTCTTTCCTCAAATTTAGTGGATTTTAAAACTTAAGAAATATATCAGAGTGAAAGCCCCTGACATAATAAATGAAAAATGGCCCCAAACGGCACAAACTATTACAGAATAACTTATTTTACAATGGTCATAGAACACCCCTTCAGTCTGAGACCGACCGGTGGAAAAGCCACTTAGTTTCAATACAGAATCCCTTGGGAGACCCAAGACATCATCGTTTTGGATGACTTTTAAATCTATTAAAATTATATATAATTTTAATATATATAAAATGTTTTTATAAATTTGTAATAAAATTTTAAAATAAGAATTATATATATTTAAGGTGTATACCATGATAGTTTGATACACACCTACACAGCGAAATAATGACTGCAGGGAAGCTCATTAACATATCTGCCTCCTAGCTTACCCTGTGTGTGTGTGTGTGTGTGTGTGTGTGTGTGTGCGTGTGTGTGGTAAGAGGACCCAACCAAAGTCTATTCTTAACAGTGGATTAAGACCAGGGGTCCTTTGAGGATGGATGGCAACTCCCACATGACTGAACGTCACGCTATGTGGTGGTATCGTGTTCTTACCTTGCATTTAGCCTGTCCTTTCAAAATCTTAGTTTTTCCTAATATTGTTTAGCAAGCTCTATTGACGACATCAATTAGCCATGGTTCCTGCAAACAGCCTACAGATAGATACAAGCCAGTTTGCATAGATCACGGAGCAATGTTTTTCTGTTTGAATTGGCTACGTCTGACCATCCCATTCCCCACTGCACATTTACGTTCACCCTGTGTCATAGGATCAGGCACATTGTCTGAATGCAAAGACAGTGGCTTATTGTGCCATGGGGGTTCTCAAATAGTCACACTAAATAAAACACTATATTCAAACTTCAAAGTGCTCTTCTGGTAGTTGCAGTCGTAGAAAGAGGTCTTATAAAAACAAATCTAGTGCTAGAACATACGAAAACCTGTCCCTGTTCGTACCTTCCAGAGTCACAGCTCACAGACGGCTAGAGAAGGAGCCTGAGCCTGAATATGACTCGTGGACTTCAGAGCTGACTGAAGATTCCAGATCTCATGGTGGACTCCGACAACTGCAAAAAGACGTGAATAAGATGACAGTTAACGATTCCTTCTGTCATAAACCTAAAGGTTAAAATATGCCTCACGTGGCCTTTCAGTGGCTAAATTACACACAAAACGCACCACATCCATTTGTGAAAAAAAATGTATAATAGCAGAGAAAGACAACTATCATATGGTTTCTCTCATCTATGGAACATAAGAACTAGGAAGATCGGTAGGGGAAGAAAGGGATAAAGAAGGGGGGGTGATCAGAAGGGGGAATGAAGCATGAGAGACTATGGACTCTGAGAAACAAACTGAGGGCCTCAGAGGGGAGGGGGGTGGGGGAATGGGATAGACCGGTGATGGGTAGTAAGGAGGGCACGTGTTGCATGGTGCACTGAGTGTTATACGGAACTGATGAATTATCGAACTTTACATCAGAAACCAGGGATGTACTGTATGGTGACTAACATAATATAATAAAAAAACATTAAAAAATGTATAATAATGACATCTCTACAATTTTATATTCAGATCTGTCATTGCCTGGGCTTCAATCCTAAAAGTTTGAAAATAGAACTTTTTTCGTCTGAAATTTGATGATTTATGAATGATGTTAAGACATTTATTTTCAAAGTTGTATTTAAATTATATTTCCTTCCTTCTGAGTTCAAAAAAATTTGGAAGTTTAGAGCTATAGGAAAATATTTTTCTTTTTTTTTTAAGATTTTATTTATTTATTGTCAGAGATAGAGAGCAAGAGAGCAATAGAGAGTAGCAGGCAGAGGGAGAAGCAGGCTCCCCACTGAGCAAGGAGCCCGATGCAGCATTCGATCCCAGGACCCTAAGATCATGACATGAGCCAAAGGCAGACACTTAACCATTGAGCCACGTTAAGTGTCCCATGGGAAAATATTTTTCTTCAGTCAATCTTTTTTCCTTCCAAACAAAATTGAACTTTTATATTGAATATTGGTTCCTTGGATTAAAAGAGAAAAATGTGAATATATCCTTGTTGTCTTTTGCCATGGAGTGTCAGTAATTAATATCTCAATCTTTTGGGTAGAGAAGAAGTCAATCAGCAGAAAAAAGACAGGAGAATCTAAGGGAACTTGAGGATCTGCTTGCATTTCCTAGAAGTAATGCTGAAGTCCCCTCTAGCTAGCCTCTGGGTGCCCCACAAAGAAAACCATGCCTCCTTGTTGCCCACCAACCAACACAGGACACAGAATATGGCAGAAGCTCCCCATCATTTAATGGAACCATGCATAAATAAATAAATTAGCGGGCACATAAATGAATGAACACTAATGATAATTCTTGTATATCAAATGACTAACTTTCAGTTAGCTCTTAGAAAAAGACTCCTCTTCTAAACCAAAAATCACAGAAGAAAATGCATCCTCAAACAGAATTTTAGTCAATCACATCTTAAAAATGTGAACTTGGGGTAACTGATGGCATCTGGTACTTATGTAAGGCTCTCAATAAATGTATTTAATTTTTAATTTCACTGAGTCTCTCACATATGCTATTTTCATTCTTTTATCAAGTTGGAACACCAGTAAAAGGCTATTTTCCATATATATGTGTGTGTGTGTATATATATATACACACACACACATATATATATATGTAAAATCCTGCTGTCATCCAGATAATGGCAGTCACTCATGTCACAGTGGAAACCCCTTTGAAACTCTCTTCTGATTGGCTGCAGAAGGGCTGGGGGCTGGGGGTAGCCTCCGGGGGTCTGAGCTGGGCGGATTAGCAAGTGGGTTTGCTGCTCCCTCGGGAGAGAAGCATGGACCATGACACGGGGTTCTGGGGTCTCTAACACAGCAGCTCTCAGGCACTCCGCATGGTTTTGGAATCAGGGTCTGGATGCAGAGTCGTGGCTGTCCCTCGGAAACGCCGGTGCTCTTCGATGTCCGCGGTGACCTTGTAGCTTGGCATATTGATCGAACACCTTGAAGCAATTGCTCTTACTTATGTCTCAGAGGCCAGACAGCAGGTTGGCCATAGTTATTCATTTACGTTGACATCAACATCCCCTTGGTCTGTGTTTTATCAAAACGGATCTCCCCTCTGCTTCAGCTTCTGGGGGGGAGGGGTGTATGGGACAGAATCTGGCTGCACGGCCTCCAGGACGTCTGGGGAAATGCTCAGAAGTCTTGACCTTGTTGGCAGCGCTCTTCCAAGCGGTTGTCTCATCTGGATACAGAAAAGAGGTCCCAAATCAATTACGCGGGATCAAAGCTCCTAGCCGTTTGGTCTGATGAGACTTGGCAGGGTCACAGATCTAAACCCCAAGCGGGGGAAGCCTGGATGCTGAGCTCTGCTTTCCAGAAGGCTGTGGGCTACGCAGGGGGCAGGAAGCCCAGAGATGCAAGTGGTCTCCCTTCCTCTTGCTGCAGACCCAGCTCTCCTGCCTCGGGGAATAGCTTCCTTCCCCACCTGCCCTTTTTTCTGGGTGGCTTTCCTGTCTCTTTGATAAGATCTAGGTAATAATCAACGTCTGGAAGAAGGTGGGAAGTTTGGGGTCTCTTTATTTTTACTCTTGTTTCTGTGAAGCTGAGAAGATTGGCATTTCTCTAAATGTTTGAAGCTCTATAAGAAAAGAAGACCGAAAAATCAGGCTGAACAGGTTCCATCACCATACTGAAATTTCTGTGTTCGCGTACTGCAGGGATGAAGAAGCAAAGTGTAACTTGATGATTATCTAGGTGAAGCTGTTGTGTTTTTCAGATTTACTCCCTCCTTCCAGGGAGTCGACACCCCAGGTGCTGTCAGGACGGACCTGGACTCACTCCACGCCACGTCTCGCAGGAATGAACGACAGGGAAATGACTGCGTTCCCCAGTCCTATAAGTACATAGATGGGGGTGAGGCTGGCCCCGTTTGGGAGTGGAATAAAACCCACCCCATTATACACTTCGGAAGGACAATTTTATGATATACGAACTATTCCTCAGTTCTAAAAGGATATTACATTAAATTGCTCTCACAAAGTGAAAAAAAAAACATTTTTAACATTTTTAAATAAATTAAAATATATTGAAACATGGTGGGCGGTGGAGGGAGAAGAAAGGAAAAGTTCCAGAAATTTCAAACTCTTAACAGATAGGAAATGAGAGGGGAAAATCATTAAAAGTCATAAATAAGAGAAAGCCTAGTGAATATACATAATGTCACCATGACAAACATTAGTCCAGTAGCTCCTTTCCAATCCCAGTCCTGTCAACCCGAGGGCTAAAATCTCTGAATTCATGTCCCTTTAGTCTGTGTTGGATTAAAATGATCTCTCTCATGCCCCACTTCTCAGTGGAGAGGTGATCCCCAGAGTAAAGTCCTGCAAAATCATGGTGTTTTTTGAACAATGCAACAATTTTTGATGAATTACTCCCTCTTGCTCTTCATACCCATTTTCTTTATGCCTTGAAACGCCTCCCAGGGCATCGCAGTGCAGATACTAATATTCCTGTTGTGAAGAAGTGTCGGTGTAGCCCTGGGCTTTACAATAACAGACAAATTAGAAAAGCAAAAAGCCCTTAGAAGTGTGAATTATACATGCATCAGGTCTGGTTCTATGAGATTTTCCTTCTCACATAAATGGCTTGGAAATGGAAAGGCTTGGAAACGGACTATGGACAGGATGTAAGGCCTTGCTGCTCCAGCGAGAGCAGGTGTCAGCAACCCCGGGGGGCTTGTTAACACAGATCCCTGAGAGACTCTCCTGGGCTTCTCATCCAAATGGCCTGGGGCACAGGTACAGAGTTTGCATTCCAAACAAGGTCCCAAGTGATGGTGTTGATCTGGGGACCACACGGCATCGGAACCACTAATTTAGGGAACCAAAGGGCATAAAATGATACACTATTCATTTCAAGAGACATGGAAAAGAGAATTGCTATTCATTAAAGGACCGTATCATGCTTTTCTCTGTAGATAGGTTTTATTAGTTCAGGGTTTACATCAATGATGAAAGCATCCCTAACGATAAGGGTACCATTTGCTTGCTAATCTGGACAGCGGCTAGGAAGAAAACAGCACTTCGGGATCCTTGTCTCACTTCTCTTTTGGAAGTGCTTCATCTTTCTCTTTCAGTAAAACCGCTAAATCACCATTTGGAGGTTGTCTTATTCTTATTCTAGAACTATTACAGAAAAAAAAAAATGTCTTGGGGTTTTTTTTCTTTCCTTTTTATTTTTTTCTGCAACCCTCTGTTGTGTGCTGGTCTCAGCCCATCAATATCCAGTGTTGTGGTTGGACCGGCCCTTGTGGTTCCTATTATGACTGCAAGATGCCCCCAGCCACAACCACCAGCAAACTTTGACAAAATGGAGGTTTATTACTTACAAGACCTGGAAATTATCTGGCACACTTGGGGCCACGCAATGAGGTCACAGGTAGAGAGAAGGGCTGTTGGCCTGGAGTTCTGCATTTATGGGGGTCTAGAGTGGGGGCCGAGGGTCTCACAGGCTCACTCTTTATTGGTGAATTTAAAACAGAAGAGCAAAACCCTTCAGAGTGTAGGGATAGAGGGTACATTCCTCAATCTCATAAAAACCATCTATGAAAAGCCTACAGCAAATATCATTCTCAATGGGAAAAAGCTGGAAGCCTTTCCCTTAAGATCAGGAACACAACAAGGATGCCCACTCTTGCCACTATTATTCAACATAGTACTAGAAGTCCTTGCAACAGCAATCAGACAACAAAAAGGGATAAAAGGTATCCAAATCGGCAAAGAAGAAGTCAAAATGTCTCTCTTCGCAGATGACATGATACTCTATATGGAAAACCCAAAAGAATCCACTCCCAAACTATTAGATGTTATAAAGCAATTCAGTAATGTGGCGGGATACAAAACCAATGCTCAGAAATCAGTTGCATTTCTATACATGAACAATGAGACTGAAGAAAGAGAAATTAGGGAATCCATCCCATTTACAATAGCACCAAAAACCATAGTTACCTTGGAATTAACTTAACCAGAGACGTAAAGGATCTATATTCTAGAAACTACAAATCACTCTTGAAAGGCATTGAAGAAGACACAAAAAGATGGAAAAATATTCCATGCTCATGGATCGGATGAATTAACATAGTTAAAATGTCCATGCTGCCCAGAGCAATCGACACTTTCAATGCTATCCCAATCAAAATACCGAGGACATTTTTCAAAGAACTGGAACAAATAGTCCTTAAATTTGTATGGAACCAGAAAAGGCCCCGAATCTCCAAGGAACTGTTGAAAAGGAAAAACAAAGCTGGGAGCATCACAATGCCAGATCTCGAGCTGTACTACAAAGCTGTGATCACAAAGACAGCATGGTACTGGCACAAAAACAGACACATAGACCAATGGAACAGAATAGAGAACCCAGAAATGGACCCTCGGCTCTTTGGGCAACTAATATTTGAAAAAGCAGGAAAAAAAATCCAGTGGAAAAAAGACAGTCTCTTCAATAAATGGTGCTGGGAAAATTGGACAGCTACATGCAAAAGAATGAAACTTGACTACTCTCTCACACCATACACAAAGATAAACTCCAAATGGATGAAAGACCTCAATGTGAGACAGGAATCCATCAAAATCCTAGAGGAGAACATAGGCAGCAACCTCTACGACATCGGCCAAAGCAACCTTTTTCATGACACATCTCCAAAGGCAAGAGAAACAAAAGATAAAATGAACTTGTGGGACTTCATCAAGATAAAAAAGCTTCTTCACAGCCAAGGAAACAGTCAAAAAAAACTAAGAGGCAGCCCACGGAATGGGAGAATATATTTGCAAATGACGCTAAAGATAAAAGACTGGTATCCAAGATCTACAAAGAGTTTCTCAAACTCAATACATGAGAAACAAATAAATCATAAAATGGGCAGAAGAGATGAATAGACACTTTTCCAATGATGACATACAAATGGCTAACAGACACGTGAAAAAATGTTCAAAATCATTAGCCATCAAGGAAATTCAAATCAAAACCACACTAAGATACCACCATACGCCAGTTAGAATGGCAAAAATTGACAAGGCAAGAAACAACAATTGTTGGAGAGGATGTGGAGAAAGGGAATCCCTCCTACATTGTTGGTGGGAATGCAAGTTGGTACAGCCACTCTGGAAAACAGTGTGGAGGTCCCTTAAAAAGTTAAAAATTGAGCTACCCTATGACCCAGCCATTGCACTACTGGGTATTTACCCCAAAGATACAGACATAGTGAAGAGAAGGGCCATATGCACCCCAGTGTTCATAGCAGCATTGTCCACAGTAGCTAAATCGTGGAAGGAGCCGAGATGCCCTTCAACAGATGAATGGATTAAGAAGTTGTGGTCCATATATACAATGGAATATTACTTAGCTATCAGAAAGAATGAGTTCTCAACATTTGCTGCAACATGGACGGCACTGGAGGAGATAATGCTAAGTGAAATAAGTCAAGCAAAGAAAGACAATTATCATATGATTTCTCTCATCTATGGAACATAAGAACTAGGAAGATTGGTAGGGGAAGAAAGGGATAAAGAAAGGGGGGATATTCAGAAGGGGCAATGAAGCATGAGAGACTATGGACTATGAGAAACAAACTGAGGGCTTCAGAGGGGAGGCGGGTGGGGGAATGGGATAGACTGGTGATGGGTAGTAAGGAGGGCACGTATTGCATGGTGCACGGGGTGTTATATGCAACTAATGAATCATCGAACTTTACATCTGAAACCAGGGATGTACTGTATGGTGACAAACATAATATAATAAAAAAATTAAATAAATAAATAAATAAATAAACAAATAAAAATTAAAAAATTAAAAAATAAAAATAAAAAATAAATAAAACAGAAGAGCGGGGATGGAATGTGCTGGAAGAGGAAAAAAGCAAGCAGTCCAAATGGTCAGTTAAAGTCAACCAAGATCTCTCAAATAAAGGTGCCTCAGTGGCGGGAGGCTGTGTTTATTGGGGACAGCTGGGGACAGCCCCGTTTGCAATGGTCTCCTTAGGCACCAAAGCTTCAGTCAGACACTGGCATTACAAAAAGCAAACACAACACCCAACACAACACAACACAAAAAACTGTTGGGGCTGATACTACAGGATCTAAGTGTTCCTATTAAGCGAACGCTTCAGCCTACCTAAAATTCTTCCTCTATCGTGTCCAGCGGGGCTGCATTTAGTTTTTCTTTGTAAGTGGTCAATTTGTGATGTGTTCTCTCTACAGAGTAGAGCTTCCCCACTCCCCGCCAATTTTGTGTGCTCTGACTTGCTTTAGCCAACTCGCCAGGCCTTTTCCACAGGCAGAAAGGAGTCTTTCTTTAGTCCCAGAGCATAGCTTGGAACACGTTCAAAGTCAGCTATGGAAATGAATGCTCGCGGGTTTATCTAGGTCTTCGAGGAGGCTGCTCCTGGTGCTCAGGAAGATAATAGCACCTTATAAATATATGTACAGTATCCATTTCTGCATAAACCGCAGATGACTGCCTGCAAATACACAGTCATCCCCATTTCTATCAGGCCAGCGATAGTTGGATGCCAATGAAAAATCTTGGAGAAACATAATGGACAATTGTGATCATTTAGGGTCTGCGAAGGCTCTGTGACCCTGAAGATGGAGATGGAAATGAGACAGAAGTCTGCCCCCTGCTGGACGTTGACTCCTCTCTTCCTCACTGCTCTTGTAACTCACACTTTCTCTCCCTTTTTCTCTTGTTTTTGTCTGATCTCTCAGCTTCCATGCTCCTTTTATTCCCTTCTCCCCACTGCTATTAGCTCATATTCTCTTGAACTCATCATAGTCTCTCTTTGTATGTGAAATCTACAATAAAGCCAAACAATCAAGTATGTTCTGAGAATATCTAAAAAGAGAAAACTACTATGTTTGGGTGAAAAATCCAAGGAAAACAGCTATAAAAACCTCAAAGAAACAACTCCTTTTCCTCACCCATCCCATCCAGATGCACCTTCTGGTTGTCTTTTCAAAATCATTTCCAGGCTCAAGGTTGCTCTCAATGTCCTCCTGTGATCAGCCCTTACTTGGTTGGGGAATGGAATCTAATTTGATAATACAAGAACAGTTTTCTAATTATACAGATAGAAGAAAGAACACATTCTTATTTGTACTTCTTTTCTCCCCCTGAGTGTGCCTTAGCGCTCAGAAAACAGGCTCAGTGGTTCTGTGGGAAAGTCAGGTAAGCTTAGCCCCACCTCCAGCCACCCCCATGCCCAGCAGTTACTTCATCAACTTGTGATGCTTGCCCTGTACGTTCTCCAAACCCTCAAATCCAGGCAATATATTCTACTCACCGTGAATGGGATCACAATGAAAGAATAAATGACAGTTTACAAGTCCTATGCCTGGGAATAAGAAGATGACCAGACAACATGGTGGCCTGGGCGGCTCACCTCCTGCCCACCTTCTTTATCTCAGTGCACTGGCGTGTCATGTCATTTTACCCCCATGTCCTCAATGTTCCTCATTCCCCACCTTTTGATGCTCCCTTTGCTGTTGGAAGAACTCTGCAAATAGTTCTCATTGATGTAATATATCCTGTCCAGGCTGAGATGTTTAAAAGCAGCCTATTCTCATACGGTTTCACTCATATGTGGAATATAAGAAACAGCACAAAGGATCATAGGGGAAGGGAGGGAAAACTGAATGGGAGATCATCTGAGAGGGAGAAAAACCATGAGAGAGACTCTTAACTCTAGGGAATAAATAGAGGGTGCTGGAGGAGAGGTGGGTGGGGGGGTGGGATAACTAGGGGATGGGCATTAAGGAGGGCACGTGGTGTGATGACCACTGGGTGTTATATGTATAAATTATTGAACACTACATCTGAAACTAATGATGTACTTACTACCAGTTGGCTAATTGGATTTAAACTTAAAAAATTAAAAAAATTTTAAAAAAAGAAAGCAGTTTATTGTCTCCATGCTCTCTTTCCCGACCCCTAGCTGGATGACAGTGCCCAATGGGGCCTTGGAAACCATGTATTACAGAGGCAGAGCCATCATCAGGCTGCATCTCAGACCCCCACCTCCCGCCCCAAGGACCATGTATTATTCTGTGGCTGAAATGTGGGGACTATCTGTTACCATAGCCACGGATTTTAGTTCAAGTCCTAATTAATTGTGACGTACATCCTGGAATGCTCCACTAGGTGACATTAGGACTCACTGAGTAGATCAAGGAGGAATTGCAGGAGAGAGAAGGGGAAGGGAGAGAGAAGGTCCATCCCGTGCTTCTGGACTTATCCTGCTCCTCCCCACAGGAAACATGGCACTCAACAGATGATTTTACAGTTCCATTTTTGGTCTTTATAAGGAAGTGGTGGGCAATTATCCAATTGACTCTTTCTTTACTTTTCCTCCTATCCAGGTGCATCCTGGAGGATGGAAGGAGGGGGCAGTTTGATGGAGAAATTTGGAAGTAGAAGTCTGGGATTTGTCAATCCCCTCCTCCTGAGGAATGGACTGTGGCCAGCATGGTACAGAGGCATACTTTGCCTTTCCCGCATTACATCAGCCTTGAAGACATGGATTTCCATCCTGAAGGCACATAAGGTAGATTGTGTGAATGTATCATGGTACAGAATCAAATTCTGATTCACTCTGAGGCTATCCAGGAGGACGCAATACATCTCTCCCACGTGGCGTATTTCTTTCTAACTTGCTACCCCCTCTTTACTGATGTCTATAACATCATTCATGCCAGACTTGTAATAAACTCATGGAGAATACAGTCTGTATCACCTACACCATGTTCTGAGGATTCTCAAGGTCACATATCCCACTGGAACCTCTTCCCTTAGCCCCAGATTTGCAAATAGCACTGCCTGCTTGACTCTCCTCCTGGATGGCTGAGACATGAAAAGTTCAAAATGGAGCTCTCAGTCTTCCTCGGCAACTTTCCCACTCCAGTCCTCCCATATCTGGGGATGACAGCTCCACTCTTCCAGTTGCTCAGGCATCCCGAACACTTGGTGTCACCCTAAACACTCAGATGTTTTCTCAGATTGAACATCCAGACCGTTATCCAATCCTGCCGGCACCATCTTCCAAACACATCCCAAACCTGACCACTTCTCACTGTCTCCACTACTGCCACACTTGTCCAAGCCACCAGCATCTCTCACTGGATTTTAACCACACCTTTTCAGGATGGTTGGTGTCTCTGCTTCAATTCATCTGCCCTGCAGTCTATTCCCGACAAAACTAAGACTCGCTCATGGTTTCCACTTCAATCTGAATAAAACAAAGCCTGATAACGGCTTTGGAGGACCCCTTCACCTTGGAGTTATGCTGCTCTCCCTCTTGCTTTATTGAGCTAGAGACACTCCCGATTCATGGCCCTGATCCTGGCTGCTCCCTCGGCCTGGAATGCTCTTCCTCCAGACATCCACACACCACTCCTCTTCCTCCTTCACGTCTTTGCTCCAATGCTGACCTCACAGGTCATACTTTCCTGTCCACCTTCTGTGGGTCTCATCCTCCTACCCACACACACACAGACCTAACCCCTGCCCCACTTCATCTTCCTCCTTACAGCTACCATCCCACATACGGCATATTTCATGTTTCCATCTTTCTTTTGTTTTACCTTTTGCACCCAATCTGGGAATGCAAGTTGTGTGGTGGCAGGAATTTTTATCTGTGTGGTTACTGCTGTATCTCCAGGGTTGGAAACAATGCCTGGAACATAATATATGCTCAATAACTAACTGATAAGCGTGTATGTTACTCACAAAAGAGAGGTTAGTGGCATCAGTATCAAGCTTAGGACCATTTCAAATTAATAGTAGTAAGAGAAGAGCTAGCTTTTTATACTTTATATGTAAAATACCAATCTGTAGTTCCCTTAGACCAAAGAATAAGCTGCTTTTCGATGAAGACACTGAGCCTGGGTAAGGCTGTGGTTGCTCCAAGGTTTCAGTGGAAACTGGTGGGTGCTGTCACCAAGGAGCACGGATTACTGCACCGCTCCCTTTTCTGAAGAAATCTGAAAGCTTGGAAAGCATCCATTTTGAAGTCTTATCTTTTCTCCTCTTTCTCATCTTGGATTCGTTTGGTCCTGGTCACTCAGTCGTTGGATTTGTTGGCCATCTTTCCACATGAACTGCTGTGCAAGACCCAGATGGAAGTAAGAGTAGTTGCCAGGGCTTCTGTGCTCCCTGGACTCAATGGAATTCTGGTCAGAGAAACTACCTTGTAGACATGTCCCAGGAAGGGCAGAGGTAGAGAGCAAATAGATTTTTCTCTGAGAATACTGATCAACAAATTGTTCCCCATACATTAGTCAGCAGTCTTCCAAAATTGGGTCATGAGGTGGCGGCAGACATGGGATGAAATTTCGTTTCTGTCAGCAAGTCAGTGACTCTCAAGTCATGAACTAGCTAGATGATAAAGGGAAAATTCATTCCAGGAGCCCCCATCTGAATGTGTAATCACCAGCATGGATTTAATAAATAGATTATTTAATTATCAGATAATTCAGGAAATAACTGTGATCTGATGGGATGAAAACCCATGATACACATTGGCTTTTATTTATTTATTTGTAAAAACAAAAGCAAAACAGGATGAAAATCCTGGAGGGCGAAGAATTCCTAAAACGGAAATGGGGTGAGCCACCCTCCAAGTCTGAGGAAGCAGAGAGGGAACAATTTGTTCAGAGAATGAGGTAACTGTAAAAGTAACTTATCCATGCATCCTCACCCAGGGAATTTTCCCTGCCACCTCCGAATGTAACTTTTGGGAAGTAGAAAGCTCACCCCTCCACCGGCATAGGGACTAATTTACAATTGTCCTCAAGTGTAATTCTAATTTCCGGGTTTTTTTCAGCTTTAGTGGGGTATAATTGACAAATAAAATCTCAAGATATGTAAAGTGTACAACATGATGATGTGATGTATGTATTCATTGTGAAAAAAATCCCACCTAAGTTACTGAACACACTCATCACCTTGCCTATTTACCATTTCATGTGTGAGAACGTTTAAGTTCTACTGTCTTAGAAAATTTCAGTTATATAATATGGTGGTATGCACAATAGTCACCAAGTTTTACATTAGACCCTCTGGTCTTATTCATCTTATAACCGAGAACACATTCCCTTTTACCAACCTCTCCCTAACTCCACCACCCCCAGCCCCTGGTGACCACGTTTATGCTGTTTCTGTGAGTTTGACTTTCTCTTAGATTCCCCATATGTGTGATGCCTGGCAGAATTTGTCTTTTTCTGCCTGGCTTATCTCATTTAGCATAACGCCCTCCAGGTCTACCCACATGGCCACAAATGGCAGCATTTTCTTCGTTTTTAAGGTTCACCAATATTTCATTACGTGTATTCCACATTGTCTGGAGCCGTCCATTCTTTGACAGATACTTAAGTTGTTTTCATATCTTGGCCATCTTGAGTCATGCTGCTATGTTTGCTCTGTGACAGGAGAGGTCATTTGTGAACAGTCAAACCGAGCCTGTTGACTGGTCATTGTGCGGCAATGGAGTCAAAGGCAAGGCTTCCACCTTTCCTCTGACTCCGGCCCTCCCCACAAAGAGAGCACTGAGGGTGCTCTTCACTGAGGCAGCTCAGCGGAGGGTGCTGCCAACCTCGTGCATGGATATGATGTACGCTTACCAAGGTTAGGGAGTGGAGAAAAATGTACACAACATTTACCAAGTGCTTCATGCATGGGAGGTTCTGTTAATGCACACAGAGCAATCAAAGAAGAACAGTATTGATGTCATGTAAATATAGAAATTAAAGGCCCCTGTCTCGAGTTTTTCCAAATTTCAGCCATGGAATACTTAAGACCATCTTAACAAAGAGGAATAAAGTGAGAGGAATCAGTCTACCTGATTTTAAGACTTCTTATAAAACTACAGCAATCAACAGTGTGGTATTGGTGGAGGGAAGACACATCGATCAATGGAACAGAACAGAGAACACAGGACTAGACCCACACAAGTATACGAACTGATCATTCAATTTTTTTAAATCATGGTAAGAAAAACCATATAGCATAAATTTATCATCTTAACCATTTCTTTTTTAAAATTGATTTATTTATTTGAGAGAGAGAGAGAGAGCAGGGGAAGGGGCAGAGGGAGAGAGGGAATCTCAAGCAGACTCCCCACAGAGCGTGGAGCCAACCATTTCTTTTTTAAAATTGATTTATTTATTTGAGAGAGAGAGAGAGAGCAGGGGAAGGGGCAGAGGGAGAGAGGGAATCTCAAGCAGACTCCCCACAGAGCGTGGAGCCTGACGCGGGGCTTGATCTCATGACCCTGAGAACATGACCTGAGCCGAAGTCAAAAGTCAGATGCTCAACTGACTGAGCCACCCAGATGCCACTTTCTTAACCATTTCTAAGCATACAGTTGGGTAATGTTAAGGATACTCAAGTTATTGCACAACCAACCTCCAGAACTTTCTCGTCTTGCAATACTGAAATTCTATACCCATTAAACAAGGCTGCTTGTTTCCCCTTCCTCAGCTTCAGGCAACCACTGTGTTGCTTTCTGTTCTATGCACTTGACTACTGTAGATACCTCATCTAGGGGGACTCCTACAGTATCTGTCTTTCTCTGAGAGAATTATTGCACTTAACATGCTGCCCTCAAGGTTCAGTTTTTGCAATGGCAAAATTCTAGAAGTAGAGAAGAGATTGGTGATTGTCACAGGTTAGGGACAATGGTATGGGGATTATTAGAGGCAACCCGAGAGATCCTGAGGATGATGGAACTATTTAGAATCTTGACTGTGGTACTAATTACACACATGATTAAATTGTATAGAAATAAAATGAACGTGCACACACATGCTCACACACACGCACACACGAGTACATACAAATTGAGAAGATGTCGGTAAGATCAGTGACTTACATCCGTATCAATACCTTGGTTGCAGTAGTTTACACAACCAGATCTGCAAGATGATTACCACTGGGAGGACCTGGGCAAAGAGTTCAGGGGATTTTTATGGATGATTTCTATCAACTGCATGCAAATCTACCATCATCTAAATAAAAAGTCAATTAAAAAGTGGCAATTCTCAAGACCTCTGGATGAAAATATTTTGTAAATCACAAACATTTTTGCATCTCTTTCTCAGGGCTACCAGTATACACTATTATACTCACGGATATCTTGTCTTTGTAGGACAATAGAGCTTTACTCGTTTTTAAAGATGTATTTATTTATTTGAAAGAGAGAATGAGCAGAGGGGAGGGGCAGAGGGAGAGGGAGAGAATCTCAAGCAGACTCCAAGCTGAGGGAGGAACCTGACATACGGTTCAATCCCAGGACGCTGAGATCATGACCTGAGCTGATATCAAGAGTTGGATGCTTAATCAACTGAGTTGGCACCCCAAAGGTTTTTTTGTTTCTTTTGTTTTTTTAAAGTAGGTTCCATACCCAGAATGGAGCCCAATGCAGGGCTCAGACTCACGACCCTGATATCAACACCCAAGATGAGATCAAGAGTCAGATGCTTAATGGACTGAGCCACCCAGACACCCCAAGCCTTACTCATTTTTAATTCAGAAAGCATTGTTGTTATTCAGGTTTTGATCATTTTTGGCTACTCTGTCTGGTAAATAGAAACACACAGGTTTCTGCTGAAAATGAAAGTGAGTGGACAGATTAAAAATTAGAAACAACAAAGCTCTAAACTTTTAAAAATCCCCTGTAGCTTATTCACTGGGTTTCCAGATGGACTTTGTTCCCATGGAGCTCTAAAGATTGCCTCTAGGGCATAAGCATCAAGAAGAATACAGTAGGCCCCACACTGGGCCCTTTGCAGTTCAGTGTAGGTGTCTGGAGGACGTCCACTGCAGTGGTCTGAACCATTTGTTTCCTCCCTGGAAGGCAAATCTTACATTCATTGGTATTGATTTCTCTGTCTAGAAAGGGCAGCCACTAATTTTAATCACTGCTTGACATGTAGCTTTTTGCAACTCACAGAGGCCTTTCTTTGGGTCCACTGGTCTGAGAATGTCATTACCATTAAGCATCAGCACACCCTGACATACATTACTTTACCTTATATAGAAAGAAGTAATTTGATTTCAATATTGGTTTATTTGCCTGGTTTGCTATGATTTTAGGTTCTGCTGGTCTAGAGTCTTAAGTCCAAAGGGAAAAATGATTTCACCAGGAGACACAAAAAAAATAAGTCCATTGCACTGGAAGTTAAGATCGTCTCCTGGGCACTTAGAGTTCCTCTTGCCTCTGAGTCAAGTGGCAAAGAAGGGAGTCGTGCTGCTGGCTGGGGCAATGTCCTGACTATGAAGCAGAAGAAGGTAAGTGGGTTACTAATATGTGAGGCAGGGAGGGAGGAGAATGAATGTGTGGAATGATGATCATCTAGGGTGGCTTCCAGTACTCTCATGGACTGTGAATAAAATCCACAGAAAACTGACCACCCTGTCAGGTGGGGCAGTGGCTGCCCGGACCCTTCAGGAATTAGGTTTGGGTGACTCTGCCAGACAGGCAATCACAAGTGGGGGTGCTCTCTAAAGGAATGTAGAGCGTCCCCAAATCACTCCCAAGTGGTTCCAAAAAATAAATATAAATATATATGTGTATGTACATATGAGAGACAGAGAGAGATTGAGAGGGAGGAAAGCAAATGGGACAAAACAAACAATTCTTGACTTTGAGCTGAAGTTCCTTGCACGAATCTTGAAATTTTTCCATACATTTGAAATCATAGCAGATTAAAAGGTATGCAAATAAAATGATAAAATCAGTGGCTTGAAATGGGTTTGAAGAGCATTTCAGACTCCTCAAAACAAAGTTGTTTTCAGTGGGAAATTACTTGGTAGTGTTTTTACTAGCTATGAATGTATAACCGTAAAAGCTAACTATTACTGCGCACATGTGGGTTTTTATTAAATCTAGCCTTTCCCGGGACCCGATGGCTGTTACGGCCTCTCCCTCTTGATTACTGCAGAACTATTATTTCTGATCACGTCTTTCTCTTTATGCTTTACACTTTAGAGATCTACCCAGCTGCCTCTCACAAGGAGCAGCTGTAATGCACGTACCAAGTTTCATTGACTCCCCGTAGCTAAACGCACCGTCTCCCCCGCGGTCCCGCCATATAACCAACAGCACGAGGGCAGGCTGCACCCTGCTCCTTCATCGGCGGGTCTCATCTTATTTTTGCTTTGTTTTGTTTTTCCACTCAAGTTGTGCCTGCGCTTCCGATCACACTGGTTCAGGTTCATGGAAAAGAAAACCTGACGGTAACTCCGGAGGAGAGGAGTGTTAGGTGTAAAATGGGTAATAGTGAGAACTCGAGGAAAGGAGAGTTTTGAGTGGGAGTAGCCAGGATCTCTGAGGAGGAGATCCAGGAAACAGGATGGAGAGTGTGGGGCCTCCCGCGGACTTGGGAGGCAGCTTCCAGGCCAAAGGAGCCCAAGTGCAGCCCCCCCCCCCCCCCCCCCCCCGTAGGGGTGCTCGGGAGAGAAAGCGCACCTGCCCAGCGCGGAGCCAAGCAAGGCCTGTGCACTGAGACGAGGCCGGTCATGTGCAGTCGGTCCTGGGTGGAAGGGAGCCCCCCGCGGATTTTAGGAAGGTACTGAGGGGATTGAGATCCACAAACCACATTCCTCAGTGCGTGGAGGTCTGTCTGCACAACCGGCCAGTGTTTCAGAGAAACTATTTAGGCTACTTTGTGGGGACTTTCCAAGACGTCTGGGCACGAGATAAGGTTTCCTGATTCCTCACCTAGTCTTAGGATCACCACCACCACTAACCCCCCCCCATCACGTGCACTAACCCTCTCCTTCGATTTAAGAAGTCCAAGGGAGACCCAATCCGTTGCAACCCTAAGAACTTTTTCTCATTCTCTCTATCCCTTACGTGGTTTAAACGCAAAATAGGCATATTTTTGAAAAAAAAAATTACAATCTTTTGATGAATAAAATTTTATTATTTATAAAGTTCAATTGCAAGAGTTTCAGCATTTGCATTTTCTCATAACTTCTCCTAACTTAGCTGTGACTATACCTGTCTAGAACCATCTTTTTCCCATCATTTACATCATGGCTGTGTGGGTTCAACATAACAGGCAGCTCCCAGCTCCCAAAAAATATGTTTTCAGAGAGACATCTGTCCGGGGCTATGTGTGGCATGCATACTGTGCGAGACCCCCCCTTTCCTATTTCCAATCTGTGTGGTTCAGGCAGTAACGACCCCCAACTTCTGTCCCATCAGTGCTTCGAAGCTGCACCATTATCAGGAGACAAATGATGTTTCTTTGTCCCACTTTGGTGATATGACAATTAATGAGCATATTCCAGGGCTGTCTGATGTGTCCACTACAGGGACAGCCATCAGCTGCTCACCAAATGCTATTTGCCACTCCCAATGGCGATCAGTTGCCGACTGTTGTTTCAGTAGGAGTTTCAAAATGCTGGCCGGCTGCCTCCACCATTCCTCCTGTGCTCATGTAGCCCAGTGTCTTGGGTATCAGCCAGTATAGTCTTCTGATAAGCTTCTCTTGTTCCAACTGATACTAATTATTACTTTCTCAAGGTTCGATTTGTGACTGTGATGGCATTCAACTGCCCATTCTAATAAGTCCAAATTCTGCTCTGTGAAAACCGCTGGAAAAGAAACATCTGGGAAGAATGACCTATATTAAATTTCAATTTTTTTTCTTGGTTGAAAATAAAACATAATGGGGACACTTTATAGGGTAAATCATCCTCTGTTATGCATAATTGTGTTTTGAAAACTAACATAAAAAAATTGTCCTGATCCTGTTAGAAATGCATGGCTGGAAAATCATCATGATCCAGGACCCTTGAGCTAGTCAATAACTACATTTAATTGGGCTCAACATTTTAAAAACTAGTGTGCACATAATATCAGACATCTGTCAGGTTTTACTTTCTTTAACCTCCTTTGCTCTTCAGTGGAATAAGGAGAAAAGTCCAGGAGAAAAACAAATATCTTAGACATATCTTGGAAGGCTCATTGCAGCTACCTTGACATTGCAAGCTAAAAACAAAAAACAAGAAACTAGAGGTTACTGGAGACATAATGTGAATGAACTGGAGCTTTTATACCATTGGCATTTGTTATCTGTATATTGATGCCATCTTCACAATATTCAGTAAATGTTTAGCTGATATGACGATGATTGGATTATCAGAAGTTTCTAGAGTTAACTGTTTTGGCTTTACATAGTATTTCCCTTGAAGTTACCAAAGCCATTTATTTAAACGACTCTATCTTCTGTGGACAGTATTATACTATTGAATAAGAATCTCATTATTGCATCTTAATATGATACTATTGAGAGCAGCATAGACAACTAGACACACAAAGGACATGATATGACCTTCAAGTGAAACCACTCCACAAACCACCTCGCATTTGAGATTTTCTTCTGTTTGCAATATTTGATATAGCTTGAAATAGAGATAATCCTTTGTTTGCCAAAAACTTTTAAGTTAATTTGTATATTCTTCATCTCTAGAATTTGTGTTTCAAAACTTGTACTGGTTAGGAAGTACTCGTATTGGAAGTCCCACAGAAACACAGAGGCAAAACCCTGGAATCAACTTCAGCAAATGTTACAATTCTCTAGTTAAAGGCCAGCTTAATGTTTGAAAGTAGGAAATAGAAGTAATATTTTTGAGCAGGCTGCAAAAACATTATGGTAGTATGTCATTTTATAAATGTATTCCCAGCTAGGTAGGATATCACTGGGTTCTGGAAAATGATAAGGAAGCAAAGAATCAGTTGGAGCTCCTGGGAGTCTTTCTCAGAAGATGGCATGTGCAGACCTATTTCTCTCCTATTAATCTCTTTTCTTCTCTCTGCTTCTATGAAAGCTGATGTATAACTACTGAGCCTCCAATGACCCCCGTGGACCATGCAATCCAGGGCAATCCTTTATGGATACCAGAGCATAATAACAAAGAAGTCTGGAACTCTGATAGAGTCATGAAAGTGTAAGAATATCCCTGCTTCCAACAACCTGATAAACTTTTTTCCTGTGTGTTTAAGCCATGGTGAAATTTAGATGCATGCAATTAAACCTAACCTCTATTAATTTGCAGATAGAGACCAGTAAGTAAAACATCTTTTCCTACCTTTTAATGTAGCAGCATGAGAACGTGATCCCAAAAGAGGTGGCAGCCATTTTGTACCCATGAGGAGTCACAATGACACTCTGACACCCTTGAGAAGTTAGGGCTGTATCAGCCTGACGAAGACCTGGATGGGTCTACTAAGTAACTATATTGATGTTAATAAAAAAGTTACCTGTGCTAATAATTACAATTCCAAATAGTTCAAAAAACTATAGTTAATAAAATAAAACCCCGTGTTGAATCTCTTCATAAAATTAACCACTGCTAGGTTTCTAATGTCTACTTCCAGAAAAATATTTCATGCAAACCCAGGTCTATGTAATTTTTTTTCCTTTTCAAAATTGTTACAAAGATAAACTCAAACTCCACAGATTTCAGCATTTTTTTCTTTCTAAAAATAATCATGTATCTTGGTCATATAGCTCTATCTTATGCTTTAAAAAAAATGTATTGCACAGGTAAAACAGTTAGCCGGGTAACTGCAGAAGTTTTAAGAGAAGACACCAGTAACATCCATAGCAGCCCAGTGAAACAGGCCTCTGGATGCAGGATTTCCCTGCCCTGTAAGCCCGTCTCACTGTGCTGACCCTCCCCCATGTGTGCAGGACCAATCCACATCTCAGAGCAGCGGCCAGATATCTGCCAGGGGATCTGGCCCTGAAATGAGTGTCTCTACAGGCTTTTGAATCAATTATTTTAAATTATTTTTCTTAGCTCCTGGCAAATGTTTAAACAGGTTCTTACATTAATCTTTAGCATTAAAAATTAATCACTATAAATGAAGGACTCATTACGGGAGCTGAAGAAGACTATTTTATCAGAAATCAGGCAATCTGAGATGATTGTACAGAGTTGTAAATGTCAAGGCAAGAGCATGGAGTTTGGGAGGTGCCCATTCTCAGCACCGTATTTAAATGTAGGGGCGTGGAGATGGCGTGTTTCCGCTTTGGATATTATGATCTGAACCTGCAGAAAGTATTCTTTGGTTCAGAGTTCCTTTCCTAAAGCACTGACGGCATCTAGACAGGAGATGCTTCTTCCCAAGTTAATGTAAATAGGTCATAACTAGAAACCAGGCCAGACGTGAGCCCTTTCTCAAGGCCAGTGCTGAAAGGGGAAAATGTCTTGACCAAGATACAACAGCCACGTGGGTATGCTGTAAGAAGAAATTGAAATAATTTCCAGTCCCAGGGACGAGTCCAAGGTAAGCGCTCTGTCCCAAGAGATAGGTGAGCCTTAGGGATACAGGAGCATTTTCATAGGATGCATCGGCAGAATGTGAGAGATTCTAACCCAGCATCCCAGAGGGACGCCCAAAGCCACATTTACAAACAGGTGAATGAGGGTGGAGAGCAGATGCTTCCTCCCCCCTTGCATATGAAAGGGGCAACTTTTTACCCAAAGCCAAGAGAAAGGAGACACAGAAGGGGGTGACTAGAGGAAAAGAGAAACAGAGTCAGAGCAGAAGCAGCACGGGGAGGATTCCTAAATGGGCAGAGGAGGAAATACCAGCACTTTTCAGAAGCCAGAGCTCCTCGCCTGATTTCTCCCCAAAGTCTGTGTAGCCAGCAACTCACTTCTGTGCAAGGGTAGCCTGAACACAGAGCATTTTATTTACTTATTTTAAGCAGTCCAGGAGCTCGCTAGCATGCTGCCTGGGCAGGAGAGCGGGCAGGAGGAAGAGAGACCAGGGGAGAATGAGCACGGTGGGGAAGGGGTACTCACCCCACGGGCGCTTGCTAAATGCCTCGTCAGTTTCCACTGTGGGTCTCGAGTTTTCCTCCAACCAAATACCATGGGATTCGTGTGGGACATCTGAAGTCCCAGAATTAGTCCCCATCAGTCACAGGTCTTTCCAGTCTCAGGTGTCACACGAGGGAGATGTCACCACCTTAGCCAGCAAGCCCATTTCTGAGACTCTTCTGTCTGAGTGCAACGCTCCCAGCTCATGCCACCCAAAGGTGGTGGAAATCCAGAGAAGGCAAGGCATGGGTTCCAGAGGGAAAGCCACTGAGAAACTCAAAAGATTCCTGCAAAGTCAGGAGGGATGAAATGATTAGGACTAACTCTAAGCTTCAGGAAGTTGCCAGGGCCCAGACTCCAGGCAGAACCAGCTACAGAATCGGTGGGGCCCAGGGCAAAATGAAAATGCAGAAGCCTTTCTTTAAAAATTGTTAAGACTCAAGTCAACAATGGCAGAGCATTAAACTAGCTCGGGGTCCTTCTGTGTATGGGGCCCTGTGCACTGCCAGGGTCACGGGCTCCTGAGGCCTGCTCTGACCCCAAGACGCCTCTGCAAAGATTTAAGGGGAGCTTGGGAGCTGACTCAGACTATGCCGATGCCAGATCAGCTTTGAAGAAACATAGAAACAAAACAAGAGAAGGCCTCATAAGTAGCTTTAATGCTGTACCTAGGTCGGGGAGAGGCTGATCTCTGCCAGCAGCCCTGCATTTCCTACCCTAATGTAAAAGCTGATGGAGGACATTAACCCCACGGTGGAGAGAGAATTGCTCCTTACAATACCAGTAATCTCCAAGGGCAAAGTATCTCATTAACCTGGTTGCTTAAGGATGCTAAACTGGAGGAGCCCTTAAGAAAAGGGGCAGGGAAATTCAGGAATTAAATAACTTACACCTAATAGCATTTGGACCTTAGTAAGCCCCAGGGACACAGCCCTTTTATAGGCTACATATGCGGGAGGCAAGGAGCTCTAAACAAGCCCAACACCCCCAAGAGCAGATGTAATCCCCTGAAGAATATTTAAAGCAAAAGGTACAAAACTGTAACAAATACATAATTTCCAAATGGGAAGAGTCCCATTTTATCACTGCAAATGTTATAGTTAACGTCATTTAGTCATTTAGGCTTCTCCACTATAACTGTGTAACCAACCCTCCATCCACTGGGGATTCCTCCAGGGTTCTTGCAGCAAGAGGTTTACACAGTGTAATTGTATCTAATTCACCTACTTGTATATAACAGAACTCAGGAAAATAAATCCCCAGTTAGCAATTGGGTTGATGTCAGTCTTTTGTGTCTAAAATGAAAGTTGTTATCATCTCTTGGCATTATTTATTCTCTTTAACCTTTCAAATCTCTCTGTTTTTTCTAGTAACATTGGCAAGATGGTTGGTAGAAATATACCTTCTCCATTAGAAGATCAATAAAATGGAAGTAAGCAAGCTTAAATCTGAATCTTGAACTCAATTTTACATTGTAAGGTTAGCATTGCTCCTTGTTAGGACACAGATTTTCAGAGGCTGCTGGTGGTGGTGTTTCACCAGGAGCGCCACAGAGTAGGATCTGAAAGTGTGGGAGGAATAAGAAGACACTTTTTTGTCTCCTGATGAATCCTCGGCTTATAAGATGGGCCACCCATCACCATCACGGGACTCTTAGGGAGAGGCTCCTTTCCTTGCCGTGGTCAGTTCTCATGCTGCATCCGAGTTTGTCCATAGAAAATATGTCTGTTTTACCGCCAATGACCCTCTGGACACTGGGCCCCAAATGGGCCATGCTTGCTACTCTCGAGGGCAAGAAGAGCTCAGTGGGGCCTGATGTGTGTCCACCTGGAATGTCAAGGAGCTTCAATGTCTGATTTCAAGAGACCATGTCACACAAGGGAGATTGAGGTCTGAAGATTGCATGACCTGTCACAAAGATGGTGGCCCACAGCCTTTCAAAGAGGGTTGGGGCCAGTCACGGGACAGACACTCCAGGTGCTGCAGACAACTGGGTCACTTAAAGGCAGATGGGAGACACTCCACTCTCTCCCAAATGTTACAGCAAGTTGTAAGTCAAGATGGGAAGGCAGGTCCCTTGGAATAAAGGAGACGGAGCAGCCAACCGTGGTATGGAGTTGAGAAAATAAGAGTAAAGCAGTGCAGGATGGAAGAGCAAATGGATTTTGACTAATTCCATGGTAGAGGTTGTTATTGAAGGCAATCTTCTCAGTAGAGGTGTTAGGAGAATTGAAAACTCATACCCTCATTCATTCTTCAATCCAGCCTGAGCCTCTCTAGGTCCCAGGGCTCCTACCATATGTGCGGGATGCAGTGGTGAAAAGGTCACTCATGATGGGGCCCAAGTCTAGTGGAGAGAAGGTTAATTAAACACATAGTTACATGTGATTCAATCATGCCGGCACAATATCCCCTCGCCACTCAGCTCCTCAGCACCCCATCCTCAGTTAGACTCAGTGCTGTGTGGGGAGGCGTAGGGACTCAGAGGGTGCCCTTGCCAATTATTTCGTCCTGTCTCTTTCTGTAAAATGGATCACCTCATACTTACTTCACTGACTCTGGTGAACATAAAGCACATGGAAAGTGCCCGGAACGCTGTCTGACACAGGCTCCGCGTTGAAAAAGTTACTGCTGATAGTTTGCAGAGCACTTTGGTTTTGTTCCATTGTTCTATCCGCTAGTGTCTGGCAAGCTGACCAGACCTGTTTTCACTGACAGACATGAAGGGGACCAGATATAGTGCATATTTGCTTGCGTCATTTACCAGTAAGATACCCGACCAGCAAAGTCTGGAGAGGTGCACTGTCCTTCGGAAGAACTTGGGAGCTTGCCTATTTTCTGTTTGTCTCTATCATCGGGAGAATGGGTAGTAAATGTCCTGCATGACTGTAAATGGAAACCTTTAGAGATTCAGGCCTAATAAGTATTTAAAGATGTTTCCAGAATCAGGACGTTCATTCAGACCCGGCTCCCGGTGCCTCCTATCCTACCGTCTATGCCGCAGGAAAGAAGCGTGCATCCCTGGCCGTGCTGACTGTGCCCAGTGCAGCTCACTGACCTGAATGCATGTTTATTAAAACTGTCCCCGACCTCCTTGTTTGGAGAAATCGTGCCTAAGGAAGCATGGTTTTACATCCTTTCTCACGAACTCATGAAAGGAGCAAAGGATAACATATGAGCCACAAATCAAAAACTGAGTAAAAATCCAGGAGTTTGGCCTGATAATTTTTGAAGAGGTGAGACTCCACAGGGAACAGATGGTATTTTCTTTCCCATCAAGGGGGTCTATTTTTCTCCCTAATCTTCTCCTTAACAGTCACATACTTATAGGTACTGAATTTTTTAATATATCAACTTATATTTAAATAGTGCTTTGAATTTTGTATGCTTTCGTAAACTGTAGATTGTTCTAGAAGTGTTGGCAAATGCATCACCCACCTAAACCCCCAGGAAACAATTATAAGAGAAATTGCAGAAAACTTAAAATACAGTTTTACATAGTTAGGCACACACTTTTTAAAATATTCATTTAAAAATGAATTTTAAAAATTCATTTCATATGGATGATACAATTTTGAGCAATGCCTCTTTTACTCATGTTCCATCACGAGTGTTGTCAATTTTTATTATTTTCTAGATACACAAAGAAACACAGAAAAGCATTTTGTACTTACTGGACATCAAGCCCTACAGACCCACAAGCTGTGGGAATTTTACCTGCAGGCTGGGTCCCAAGCAACTGTGAATCAACTCTGTCCAATGTTCTGGAAATCCTTGGATTCCTGAACCAAGGACACTGGACATGATGCTGGAGAGATCCTTGTGTCCCAGTGGCCCCAGAGCTGTGCCTTCCCTCTCCATCGGTCAGCTTGCAAGCTCCTTGGGAGCTTCCCGCGTGTAATCTGAAACTGGGGGAGAGACTTCAAGACAGAGGCAGGTCGGTCCAGGTTGGCAGGTGGCAGTTTTAACAAGCAAAGGAGGCTGACATGTGAGGCCTGTCTTGCGCGGCAGCAAGAATGAGGATCCCCACACTTACCCACCAAACCCTAAAGTTCATGAAGAAGTCTCAACTGGATCCAGTCACATGGACTGTGTTGGTGTTTTCAACCCACATCAGTGTCTCGAGGCTGTGTCGTTGGAGCCACCTCTGGGAGCGGGAAAGGCAAGCAGAACCCACATCCCAAAGATGGGGAACAGGGGGTAGAGGAGCCTCCAAGTGCCTGGGAACAGGGGGTAGAGGAGCCTCCAAGTGCCTGGGAACAGGGGGTAGAGGAGCCTCCAAGTGCCTGGGAACAGGGGGTAGAGGAGCCTCCAAGTGCCTGGGTCTGACTCACTGGTCAATCGGAGGTTGTGTCTTTTCAATGATCTTCCTCAAACTGTCTTTGAGATGTATCCCAGTTCAGCCAATGGAGCTACTGGGCTTTGACTGAGTTTCTCTGCCGAGCACACTACGGCCCCGTATTAGTTAGCTAGGTGCCTTAGTCTGCCTGGGCCACTTTACCAAAATACCATCGACTCGTGGCTTATAAATAACCAAAATTTATTTCTCACACTTCTGGAAGCTGCAAGTCCAAGGCCAAAGGTGCCAGCAGATTTGGTGTCTGGTGATGAACGGATTCCTGGTTCGCTGTGTCCTGACATGGCAGACAGGCAAGGGGGCTCTCTGGGGTCTGCTTTATAAGGGCATTAATCCTATTTATGGTCTAATCACCTCCCAAAGGCCTCACCTCCAAGTAACAGTACATTGGGTATTAGGTTTCAACATATGAATTTTGGGGGAGGACACAAACATTCAATCTACAGCCCTAGGGCTGCCATGACAACGTATTAGAGATGGGGTGGCTTAAACAATAGAAATTTACATCCTCACCGTTCTGGAGGCTGGAAGTCTGAGATCATGGTGTTGACAAGGTTGGTTTCTTCTGAGGCCTCTCACCTCGGTTTGCAGATAAATGTGTCCTCACATGCTCTGCTTTATGTGTGTGTCTGAGTCCTAATCTCCTCTTACAAGGGTGCTGGTCAGATTGAGTTTGGGTCTACTCTAGTGACCTCGTTTTACCCTATTTGCCTCTTTAAAGACCACACCTCCAAACAGAGTTACATTTTGAGGGTATTCAACATATGAATTTAGAGGGAACACAATTCAGCCACAGCAGCCCCTGCAGTGAGAAAAGGAACCTGCCCAAAGCCAGACCCCTCGTTCCTACACTGCCGACCCCTCACCAGCTCTTCCCCAGTGCCTGCAGTGTAAGCATCAACCACAGGGTTAACTCCCTTTTCCTCTCTACCTCTCTCAACTAATAGTTCTCCAATCCTGTGTTTCTCAGAAATCACTGGGTTCTGGACTGTGTCCTCTGTCCACATGAACGTTGTGGGGGCCCCAGCCCTCATGTCTCTCGCTTGGGCATCCTTAGTCCCACAACCAACACCACTGCCCCTCATCTAAAGTGGCCCCAAAGTTGTCTTCCCTGAAGAATCTAATCAAGCTCGGATTCTGAGCCAATCACGAAAACATTATTGGGAGTCCATTAGAATAAAAACTCTTCCAGATGAGAAAAACGAAACAAAACAAAATACCTCACAGCTTAGTGCCCATTCCCTTTGCCACCCACTCGCCTATTCCATCCTATCCTCCATGACAGTTAGGATCATGCTCTTCTGCTCCCAGGAAGAGAGAACCTAAATTAAATGGCTTCAAAAAGACAGCTATTTCTTGCACATATAAATGCCCCAAGGCGGGTGACCCTGGGCTGGTAGAGCAACTCTGCCCTATAAAGTCCTCAGGTTCCTTCACATTTGATGCCCTGCAGCCCAAGGGTTTGACTTCAAGCCTCATGGTCCAAGATGGTGGCCATAACCCCAGCCTTCTGCCTTCTGCAGAGTGGGGTGGTTGGGAAGCCATTGTGTAGGAGAGAAGGGGCTGTCTTCCTGACAGTAACATCAGAACCACTTCTCGGGATATGAATGGGCACACACGGAGTGAGGCAACACGATGAGAAAATAAATAACAGGCTCTCTGCTCTTAAGAGATCTCAGCTTGTTGACACAGAATTTGATAATTAGCAGAACAGCAGGACAAGCACCAAAGACCCATCAGAGAAGAAATCACTCACATTGAAGCAATGTGGAGTGCTAGTTCTATGACCTCAGGCACCTTACTTCAGTTCTTTGTGCCTGAGTTTTGACATCTGTAAAATGATGATAATGACAGCACTCACTTGATGGACACGCTGTGACCATGATACCAAGCTGTTGTCAAAAGCGTACAAGTGGAAGTGCATATGGCAGCTTCTAATAGCCTGCTTTTGGTTTCTGTCTGCCTTTCCCTGGATCCCAGACCCCTTCTCCTCCTGTGCATGGCATCTGTGGGGCCCCACTGCTCCACATGGGGCAGCAGAATGCTGGTCCCCCAAGATAACCAGTCCTACCCTCGGAACCTGTGAATGTGACCTTGCGTATTAAACAGCGTGGCAGGTGTGATTAAGTGAAGGATCCTGAGATACAGAGATTTGTCTGGATTCTCCAGATGGGCCCAACACAATCACAAGTCTTCTTGTTGAAGGGAGACGAGTAGGTTAGAGAAGAAAGAAGGAGGCTTGGTAACTGTGCAAGAGGTTGCAGTGAGGTGAAGAAGGGGTCATGCGACAGAACGCAGCCATCAAAGCTGAGGAGTCTGGGAAATTATTTTCCTCTCAAGCCTCTAGAAGAAACCAGCCCACTGACACACTGACTTTAGCTGCCTGAAGCTGATTTCCGACTTCCGGCCTCCGCACTGCAATGTGTGCTGTTTTAAGCCACTAAGTTGTGGTAATTGATTCCAGCAGCCATGAACATACTGATAGGCATACTTTGTCAAGGCTCGGCGCATTCAGGAAATAAATAAGCTTGTGAGGAAACGTATCAAAACACAAGAGTCTTGGCAAAAGCTGTCCTAACTCATCCTTTTGCCACGAAATCCGGAACACCGATGGTGGTGACCAGGTGCTGTGGATCAGAAGTGACTGAGACGTGGTTTCCTTCTTTGACAGACACACGTCACATCCTCCCAGAAAACATGAATAAAGTGCACAAGTAAGCACCACAATGAGGAAGCAAAGTAGCCACATGAAGAAAAACCTTGCCGAGTGGGAAGGCAGCCATGTCTGTCCGGAATAGTAAGGGACTCACTCCAAGAGGTGACCTGGGACTCGGCCTGTGAGGTAGGAGATCAGAGCCTTTGCCTGCATGAAAGGAAAACTCCTCAGGCTAATAAATATGACAAACAGAAGGTGAGGTGTGGAAGTGGGTGAGGCAGCTCAGAGAATAAACCGCCCCTGCCCAGAAAGGTGGTAAGCCAGCAGGCAGCCAGCGGCTGGGCTCAGCCGTCAGCAGTGAAAGGGAAATCAACAGGGTCACGTCGGGGCACTGCCACGGGGATGATTCACCTCAGTAAGGAACATGGTCTGTCGCTGGTGCCACCCGCTGAACAGACACCTGGAAGAGTCCCCAAGTCTGCCTTGGGCCCCACACCACCTGTTGCCAGGGTAGCGGCCTCACCATGATCGCTCATCACCCAAATGGCAAACAGCTGAGCATTCCCCATACCAGAATTAGGGTATTATTCTCTGAAAAAAATGGAAATGCACGTTGGACGTAGAAAAATGGCAGTTTCCCACTTGCTATGGGAAATATTTTTCCATAATCATGGTGGATATTATTCCAGGAACCAAGATGAAAGAATAGATGAATAATGACGGGTGACAGGAAGGAGGTGGTGAGACCAAGTGGCCTGGAGCATGATTGGAGGTAAGGCTGAAATTGCGTATTGGAGCCAAGTGTGGAAAAGAACGTCAATGCCAGAAAAGAAGATCCATTCAGTCTTGTAGACATGGAAGGCCATTTAAGGTATTTGATAATCTTTGCTCTTGAGTTATTTTGGTAGATTTTGCAGTATCGCGTGAAGCAGGAAGGATGGGTGAGAGTGATCTCTGAAGACTGTGACAATTATCTTGAAAAGAGGTAATGAAGTCCAAATGTTGTGGAAGTGAAGGCCTTCACAATAAATTTCCTCACTAAGGAGGAAAGTAAAAGTTTTCTCCTCCCAAATGATCTATCTAATCTGTTGCCCCATTTCAGGGCCGGACAACCCAGCCAGCCGGGCTTTGCACACCAGAGCCGAGCCTCCAGCGGCCTTCCCTGGGCATGCTGAGCGGGGCAGGTGGATAGAGATGCAGTCCCTATTACATGAGACCTCGTACATACCGTATCAAAGTTTCTTCAACAAACATTAAAGGAAACCAAGAAATACCGGAGCCAGACAAAATCATCAAACATCCTTCGGAAGAAGGATAGTATACTCTAAGGGTGATGGATCAGAAGGTACCAACAGAAGGAGAAATGCTTGTTAGAGGCAGAGCAGTGGCAGAAAAAGAAAATCATGAGACATGTTTAATTGAACAGTTCTGCTAATCCAGTTAGCATTTTCATTCACACCATTGTGGTGTGTCTCACTGTTCTCCGGAGCTTGCTTCCTTCCAGATGTCTCTGTAGCACTCATTGTAGGAATGGTGGACACCAGGCCCTCCCACTCCTTCCTGCCCAGCCAGCCTCCAGCCACAGAAGCCAGGGAGCCTCACATTCCATCCTAGTCACGAGCAGAATCTCTTACCGCCCAACCATGCTGCTTCCTGCCACACATGTTCCTGTGAGAAATGATGCTTGGCCTCAGGAACAGCCATCTTGGAACCCTGACAGGGAAGAGAATCGTGGAGACGCTGAGCACCAATGACAGTCCTGCCAGGGTGGAAGAGTCAATACCATAGGGACCACATGCCTTCAGCTTCCGGTGAGATAAACAATGTATCCTTAGGATCAAGCCACGGTTTGTTAGGTTCCATGTTACCTGCAGTGGACTGTATCCTAAGTGTCACAGTCCCAATGAGAAGAGTATTACAAATTATAAATGTATTGTTTTAGCACTTGACTCTGAACTGGCCCTCCAGCCTCTGGAGGCTGTAAAGGGTTATCACTGAAACAGTAAAGGATTATCATTGACGGTGACCTTCTGTACCATTACTTCAAAGAGAGAAGGAAATCATTTATAGAATTAATACATGAATATTATACTTTAATTTCTGACATCTCAATCAATATCCTCTTCTTCCCCTTGATTTCAAAGAGTTACTCAAATAAAATCTCATTTTTAGAAAGCCAACACAAATTTATCAATGGCTTGTTATTTATCAACCCGTTATTCTTCCATTTCTAAAAAGCATGATAAGCAATCTGTTCAGTGGTAGCTATATTGTCCTGCGGACTTTTTTTTATTCTTTAAACGAATTAATGAATTTACTCAGAGTTGATATGACCAAGATGATCTATCTTAAACAATCAGAAATAAGTAGTTATAATAAAGCTCTGGGAAGAGCAGATTTATTTTTATTTTTATTTTTTAATTATTCATAAACCTCTGTCTCTAAGTCTTTTCAGGCTATTCATTACAAGGAAGTCTAATGAGAAGAGATGAAAAATTTTAAAACATGACATTGAGATAAATGAATCTTGTTTAGTACAATGTGGTTTTGTACCTCGAGTGTGAATTTACTGTGAATTCCATTGATCCCATACCCTATAAGTCAATATATACGCTATTAGCTTCTAGAACTTTGAAATTTTCTTTTAGGTCTTGGCATAAGTAAATAGTAATTCAAGAACTCCATCTGCCAGGTTTTGTTGTTGTTGTTGTTGTTTTTAGGAAAACAAAACAAAACAAAACCTTGGTTCTACGGGCCAGAAATGATAAATAGTACAGGTCAAGATTAAATTTGCTAACTGGTCTCGAAAAATTGCAATAGTTCTGTTCCCAGAACATTGCGTTCAAAAAAGCAAAACACTATTTTACTTCTTCTCTCTCGCTTTAGGTGCTGTATTAAAAGCCCCCCAGCTGATTCAAGTGAGCAGCGGGGGCTAGACAGCCCTCCATGCGCCTACCCCTGAGCGGGGTCGGCCATCAGATAGTGCCCAGAAAAAGTCCTGGTGTTGCCAGCGAGGCACAAGTTGGACTCAAAGACCTGCTCTGTGTCACGTGATTGAAGGGGGGGCTCGCGACACTATTAGGCGAAGAGCAGTGGTTGTGAACCTGGACTTGAGAGTCAGAAGCCCTCGGACGAAATGCGTGATGTTGCCCAATCATGACTTAGCCTTAGAACATGCTTTTTCAAAAAGGTAAAAGAAAAAATGGATTTTGTCTTCTCAAATATACAAAAAGCAAGTTTCTTACATCTCATTTAAACAGAAAGAAAAAAAAGAGGGGCGCCTGGGTGGCACAGCGGTTAAGCGTCTGCCTTCGGCTCAGGGCATGATCCGGCGTTCTGGGATCGAGCCCCACATCAGGCTCCTCCGCTATGAGCCTGCCTCTCCCTCTCCCACTCCCCCTGCTTGTGTTCCCTCTCTCGCTGGCTGTCTCTCTCTCTGTCGAATAAATAAATAAAATCTTTAAAAAAAAAAAAAAGAAAGAAAAAAAAGAAATTCATGTCGTTTACTGTTTATAATATTTCAGTGCACATCCTTGGAGCATACACACACACACACACACACACACATATTGACTTTGCACTAGTATTAGCTGTGAGGATTAAACCGCACTTATGTATGTAGTATACACACATAGTATCTTAAAAATTTTAAAAATTATATTATCACTATTCATTATCAACTGTAAACAGGGCATATTACTACACTTAACACACTTATTCACAAAACACCTATAAAACAAAACATCATCTGGACCTAGGGGTCTAGATGTCACATCACGCTCTTCTGGTCTGGCTTTGCCTCCTTCTGACCGACCGCCAGCCCTCCTGCAGCCCCTATTCCCTCAAAGGAGGCCTCCCTGCTGTTTGCCGAACGTCGCAAGCTCCTTCTCTATGGAATGCCTTGCTCCTGCCTTCCCACCTCGGCTTCCCTCTGCTGGACAAGTGCCCTCTATCCTCATTACCTGTTTTTTCTCCCTGACCCTGTGCAGCTTCTCACACGTACCTTTCCTCCAGGCCCTCACTGCTATGATTCTCTGTGCTTCTGATGAACAAGGTCATCAATCCATGCATCATCTCTGTATCCTCAACCCCTGGACAAGTACAGGACATGGGGCCCATGTTCCTAGCTGACTTGTGGAGTGGACAAATGAATTCACAACTCTTGATTAAGGGGCATGTTGCTCTCCAAATATAATGGAGTTTCCATCACACTAGGTCTGGCCCTTGGAAGAAAATGAGACAGGGCTATCAGATCAGAAAGATATTCTCAATTCTTCAATCAAGGCCCTGGCCACAAAGCTAATTTTGAACTTTTTTTTTTTTTTTTAAGATTTTTATTTATTTATTCGACAGAGATAGAGACAGCCAGCGAGAGAGGGAACACAAGCAGGGGGAGTGGGAGAGGAAGAAGCAGGCTCATAGCAGAAGAGCCTGATGTGGGGCTCGATCCCAGATCGCCGGGATCACGCCCTGAGCCGAAGGCAGACGCTTAACCGCTGTGCCACCCAGGCGCCCCTGAACTTGTTATTACAAGATCTAAATGAAACCACGAAGCATGGAACCTTACATCAAAAACCAATGAAATACTCTCTGGTAACCAACATAACAGTAATAGGTATTAAGGAGGGCACATTTTGCATGGTGCACTGGGTGTTATATGCAAATAACGAATCATGGAACATCACATCAAAAACTAAGGGTATACTGTATGGTGACTAATATAACATAATAAAAAATTATTATAAAAAAAGACCCAAATCCAGACGTAGCAATAATGTCTTTAAATGTTAATGGATAAAACACTCTAATTAAACACACACAAAAAATAAATAAATAAAATAAATGAAACCTCATCATTTTATCAGAAATAATCCCTGATAAATTTGTTCCAAAATGAAATCACAACACTAACTCGGGGCTTCGGTAAGGAGAGATGTGTATGAAACATTGCCAGGAAGTTAGTTTTGAGCTGGAACGGGCATGTAACCATTTTCCTATTATTCGTAGGGCACTAGAGCCCTTGATAACATCTCTCAGAAGTTTGAGTGCAGAGTCACTCAGATTTAATACAGCATTCAGGCTTTTTCTCTTGAGATTCTATGGGAAAATCAGAACCAGATGATTCTGTAAAGGTGGGAGAGTTCCAAACAGCCTTCTCCTTCTAATAGTACGCACACTAGGATTTATTATGACCCTGGTGTTTTTAAAGCCAAATGATAGATAATTGGATTCTCTGCATAAAGTATTTCTTCCTAGCTGACTATACATTTCAGAACAACCCTCATCTGTGAATTGATGATATGTGAAACTTAAACCTAAGAGAAACAGATGATTTTTATTTTGTATTTTAATAGTGCACATTAGTGGCTAGTGCCAGACATTGTTCCAGAAATTTCCATCTCTGGAGGAATGGGGCTCATCATGGGGTGTGTAGTTTTTCTTTAAAGTAGTTTCCATCTGACAGTCTGAGTGGTCAGCATCTGCTTTAATAATTGAGCCTGACTTAAAATGTTTCAAAGCAGACACAAGTTCTTTAAAATGGGATCCAAAAGAGGAGCTATCAAACGATTGACTTCTGTGAAAAGAAACAAAGAAAACAAATCTATTTGGTACAGAATAAAGGAAAATATTCTCTCACTGGGCTTAATGACTGTGCTTGTTTTTCCAAGACTTCCTAAAATAATGACTTGTAAGATTTTTTTTTTCCCTTCCATTCTTGGTGGGACAGACCCCCTGGCTGACACATCCTAACACACCCAGGTTATCTGACTGGGGATGTTGTCATTTCCACTTCAAGATCAGGAATCGCCCTCACCCTAAAGGCACACACAGAGTACTTCTGTTGGGATTTCACACGAAACAGGAAAGGGGATACATTTGCCAAAATAACTGTTGATGGGGAAAAAAAGAAACACTTGGGCTTCTCTGTTTTGTCTTTTTAATCATGATTACTGTCATTGAGGACAAATGGGAATATTGTGTTACATGAAAGAATGAGGTTAACAAATTAAAAAAAAACAGGTACATAAAATCACATGGATTTAACTCATTCTTTGTGGTGCTGGGTAGCTGTGCTCCATTTTAGTGTTCCAGAAATGGAGAGAAGGAGCTAATCTTGCCACCAGTGTCCAGTAGAGTTCAGGAGAAGTCATGGCCGCATGTGCGTATTTTCCAGGTGGGATACACACTTCTTATTGTCACTGTCTTCATCCCTGTCATAGGAGCAGGAGGGATAATGAAGGTTACCACTCCAGGATTATAGGGACCCAGTACTTGACCTCCTGCCTCTCTTATTCCCCAGGTTTGTTGCAGGCTATTTCTTTCTTTCCTTCTTTTCTTTCCTTCCTTCCTTCCTTCCTTCCTTCCTTCCTTCCTTCCTTCCTTCTTTCCTTCCTTCCTTTTTTCTTTCTTTCTTTCTTTCTTTCTTTCTTTCTTTCTTTCTTTCCTTCTTTCTCTTTCTTTCTTTCTTCCTTTCTTCCTTCCTTCCTTTCTTTCTTTCTTTCTTTCTTTCTTTCTTTCTTTCTTTCTTTCTTTCTTTCTTAAAAAAGATGTATTTATTCATTTTAGGAAGAGAGAGCAGGAATGGGCCAAAGGGAGGGAGAGTCTGAAGCACACTCCCCTGCTGAGCACAGAGCCCAACGTGGGGCTTGATCTTACAACCCTGAGATCAGGACCTGAGCTGAAACCAAGGGTGAGATGCTTAATCAACTGTGCCACCCAGGCCTCCCTGTTGCAGGCTATTTCTGTGCAACTGTGTAATTATATGTGAAGGGTAGTGGGGAGAGTCATGGGGTGGGTATTATTGTTAATGTCAGGAGAACATAATGAAACATAAAATCTCCTCCCAACCCATCAAAAACCCCCTCCATAAAGGTCATAGAAGGAAAGGTTTTATTATTAAATTAGCATTAAACCAGAATGTGCTGTACATCACGGGCAATCTGCTAAGAGATTTCAGAGAAAGAATCTCACCCTTTTATGTCACCAAGCAGATACAATGAATACATACTTGTTCTCGAGATAAACAATAACTAGTGCTCAAATGGCTAGTACTATTTGTCGCACGTAATTCATCCTAAGTACACTTGGTAACGGGGGTGACCATCTATGTTAGTTAATTGGCTTTATTCAGAGGAAAACTAAATTTCTCATTTCTTTAGGACAGGAGGCAGTTTTTAACTTGGGGTCTGGGGCCCACCAGTTAGGTTCCTACCCTAACTCTGAAACTGGGAGGTAGGCACCTATCTTCCGAGATGATCTCATGTAAGAAGTGGTTCCCAGGTCCTTGAGAAAGACAGTCCAGGGTTGGAAAACCGCTTCAGAAACTTACTCAGCTTTTAAAAAGATTTATATACATTTCAAAGGACTAGCAGTTTCATGTTTTCTTAAGTAAATGATCTAAGAAAAGAGGAGAGATGTCTCTTTTCTTATTTCCAACAAGGACAATGAAACTTCTTACTTTTCATTTGTATCACCCTTACATTGAGGAAAGGGTAAGGACGACACTTCAACAGAGATAGTTCAAGGATGCTTAAAAGTTAAATTGCAGGGGCGCCTGGGTAGTGCAGTCGTTAAGCGTCTGCCTTCGGCCCAGGGTGTGATCCCGGAACGCCGGGATCGAGTCCCACATTGGGCTCCGCTGGGAGCCTGCTTCTTCCTCTCCCACTCCCCTGCTGTGTTCCCTCTCTCGCTGGCTGTCTCTCTGTCACATAAATAAATAAAATCTTTAAAAAAAAAAAAAGTTAAATTGCAATGAAATTTTTTATACATGTAAAATATTTAAGATATAAGGTTTGCTCTTGTAGAAGTTTCAAAAATAAATAGCCTATAATTTACTTGTTTCCAGAGTCTAAAAATAATGATAATGGATAGTACCAGAGGAAAATAGAACCTAACTGGTCTCATGCCATTTTTGTTGGGGCCATTCTTGGAACCAGCCATTTTTACATGACCGATAAAATATTATACTATAAAAAGCATTTAAAAGAACACTTAAACCATTCTTCTGTTAAGCAGATACAAAAGCTAGCTATAATTCAAGCTCAAAACCATGAAGCAGAATTCAGTTAGGGTTAGGGTTAGGGTCAGGGTTAGAAAAACTTCCAAGGTTAGGTGATCCATGAAAGTGCTTGAATAACAGAGCACTCAGTAAGAGCCAGGCCTACTCTTCAGTTTCTATTGTGAATACTTATTCCCTCCTGGCCTTTTGAAATGAACCACTGGAAAGTTTGATTAATTATTCAGAAAGCCAGAAATGCCCTTTGCCTGTTATCTTTATGAAATGCAAATTACAGATTCCGAAAAAGTAAATGGTGACTCAAAATAAAGTATAGAACAATGGTTACTGTTAATGGAAATGCCTTAAAAGTCAGAACGTCCAGGAAGAATAGGGATGGGGAGGACTTTTTCTTTTAAAATGAAACTTTCTCACTGCTAAGCCCCTGATGGAACTTTTTTTTCCCTTTCATTTAAAGGAATAATTTCTTAATCAATAGTACTTGCATGAAAGCAGCTTTGAGCTTTCTGAGGAGAACAGAACTGTTTCAAAGCAGGGCCTGCTGCTCAGAAATACAATATTGCCTCATTAAAATGAGAATCTCCAGCTGGGCAGGGGCGGGAGCCAAGGTCAAAAAGAGGACTGAGCATTCATTAAGATTTTGTCACTAAATACCCACTTTTAAATCATTCTCTTAAAAATCTTATCTAAATTGGATAACTGTGATTGTCTACTCTTGAAAAGCTGAAGGTCAGCTTTATCTAGTCTGGGTCTGAAGTGAACACCAAAACTTTTTTTCTCTTCCAAAAGTGGGGTGGGTGGGGCTTTCAGAAACCAGTAGGAGGTCTTCTGAGGTTGCAGAGGGCCTGGGTGGAAACCTATTGGAGTTCAACTGATATGTCATAACAAAGATTTTTTGTTTGTTTGTTTTTTGAATTTCAAATCTCAGTATAGGTAATTAAGAACCTTCATGGAATAGAATTCATGTAGTGCATATCTTTTGTACTATTTATATTTACATAAACGTGTGTTTCGCAGTATGTAGCAAAAGATATTTTTTTCCAGAATTAAAGTACATTTTAAAATATGATTCTTATGTATTCACTTCTGTGCCTATCAGCACAGACTAACTAGCCTTAACAAAACAAAATGTTTCCATGCTCCTGTGCCAGGAGAAGTAACGAGCAGAATAGACACTACGCAGTCTATACTACCATCCGTTAATTCCACCGAACGGTGCCCAAACACCACTCTCCTCCAAAATGCTTTGACAATATTCATGATTATTTGTCAAAATCATACAAAATGCTTAAACACGTGTCTATTCACTCAAAGCAATAAAAAAAGTTAGTGTTGAATTGGATTTTGTTTCCCAAGAGTTGAAGACAAGTTCTCTCATTTTCTGCCTTGTATCTCTGTAAAAATAACTCAAGGTTTTAAAATGTCTTTACCACCTGAGGGTAGAACAGTGCCTGGCACATAGTGACAGCTCAGTTAACGTACCGCGATACCCGAGAAGGGAAGATTTTGTGGGACATCTTTGCTGGGTGTGCGTGCGGAGAATGTGAACATCTCCAGGGCTAGCTGTGGAGTTATCAGTCTTCTCAGCTGAAATACAAAATAAAGATCAAATAAATATTGACTAAATGCAAGTCTCCAAGGCTGAGAGGCCCCATACGTAGTATTCAACTTTTCTAGTCTTCCTTCTGGTTATTGTGTTACTCAATAGCCTTTCTTCCTACTACAAAGTAGCAAAGGAAAAACAAGAAAATTCTAATGATTTTTTTCTACTTTTAGGGCTTTGATAAATGTTTTTTTCAGTCACTATAAACATAGAATAGAAGTCAGCAGAGGTGATTTTTTTTTCCCTTCTCAGGTTACTTTCCCTATTTATAATTTTGTTTTCTACTTATCTGCGATAATAGGTAGTAAATTTATAAGGACAAAAAATTGATAAGGTTTGTAGGGTGCAGTGAAAATCTCCCTTCTACTCTTGTCTCTCAGTCTTGATGTTCCTTTCCCTGAAGACGACCCATGGTCTTGGTTTCACGTACCTTTCAAAGACATCCTCAAATGATTTGTGGAAGGAGGTGGGTGTGACTGTAACAGGACTCTTGAGTCACTGAGTAAGGCAGCATCATCTTGAGGAAAAGCTAACATTGAGTTGGTGGTGCTGGAAGAAAGGCTAGGGACTCATTGTCCAAACGAGAACATTGAAGCCTACAGAGTTCAAAAGATAGTGCTGTCTGAGGTAGCAGGAGGTGTGAACACTGATGAGCCAGGATTCGAATACAGGTCATGGGATTCCAAATGCGAGGCTCTCTCTTAGCACTGCATCAAACTGAATTAAGTTGTTTTAAAATTATCAAATCTTAACTTTATCACTATCAATACCTCTATCATTTGCCATGACCCTGAGTTATCAAGGTCGCTTAGGTAAAGGGGATGGAATTGAGTCTTTAACTTAAAGGTGGAAATTTACTGGATAAGAAGATTCTGTCACTGCACATACATACCTATCTGTGCAAAATGAATGTATTGTTGGCTCAAACATGTCTATGAAGTCAGCAGAGAGAACGACAAGCCCACCCTGCAACACTGGATGAAAGAAGACACTGCCGTTTATGAGGAGACCAGTTCTATGTCTACGGGGCCACTTCAACATGATAGTAAGGATGGTCATGATGATTAAAAAAAAAAAAATCCCCTCAAACACAAACATGGATAAGAAAGAAATATTAAAAAAAAACAATTTTTTTAGGATTAAAACAAGCTCAACTGTCACAAAGCTGAATGAGAACATAGCTGGCAGAAATTAAAGAAATTTGAAGAAAATGATCTGATCTTAAGGAAATTTAAAGAAAGAAAGAAAGAAAGAAAGAAAGAAAGAAAGAAAGAAGAAAGAAAGAGAAAGAAAGAAAAAGAAAGAGAGAGAGAGAAAGAAAGAAAGAAAGAAAGAAAGAAAGAGAGGGAGGGAGGGAGGGAGGGAGGGAGGGAGGGAGGAAGGAAGGAAGGAAGGAAGAAAGGAAGAATGAATTCTGGGATGCCTGGGTGGCTTAGCTTGTTGGACATCTGCCTTCAGTTCAGGTCATGATCCCAGGGTCCTGGGATCGAGTCCTGCATTGGACTCCTGCTCGGTGGGGAGACTCCTTCTCCCTCTGCCTGCTTGTCCCACTGCTGGTGTTCTCTCTCTCTCTCTTTGACAAATAAATAAATAAAATCGTTAAAAAGAAAGAAAGAAAGAAAGAAAGAAAGAAAGAAAGAAAGAAAGAAAGAAAAAGAAAGAAATCTTTGCTCAGAAGGTAATGTACATGAAAACAAAACGCTGATATTTTAACCCTGGATGTAACCCTCTGGAACACACCAGCACCACAAGGCTGACGTCCTGGGAAGGATGCCTTTTCCTATGGCTCATGTTCCACAGAAAGACCTAGAAAGTAAGTTTGGCAGAATCAGTACGCTGATTCTTCTGGGCAGTTTCCCTCTGTCTACCCTAAGAGTAGTGCGGGTAAGTACTAACTTCGCCAAAATACTGTCCTCTCAAACCAAGATCTTTCCTGAGCATGTCTGGTTCGCATCAGTCTACATTCCTAACAGATGTGCCAGCCGTCCCTGAGATCCACGGAGCGGCACGAACACTGAAAGAAAAAAAGCCAAAGAAAGGAGATGCCATTTAGTCACTGCGACATGGCTGGAGTCCCGTCTGATGGTGAGAGGAAACCGCCAAATCTCAAAGAGTTTTCATTCTAAACGCATCATAGCGTGTTTGTGAGGACTGAGGGGGATAATTCACAGAAACAGTTTCAGAGAGGGCCGAGCATTTCAAGCAACATTTGTGTGGATGTGCATTTTCTTTCTGGCATCGGTTTCATACTTTGAATAAAAAGCAGAGGGTGTTCAAATCATGCCTCAGACAGGAAGACGATCTTTTCCAAGAGCCATGGCAGCCGGCAAAACGTCATCCGGCCGTCTCAGATGCCCTGGAATTGGCAGTGCACTTGGAGAGAGCGGTGTGCAGTAGCCAGCGGCGTCAACAATGACAGAGAATATATAGTATACGGTATATATCAGAGTACATAGTAGTAGTATATGCAGCGTTCAGAAGGCTCTGTGATTGTATCATCTGATGCCGGGAAGCTCACAGTACAGCACAGAGAATCTCTACGACGCTCTGCCTTAAGGTCTGGACAGGGCTCACTCTCTGACTCTAATCTTTGCTCAAGGGGCATCTGCTCAGAGAAGTCTTTCCTGACAATCCTATTTAAGGTAAACGCCACCTTCATCTCCCCCAGACTCTCTCTCTCTCATCTGTTTATATTATACACACAAGTTGTTTAGTTGTTTACTTGTTAACACATGTTTTTGTCTCTGACTACAGTGTGAATTTGCAGGAAGATGGGGACTTTTTGTTTTTATTCTCACCCCTCTTTCTGCTGCATATCCGTGGCGGGCAACATCTTCACGGGTGTGCCTGTTGCGTGAGTGAATGAATGAATGGATATAGCAAAAAAAGTCACGATTACTAGTACAGTCCCTGAAATTAACCTAGGTTTATAGCCTATCTCTTGCACTTACTGCTATATAACCCAGGGCAGTGGGATAAGAAGAGTGCCCATCTCAAAGAGTTGCTTCGGAGAGGAGTTAATCCATGAAATGTCTGTAGCACAGTGCCTGGTACATGCTGAGTGTTCAGCAAATGATAGTTACTATGTCATAGGCAAGAGCTGGGTCAAACATCCATTTCTAAATCAGTCCCTCGTCGGGGTACTTGAATTGTTAAAACCGACCCATACTAATCACAATTCACTCTGTCGTGAGAATCCAGGTCTTTTGAAGCATGTAGGGTGATTGTTATTAAGACCAAAGACAGCATCCAACACCTGGTCAGGCTGCACTGGTTGTTGGTCAATGCCAGAAACATACCTCACCCACGTTCTGTGTTATTTGCAATTTTCTGCATATGTAATTACATAAATTATTAATAAGCAGTTTATTACATCATTTGATGTGTAGGTTAAGACCTTTCCAGCTAACCTTTTGTTATATTAATGAAGGAGCATACATCATTGTAGGAAGCAGGATCAGGTAATAGGAAGGTTTTTTGTTTGTTTCTTTCTTTCTAGCAGATACTATGAAGTGTCCTTCCTTGCTAAAATATCTACACCTTAGATAAAATACATTTTTAATGATTTGCTGGTATGTTAGGCAGGTATGTGGACAATTGCAATATTTAGCAAATCGTCCCAATTTCAGTGGCTGAAAGTAATTCCCTATTCTCATGTTCATGGATCCATGAATTGGTCTCCCCTTGGCCAGAGAAGACTGGACCCCAAGTTCTGGGTTCTAAGATTCAGGCTGATGTAAGGGTCAACTTTACTGCACATATCTCTCATCTTCCTTGGAATAGCTTCTGCTCACAGCAACTGGTCTAAGACATGACTCTCATTCTGGGGTCCAGGCTGAAGGGGGCTATGGTGTGTACCCTTCTCATGGAGGATCACCGGAGCTCGAGAGGGCAAGAGTGACCACCCAAGCGTCATCCAACCTCCATTGTATCAGAGCTACTACTATCCCATTGACCAAAGCAAGTCACATGGCCAAGCCCAAAGTCAAGGAGTGTGGAAGGGCACCCTGCCTATTGTGATTCCGTTCTCCAGAGCGAAGAATTGGTACCCAGAATTCAATCTCCCACACTAAATTTGCCATAAGTAAAAGCACGTTCCCTGTCACGACTACTCCCACTTTCAGGAAAGGAAGAAGGAAAAGTGAGCCTAAACTTTAGAAGAGTGTGTATATGGTCCGGAGGGGAGGTGAACAAATGCAAAATAAAGTGTTTCCCCAAGGGCCAGTCCGGTGTCAGTGATGCTCTCTGGAGACCAGGAGATAAAGTTCTGGGCTCAGACAAGCTATAGAAATTTTTAAAAATGCACTATTACAGTGGGAAATAGAACATGAATTTTAATCACTTATAGATTAAGTAGTCCAAAAATGATTCAAACTACAGATTTCAAAAATGTAATTTATATTTGACTTAATAGGTATATATAGAATTGTCCCTAATAGTGAATAGTCATGAAAACTTTTGAAACTTAAAAAAAAGATTGACAATAAACTAGGTTACAGAAAATTTCAGATTACTGGTATTATATACATTATAATCTCTAAAATTTTTGTAAATCACACCAGAGGTAATAACATAAAATATACAAAAAAATATCTCATATATGTAGACACTAAAACATATGCTTCTAAATATTTACTGGGTCCAGAAAGAAACAGTAATGCAAACTTTAATAACCCAACAATAATAAAAATATCAGAAATCAGAACTGGTGGAAAACATTAAAAGGAGCACTTAGAGGCAAATGTATAGTTTAAAGTATTCGTGTTAGAAAAGAAAAGTCTGACAATTAATGAGTTAAACATAAATCTTTAAGCTAGATTTTAAAAAACCACAACAAAACAGAAGAATAAGGACAAAGAAAAGGGAAGAAAATGGAAAATATGAGCAAAAAGCAAAGAAACAGGAAACAAAGACACCATAGAGTGGACCAAAAAAGCCCAAAAAAGTTTCTTTAAAGAAACTGAAGAAATGAACAAACTCTTGTAGACTAATTAGGAAACAGAACAAAACAAAAAAAAGCCCAAATAAATAATTTTAAATATGAAACATTTAATACAAAAGGAACAACATTTATATATAAGGAGGAATTAAAAAATCACATATGAGTGCTATGAAGACTCATACAACAGTAAATGAGAAACTGTAGATTAAATGGAAAAGTTTCTAGGAAGATATGACTGTTCTAGGGGCCCCAAGACCCCCCTCAGGGTTGACGGTTTGCTGGAAGGACTCACAGCACTCAGCATACAGCTATGCTCCTGGCTAGGATTTATTTCGGCAAAATCAATAGAAGGAAGAGAGGCCTGTGGCATTAAGTCAGGAGACCACCGGACGCAAGCTTCCAAGAGACCTCTCCCAGGGGAGCCACACAGGACACGGTTCATTCCTCTAGGAACAAGCTGTGACAACATGGGTGGAGTGTTGCCCACCAGACCAGCTCAGGAGAGACCCCGCGCCCAAGGTTTGCAATGGTGCTTGTCACATTAGCATTCTGCCTAGCGTGTACCAAAATTCCAGACTCCCCGAAGGAGGGCAGGTGTGCAACTGAAACCACAGTTTAGGCACAAGGAGCCACTCTAAACAGTTTGTGGAATCATGGAAACCCTCCCAAATGCTGTGTTTCAGATGCCAGCCAAGGATCAATATGGCAGGCAACCCTTTCTTTGTAGGATAGCAATCTCAGACCTGCTGTGTTAAGTTTCCACATAATTACATACCAAAACTAACTCAAAAAGAAAAAGAAAACCGGAATGGCTATGTAACCGTTAAAAACAAAAACAAAACAAAACAAAAGTAGATCAGTGGCTCCACATAGTTCCATAAATAAAATAATTCCAGGCAGAGATTGTTTTATAGTGAGTCCTACCCAAATTTCAAATAATAGATCATTCAAATATCATGCAAACTCTTCTAAAATTTAAATAACAGGTTACATTCCCTGAATCAGCTCACATACTAGGCAATAAACTTGATACTAGGCAAGCACAGTATGAGAAGAAAAATACAGGTCAATCTCATTCTTGAATAAAGATGTAAACATTCAATACACAACTTATCAAAATAAGTCCTAGAATCTATTACAAAAAAAAAAAAAAGAAAAGAACTAAACTGATATTTTTTTACTTGGAATGAAAATTTATAGCTAGATATATCTATAAATGTCATTTCCACATGAACTGATTTAAAGAAGAAAAAACAAGATTATTTCAACAGATTGAAAAATAGCAATTTATACCTGTGCATGAATTGCTAAGATATATAATTCTAGAAGTCCAGGAATTGATTAGAATCTACTTACCTGATAAAATCTATCAAGCATTTATTGAAAACATCAATCTTAATGGTGTAACATTAGAAACATCTCAAATCAGAAATAAGATATGCATACCTACCATTACCATTTTCATCTATTGTTACTAGGGCTATACACAATGCTGTAACTTTACAAATTTAGAGAAACATAATGTATATGAATATTGGTAAGCAAGAAATATAACTCATATTTACATACAATATTTTTCTATGGGTTAATTCTAAATAATCTATAGATGAAGTTTTCGAATTGATGTGCAAGTTTGCTACATATACAAGATTAATTCAGAAAAGTCAATCATATACATGCCAGTAATTATGCTTTGAAAAATGTAATTTTTCGAAAGACACAATTTTAAATTATTTATTTATTTATTTATTTATTTATTTATTTATTTATTTGAGAGTGAGAGAGAGTGAGCCCATGAGAGGGAGGAGGGGCAGAGGGAGAGAGAGAGAGAGAAAGAAGCAGACTCCCCACTAAGCGTGGAGCCCAGTGAGTGCTCGATCTCACACCCTGAGACCAGGACCTGAGCTGAAATCAAGAGCCGGACACTTAACTGACTGAGCCACCCAGACGCCCCACAAAAGACACAGTTTTAAAAAAATAATAATGGGAAAGATTTTAAGTATAAAAATAAATTAACAAAAGATGTGCAAAACCCATATGAAGAAAACATAAAACTTTACTGGGAGACACTAAAACCCTATATAAATGGAGAGCTATCACCCGTTCAAGAACAGAAAGCTATAAAATGATAAAGATTCCATTCCCCCAAAATTGATTCATTGATTAAATATAAAAACAATCAAAATCCCAAAAGCATTTTTTGAGATGCTTGACAAGAGAATTCAAGATATAATTATATTGAATTCAAAGACCCAAGAATAGCCAAGATACCCTTTTAAAAACAAAAATAAGGTTTCCCTATCATAATACTGAAAAGATGATAAATTTGGATGTATTGCCATCTTGGAATACATACAGAAGTACAAATGAATTAAATAACTATTACAGCCAGCAGCATGGAAGAATCTTGTGGAGAGGAACATGAACTGCAGGGAAGGCTGTATGAGGAGTCCTTGCTTGGAAAGCATCCATGTCTGCTGCAGGGAGACGGAGCCCATGTAGGGTGAGAAGAGTGTCCTTGACAAGAAGCTTGGCTCAGTGTATCAAAGCTCTAGGTGAGTAGAGAGATGTCCACACAAGAAGGGTCAGCCTGATGAGAAGTGTCGAGGGTTGAGTAGACAGGAGAATGTTCAAGGGCACAATCAGCTGGCACAGGGTGCTAGGACCCAAGGGGGAAGTGGGCATAGATGGTTTTGGGATGTCAAAGCCTGAACATCATGAGGTGGGATATTCTATATGCCCAGCTCTGTTCAGTGCGATCAGTCTTGAACAGTGATAGCCCAACAGTCAATCCTGGTTTAGAATATCATTCTCTGCTAAAAGAAACTGGGGTTCCCTGGAGAAATGGCCAGTTCCTAGACAGGGGTGGGGAACCAATACAAGATGAGTTTGGAACATCCTGGGCCCCAAAACAAAGAAGGGCCAAAAGAATTATGGTGATACATACACAGTTTCAGAGAACTTCACCACAAAACATTTCCTCGTTACCAAGGGAAACAAGTAACTTTACAGTGGAGAAGCCTGATCACTTGCTCTCCACCTTGATCAAGTGATCAACGTGAACATTATCAGTACTGGAACAAATTGAAATTGCTCGCTACCTTATTGAATGCAACAAGAATACAGTAATCATTTTGCGATATTCCCGTCAAAAATACGTAACTTGAACTTAATCTCCAGGGAATGTCCAACTGAACTTGAGCAAAGGTCTACAAAATAACTGCTCTGTAATCTTCAAAACCATCCTCATGAAAGTTAAGGGAAAATCATGAAACTATTCTAGACCAAAGGAGAGACTAAAGAGCCATCACAACTAAAGGCAATGTAAGATTCTGAACTGCTCCCTTTCACTATCAAGGGCATTACTGGAACAATTTATAAAGAAGAAATGGAGATTGAGGATGAGAAGGTAGTAAGGGGTCAACATTAATTTCATGATTTTGATGGTTGCATTGCAGTTAGGCAGGAGAGTGTTCTTGCTTGTAGAAAATACACACTAATGAACCATCAGGTTGGTAAAATTCTCAAATGATTCAGAAGAAAATTCTTTGTGCTGTACCTGCAACTTTTCCATAAACCTTAAAAGTCTTTAAAATTAGGAAAGTAAGAAAAGGGGGAAGATAATGATAAACATAATACTCAGGTTACTGGTTTCCTGTGGGGGATGAAAGAGGGGGATGGGATAAGAAAGAGCCTCAAAACGGCCACAGTGATAGATCTAATGCCCTCCCTGTTCTGAAGTTGGGTAGTGACCTCATGGGTGCTCATTTTATTATGTTCCATAATTTACATATATGGAGCATTTAATATTTTGCATTTATAAAATACTATATGTTACAATGATTTTAAAATCTTACGTTGTAAATACCATAGGATTAGGAGCACAGCAGAACTAACTCTGAAGCCTGGTTGTGTCATTTACTATCCACATGAACTTGACCAAGATACTTAAGCTTTCTGAGCTTAAGATTCCTTATCTGGAGAATGAGAATAATAACCAATCACAGAACTGCTGTAAAGATTCAGTAGATAACCTGTTGTGATGCGCACTGGATGTTATACGCAACTAATGACTCGTTGAACACTACATCGAAAACTAATGATGTAGTATATGTTAGCTAACTCAATACAATAATAAAAATTTAAAGATTCAGTAGATAATATACACTGTCCATGTCCTTGAGCCAAAGCCCACCAGAAATACACCTGTATATAAACACGTTGAATTTATTACTCCATGTAATGAGGCAGAATGTACATCATAGGGAGTTATGGGACTCTCCCAGTAAAAGGGTATAAGAAAGAACTTACTAGAGGATTGGAGCTTTGGTTGTGGCATCTAAGGAAATGGAGTTTGCCCTAGATTGGATGGTGTCACAAAGCTGGGGTGATTCTATAACTGGGTATCTCAACAAATCCTGTCTATAGTGAGGGTACACTAGTGTGAAGAAAAGCTGTAAATGGCAGAGTCCTAGATACCCTTTCAGTGAGTGAGAGCTGTATTTGGTGGTTCGTGTCACACAGTAACCTTGTTGATACTCTCTGTGATCGTCCATGTCCAAGGGGAGAACACCACAGTCTAGACTTGGGTGTCAGACTAGCTTGTAACAACACTGAGGTCTAATTATGAACTTCAGATCAGTTCCTGACATCAGGGGCTGTTTGGGTGAATTTTCCACATAAACACTGAGCACAGTATTTTAGCTTCCTTGGTCAGGGGCATTGACGAACTGCGTAGACCAGGCAAACATCAGCAGCTGCACCCCCTTCCAGAATCTGAGCTGGGTCTTTGCTTCTCTGGCTTTGCCACTGATAATACTAATGAGATCACACTGTTGCAGTGCTAAAGATAGATTGGTCAGACATAAATTCATCTACTTTAACATTGTCTTGCTCTGACAAATTATTTTAAAATATTTCCTATCTTGAGAAAACCCATCAAATCCTCTAGTCATGAAAATCTATGGGATGTCAAAGACAGTATTTGGATAATGCTAGCATTAAATAAATATTGCTGAAAATCTGGAATTGATTTAACATCAGCATATATTCGCAACAGAACTTTCATAAGCATTTGTGTGAATGTTCCTATTCGAGTGGGGACTTTACCATATGAGTTGAAGTATTTTAAACTCATTTATATTATTTGCTTTTATGGTTCTGAGGTAATAAGCTACTTTGATGTGTATGTCCACATGCTCCAGAGCCTATGGTTTTAACCATCATGCCTTGCTGCCCCTCCCAGGATCTGTATCATGAAGATGTGGAAATGAGGCCAAGAAATCATATCAAGCAATGTATATTCTTCTAGATATAAAAACTAATTCTTGTATCAATAGTTATGCCCCCCCCTTTCTTTTTAAAGATTATTTATTTATTTATTTATTTATTTATTTATTTATTTATTTGACAGAGAGAGACAGCCAGCGAGAGAGGGAACACAAGCAGGGGGAGTGGGAGAGGAAAAAGCAGGCTCCCAGATTAGCAGGGAGGCCGATGCGGGGCTCGATCCTAGGACTCCAGGATCATGCCCTGAGCCAAAGGCAGATGCTTAACGACTGAGCCACCCAGGTGCCCCACAGCACCCCCTTTTTGATCATGTTACTGCTCCTCTTTTTCTTCATGTCTTCACCAATCATTTCAAAGAACACAGATTTGGGTTGTACTGATTAACCTCAAATTGTTTTCTACTCTCATTGCCTAATTTTCCTCATTATTTCCTTCCTTTACTTGCTGTATTTCATTATTCTTTTATCAAGCTCTGTTTCTTGATTTTCAGTGTCTTGAACTTGACTTCCTGCACTCAAGCCTATGGGGTGACCTACAGTATCGAGGGACCCCCATTTTCCCACCACATCCCTTTTAAAAACATTCTAGGAGGGCTCTGTGCCCGCCACTCCACAGAAATGGCTCCTCAGCCCCCCAAGACCTGCAGATTGTTAAGTCCCACACATACCTCCCTGTATCAGAAAGGATGATTACCCATCTTTTGCAGCAACATGGATGGAACTGGAGGGGATAATGCTCAGTGAAATAAGTCAAGCAGAGAAAGACAAATACTTGTGGAACATAAGGAATAGCAGGGAGGACATTAGGAGAAGGAAGGGGAAAATGAAGGGGGGGGAAACAGGGGGGACAAAACATGAGAGACTATGGACTCCAGGAAACAATCTGAGGGTTTCAGAGGGGAGAAGGGTGAGGGATGGGGTAGCCTGGTGATGGGTATTAAGGAGGGCATGTATTGCATGGAGCACTGGGTGTTATACACAAACAATGAATCATGGAACACTACATCAAAAACTAACGATGTACTGTATGGTGACTAACATACCATAACTAAAAAAAAAAAAAAAAAAAGAAAAGAAACACTCCATTGTTCTCCAGTGCATCACGTTCTTCAATCCAACTGGCCATCTCAGGCTCACCTGCAACTCCCTCCTTCCCCAAACCTCTTCACCAAAAAACTGTCAGATCTGGTCCCCTGAGCATGTCATTTAACACCCCTTTCAATGTACAGCAAGAGTATAATTATGTAATAATTGGTAATAATCATGTAATAATCATTATTTTTTGATTCATTCATTAGTATTTAAAATAGCAAAAAGGAAAAAGTTTCAACTTAAAAGTTTTTATTCAAATTCAGAAAAATATTTTTTAGAAAAATATTTCACATGTGAATGAAAATTTGTACTTTCCAAACAAAAATTTACAACTTGCAGTTCATACTGTCTTAAAACTTAAATAAAAACGTTTTGTTGTCACATAGAAAGAGTCAAAGTACTTGCTCTCTGCTTTGTTTGTCCACAGTTGCTGTGCTTCCAACACATTCACCATTCAGTCAGGCAGCTTCATCCGTCTCAAGACCAGTGAACCTTAGACAAAGGCCATCTGCAAAATCTTCAAATATGATGCTGTTGAGATGGCCACAGGAAGTTATAAAAATGTAAGTGCTCGATGATCATTTAATATTGTTTCCTTGGACATTTTCACTTAAATCACTGTCAACTTGTCCTTCAGTACCTCCCCATGCATCCCAGTATACACATAAATCTCTTATTCTGAAAGTCCTCATAGAAGGGACTAGAGGTAACTTCCAGGGTTAGGGGAGGGCCAAAGATAGGGGGTGGAGTAAGTAACACCTGGAACAGCTCTTCAGCAGAACAAGAAATCCCATTTTCACCTCTCTGCAGGAATCTCCCTTAGAGTCCTCAGCGTTCAGTGTAATGCAGATGCCAGCTGGCCAAGGCCATCCCTGTGCTGCTTTTCATACATGATGCTCCATACTTGCCACAAACTCAAGGATGTTAACAAAGACATTTCTGCTAAATAATACTTTATGTTCATCATCTTAAAACACACAAAGCCAGTTTCCAAAAGTATAAACTCACCCTAAATGAGAATTGTCAAAACACAGATAAAACTTGATGCAGTATTTCCTTGTTTCTATTAAAGTGCAAAGATGAGTCGCTGCTGTATTCCTGCAACATTGATTTTGGCCTGGCCGGGAGCTGCAGGTGTGGTGTGTGTGTCTATGGGGGTGGGGAGGTGATGCAGGAAGACTGGGGAACACGTGCCGGGTGGTGATGAGTACAACACGGGAAACTGCAGTAGGGTAAGGGGACAGACAGGGGCAAGGGGGTGGGGCTGCTCACAGAACCATGTGTTAGCTGGGGTTGGGTATGTTGTGTGGACAAATTAACTCCTGAAGCTCAGCGGCTCAGCAGGACAGAAGTTTCTTCCTTACTCACACTATCTGTCCACCACAGGTCAGCACTGGGCTCTGCTCTACCAGGTCACTCAGGGACACAGATACATGGAGGCCATACCCTCTGGGATGGGATATCTCCATGGTCACCCCACAGCTTGTGCAGTGGGGGACGCCAACTGGAGGGTCATGTGTGGCCCTTACGTGTTCGTGTCCAATTGGCCGGGCTAGTGTTGCAGTGCCTCCTACTGCAAGGGCTCTGAGAACCTGAGGGGAGCACATGGGTATCCCATGAGCCATCAACATCTCCATCACTGGTGTTCAAGGGAGTCTTCTCTGACACAGTGAAATCTGACTGGAAACTTAATAAGGAAAGAAGCCATATGGATATTTGGAGACCATATTTATGATTCTGACAAAATACGTCCTGCCTGCGATTTGTGTCTAGAGAACAGCTACACCAATTGTTTTTTTAGAGTCTCTCCCACCAAAGGATTTAATTTTTTGTTTGTTTTGTCTTGTGTAGGTTTTTTTGTTTATTTAAGTAGGCCCCATGCCCAGCATGGAATCCAATGTGGGGCTTGAACTCCAAATTTTTAAATTAGATATTCTGATAGGAATAACTAATTATCTCAAAAATCTGCCCCTTCCTCCCTCTGTCCTCCAACCCCCATCACTCCTTGGTTCAAATAGTAACTAACATCTTTCCTTGATTAACAGCCCTACAGATCATGTAACCTCACTGCTCTTTACACCCTTCAGTAACGTACAGGCATCAGTATTAGAATTTAGAATTCATCCTTAGAATGAGAATAAAATAATTCAAAAGGCTGACGAGAGCACATTCTTGATCAACACTAACGGACATCGCCAGCCTGCCCACTCACTGCTTTTCCACATGGATTCTATTGCTCTCCTATTACCTATTTAAAAATTTAGCATTGATAGATAATGAGCAGGGCTCTGAACATGACTTCCAGGACTCCTGGAAAAAAGAGTTCATTTAAACAATTAATGTTTTTAAAATAGCCCCCTTGAAATAAATCCTATAAACATTTTACAAACATTATTATTTCTTATTGGTAAGTTAGATATTACATATAATTGTTTTCATTTCAGGAAGAAATGAAGTGAGGGTATTTTGAATATCAGTAGGCTTGGAGACCATTCATAACCCCTAGTCCTTAAGTAGCAGGAACTCCCAGGTAACCTGTTCCCACAGGCAGCACAGTCCAGTAGAGTGGGACTAAACCCTAAATTTGTGTTTCCCCTTCTTCCATAACCGGCGCTGTGCACTGAGACAAGTTAGTTTATTTTTTGATGCATCAGTTTCTTTGCTGGAATACACACGCAAGACTTACCCCATCCACTGTAAACGGTGTTTTAAGTAATCAATATAAGAAAATCCATTTACTACCGAGCATATGTGCATTGTTTCATACCTGCCCTAAAATAGTATAAAGTGTGAAATTTGACAATGTCAGTCTCATCAACCAAAATCAATGTTAAAAGTGAATATTAAAAAAAATCACAACAAAATTTCAAAATATACTTTACATTTCCAGCCTCATAAAACACGAGCTTTATAAGTACTTTAAAATATTATCATAGGGGCTCCTGGGAGGTTCAGTCGGTTAAGTATCTGCATTGGCTCAGGTCATGATCCCAGGGTCCTAGGATCTGGTCCCACATTGGGCTCCCTGCTCTGCGGGGAGCCTGCTTCTCCCTCTCCCTCTGCCTGCCACTCCCCTTGCTTGTGCTCTCTTTCTGTCAAATAAATAAAATCTTTAAAATAAATAAATAAATAAAATATTATCAGAAACATAGCTCTGATAATAATTGTTCTAGAAAGTTATATTAAAATACAATCTGCTATGCTGTGCATGTGCATTTAAATGCAGTAATCCAAAAATTCAATATAATATGAAGGGGACTTTTCCTAAGAATTTAAATTATTTTTAAGTTACTAAAATAATTATGGTAGTTAAGTTCATAAGAGTTAAGTACCTACCCGGTAAATACTGGTACTATGTTATATAAGGAAGACTTTACACGAATAGAATATGGATACGGATTCCCTGTGAATTGGTCAAGAACTCTGCCAAGTCGTCCAGGATATACATGCAGCCCTGGGCAGGTGCTAACAGAGTAGTGAGAGCTGTCTTAGCTCAGGGGCCTAGAAGCAATAGGGCAGTTGGTTGGGGCGGGGGCAGAGGCCTTGGTCCAGAGGCACATGAAGGGATGGCAGACAGGGACCACGTCATATCAGATTGGGGTTTCTTTTTTGTCATTCAGTGTTGACCAACCCTGTCTCCAGACAAATACATACAAGACCAAGTCTTAGCTTCAGAAAAATAGGGTTTCAGAGTTTTGAGCCAAAAAGTCCTCTTTTCTTCCTTTAATTTTTGGTTTTCTGACCTCGTGTCCTGAAGATCAGGCCTGATTCACTTTGCTTTAAGTAGTCAGCTTTTGCAGTACTCCTAGTTTTCCAGCTCCGACTATCCATTATATAATCCGTGGCTATTTATCATCTCTAGAGAAGAAAAGAAAGGAATATTTGAGGATGCAAGGATTTTTACTTGACTAAATCCTCCTTAATTCACTAAACTCTCTCTCTTGTGTTGACTCCAAGATCACCACTAGAGTTCTTTCCAGATCTTCTTTGGGAAATGGATCATTTCCTCTCTGCTCCTTCGATTCCTCCTCCCCCACACCCTTAGGCCTGCAGAGAAGGTTCTAAAATGCACAGCTGATCAAGTCCTGCCCATACTTAAAGTCTTTCAAAAACTTCCCACTTACTGGCCCTGGGGTGAAACCTCATTTCTTTAATAGGAGTCTAAGGACTTTCAGGCCTGGATCGTGTTAACCTGTCAGCTCTGCTCTGGCTCCCATTCCCTTCTCTCATCTCTCAGGCACATTGGGGACTTACTCATCTTCAAAGTATCAAGCTTTTTTACACCTTTAATGCTTTTTCACTCTTGCCCCTTGGCTTGGAATATTTCCCGGCTTTAGCTCTCAGCTTGATACATGGCTTGGAAAAGCCATCAGTGATTACACTTGCACAAAGCACACACTCTCTCACAGGGAAACAGGAGGGGTGCTGCTTAGCAGTTCTGTTAGACAAACGGAAACCAGACTGCACAGATCTACTGGCTTGGCCAAGTTAAGAGCCCTGAGACCTTTGGCACAATAATCTCTATGCCTCAGTTTCTTCATCTGTAAATGGGAGTAATACTAGTCACCAGTGTAAAGATTTAATGAGTTAAATTATGTTTAATACAGCATATGTGCTATGTAAATGTTGCTATTACTCTTAATAGAGACATTGGGGACTTACTATGTGCCTGGCCTTTTTTTTTTTTTTTTTTAAGAGACCAAGAGGGCGAGTGTGAGTGATGGGAGGCGGACAGAGGGAAAGGAAGAGAATCCCAAGCAGACTTGGTGCTGTGCATGGAGCCCAACATGGGGCTCAATCTCATGACCCTGAGATCATAACCTGAGCTGAAATAAGAATGAGACGCTTCGGTGACTGAGGCACCCAGGTGCCCCAATGTGTGGCCCTTTTCTTAGTGGTTTTACATGTCTTAACTCATTTAACTGACAAGACAGGGTGAAAGGTCCCTACTGTGCACTCCAGCAGCCCCTTAAAAAACACTGTCCTAAGTATTTTTGTGACCTTCCTCCCTGGGGGTAGGGCACATATCATGTGTATCCTTGTATCCTACAACATCCTAACAGTGCCTGGCATTTTGTATGCAATGAAGAAATGGATTTGATTTTAACCTGGCACCTCTTGTAAAAGTACTTTGAAAAGCTTTTTGTATGATTCACCTTCTCCTCAACTCCTCTGACATATACCCCTCCTCCACTAAAACTGGCCTTTCCAAGGTCACCAGTGCCTTCAAGTTACCAAATCCAATTTCTGGACAGCATTCAACCCAGCTGACCGCTGTCCTCCTCTCTGAAACATTTTTCTCCTGGCCTCCATGTTGTAGGAGTTTCGATGGGCTAAGTTTTGAAGTACCATGGGTAATTTCGTGGCTCACAGATCATTTTGTGGTATACAAGCTTCTGCTAGCTGTTGTAGCTGGAAATGTCTGAAACCGTACAATGCGGAAGTCTAAAGACAGTAGCTCAATGCAGAACATGAAACTGCTATAGGTCCTATGTGCCCTTGGGCAGTAACTTTTGCAAAGGCTTACTGGCCAACAGTGTAGGTGGGCCACCAGACCACCACAGGAGGATACGTGCATCTATGTTCAAGCCCAAATTTACTACCGTTCTCTCTCTCCTTCAGGGTATTTTTCCACTAGCTTCTTTGGTAATAAACTTGTACATTCATAAGCAATCTTAGGTCCCATTCCAATGATCTCTTGTGAGCCAAATATCTTGTTAATAATTACATGACTTGCAAAATTAAGCATGGATTTGAAGTCACATGATTAGCAAGAAAGAGCATGAGGCAAATTCCCTGCACAAATTACACCATTGGTCCTCAACCCCAAATCCTTATCAAAATAATGTAAGGGGTTTCGGTCCCTCAGTAAAGGTACCGAATCAGACTCTCTAGGAAGGTAGGATTTAGACATGTATAACCTATAAAGGCTCCCATGAAGATTTTGATGAGTTGCCCTGATTAAGAACAAGGCCTCTGATGGTGTTTGTATGAACACATACCCAGATTTTACCCTGAGCTAAGTGAGCTCTTCCAAAGGCTAGAGAAACAATTCCTCACTAGCAAAGACATAAACACAAGGCTACAAGTAGCCATTCCTTCAAGGAAGTTTTAAAAATTGTCAGAAGACTTTGCTTGCTACATAGCAATGAAAAAAATTGTTAAAACTTTTTATAAAGATGATTACACAAAAACACACTTGAAAGACATCAAGTCCCTCAAATCTTTAAGACTATAGCAATATCCACACAAAATTGCAAATAAAAATTTTTTGAATAAAAAATAAATCAGTAAAAACTAGATTTTTTTTCTCTGAGATGCTTCTGGACTCTCAAAGATTATACAATGCTCCCATGTGTTAAATGGGAAAATGACCCCTCACTTACAAATGCAGACAGGTAAAACATACTCTAGCATAAAAATTCTAGAAAGGGTAAATCTCTACCTGCTCTGTTGGAGATACACTAAATGAGCCTTCTGACTAGAGTTATGGCATTAACTCTGAATGTACTTAAAATATAGAGAGAATATTTACCATTAAACAGGGTTAATAGAGAGATTAATCCCTAATTCAGAAACAGTGCTATTCAAAGTCAGAATCTAGAGTCAGACTATGGGTTTGAATCCCAGAATGGGCCATTTATGAGACGTTTAACTTTGAGCAAGCTACCAAACTGGCCTGGTTTTAGATGCTTTATCTTTGAAATGGGCATAATAACAACTATCTGATAAATGCAGTTGAAAAGTAACTGAAACACAGTACTCCCCAAATGGACTTGCTGTTGTTCTTTTTGAGAAAAAAAAAATCAATTAAAATGTGCAGGTTTCTTGATGGATCTTCCATTTTAGTGCTGAACAAAGTAATCATACTACACAGGAGAATTTGCCTACACCCTTCAAGAGTGAGTCTATTACCGCTGAAAAACATTTCAAATACGCTCTAACAATTCTGCTTTTCCACAGCAGATTATCAAGAGTAAAATAAAACTCATTCATAGAATTTCATACACATCACAGTGTCTATATCTAGGGGAACTGTCAGGAATGAGTTGTAAGAAAGACTTAAACTGAAACTCGAAACGTAATTTAGGCTTTTGAGCTAAGAGTTAAAACTAAATTTATGCTCCTCTGGACAATTACACCTGACTAAAAGCAAATTAAGCCTTAAAGAAAGTAATTTGTAAAATAACCATGTTAAACGCCACATTAAAAACAAAACAAAACAAAAATCACTAAATACACCTAATTCAATTCTGTTCCTAGGCATCAGAGCAGCACCTGGCGAACAGCCCCAGATACATATTTGCTAAATGAATTGACACTTTCACTCTCAAACGATAATACAGAAAGGGCAATATACATTGATTACCCACTATTGTGAAAATTTAATAGTGAAAACTTACACAGCTAATGACTTATATCACTTCCTGGGCGCCAGGCAGAACCTGGAGGAGGAGGAACCCCTCAGACCACCACCACCTTATAAAGCAGGTCTGTGGCCTCCGTTTCTCAGAGACGGATCCCAGGCACCCACAGGGCCCTGGCAGGCAGAGAAGCGGGGGAGCAGCACCCCGCATGCCGCCCGGGGCCGCGCCCCTTCCCGACCCCCACGAGTCCCCTCGCCCCCCAGTCTAGGGAAGTGTTCGGGACGGAGACACCCACGGAGGGACCCACAGCGACCTGCGGGGCCAGCGCCGCTGATGCCAACGCCGCCACGCGGCTAAGACCCGCTCCCGGGGGGCGGCGGGAGGCCCCAGGGCCCAGCCTCCAGTGCAGCCCGCCCGCGCCGCTGCGCGGAAGGACGCGGGGCGGTGCGAAGGCGGGTGCCCTCGCCCACCCCAGGCCGCAGCGGAGACGGCCCGCCAGGGAACGGCTAACGCCATGTCGCCAGCTGCGGGCACGCGGCCCGAGACCCTCCGGGAGAGCGTAGGCGCCAAGGTCCCTGCTCCTGCGCATACTCTCACGGGACGCCGGCTCGGCGCCCAGGACCAATAAGAACCCGGACCCGTTATCCTGGAGGAGAGCTGGAGCCAATCACAGCGCGCTCCGCGTGTGGGCGGTGCTAAGCAGCCGCCGGGCCGCAAAGTTCCCGCGAAAGCGGCTGTCAGACTTCGGGACTCGGGGACTGGCGGCGGCTTCCTCTGCCGCGGGGCTTCCGCTGGCCCTGGAGCGCGAACTCAGGTGCCCTTGGGTGCCGCGTTGTGGGGTGGGAGGTGCCTCCCTCCCCGTGGGACTCTCGCCTTTCCCTCCCCTGCCCAGGAGCTTCGGACGGGACGGGCTGCTGCGACTTCCCCACGCGCGGTCCTTCTTTGCCTTCTCTTTTAACTTTTCGCTGAGGCCGACCTCCTCCTCCTCCTCTCCTCTCCTCCTCTCCTCCTCCTCTCCTCCTCCTCCTCCTCCTCCTCCTCCTCCTCCTCCTCCTCCTCCTCCTCTCTTTTCCTTCCTTCCTTCCTTCCTTCCTTCCTTCTTTCCTTCTTCTTTCTTCTTCTTTTCGCGACCCCTAATTCCTAGAGTACCTCAGAGCACCACCTACCCTCAATTTGACCACGCTACCCAGAGAAAAAGATGGCCACCTGTTTCCTGACGTTTGATCTTGAGCAACAACTGCTTTGTTGAACAAATAGGAAATGCACGGGCTGTAAAGACACACACGGCTGGAGTTTGAACTCCTCTGCTACCTGTGTGGGGTGGCCAGAATTCTTCCCCTCCTGCTGCAGTTGTCACATGGAACATGAGGGCGGTAGTATCCTTGGGGGCGGGGTGGGGGGAATGTAGAATTGTTAGTACGTGGACTGCTTTAGACCTGTGCCTGGCATCTTGTGAGTGTTCGAAAGTTAGTATCATGATTAGGTACCAGGCATCTTTCTAGGCTTTAGGATGTGGGGCTTCTGGTGTCCTGTCCTAGTGCTTAGAATTTAGTGCAGATTCTGCCAATTTGTTAGATACAGACCCTTATTTTATAAACAAAATAATTTTTGTTGAGTGAGGAATGTTCTCAAATTAGAGTCTTTTCCAACATTTAACTATATTGTATTCTGTTTTTTTCTTTCTTTCAGGTACTGTTCAAGGGAAAATGAGAACAGCATGATTTTGATAACATTGTAGAGGAATCTTTTCAGTTTGTCTGGTCCTGCCACATGCCCACTTCTGGCTGCCCCTGAAAAGTCAACCAATGAATCATGTTCACAGAAAACAGCTCTGCCGGTGGTTCTTTTCTCTACACCCAACATCTTTCAGGCTCAAATTTTTCATACCTGCTGCTGAAGGTTGGAGGGCAGAAAATGGAATTGAGCTCATCTGGTTGGTGTGCTACTGTTTTTGCAAGTACACTACTGGGATAGAGAGAACCAGAGAATGAACACATAGATGGATAGATGTTTTACAGTAGACTTTAAAGAAACCATTTCGTCAGAGGAACTGCCTGATATTCTGCAATGGCAGTTTTGCTATAAGTTATGGAAGTGGAGGAAAAAGACATTCTAGAGAGTAACATCTTTAGTGTTTATAATCTCATTCTGAGTCCTAAAAACTTGAATACTGGTTTGGTGACTGCTTTGTAAGCCCTGACTCTGTTACTTGTGGATCCCTAAAGTGACTTGTCAGTAAGCCTGAGAGCAGAATGCCAAAATTGGCTTAAAAGAATTCATGGATACTTACAATCTTTGTATTGGAGAAAGTATGATTAAACTCCCAAAGGAAAGCTAGTGCAGCACTGGGAATGCAAAGTGTAAAATTGGAAGAATTTATCACAAAGGGTATTGTGTCATTTTATAGACTTTACTGGGCTGAAAAAGTGGATACACGGTCAAGTTTTTAAAATAAGATGAGCAACATCTCTCAGTTGATAGTTTCTAACCTGAGGCTGACAGTTAATAAGCCAAAGTGCAGTGTGCTGGTGCTTCTTGATCAGACACTACCTCTGATCATAACCATATGTAAAGGTGCTATAAAACACATCCCTTAATTTTCCTAATGAAGAGCTCGATAAAGTTTCAGAGATGTTCACTTCAGTAGAAAACAGATTCCCTCAAAACCCATTTTGGATGCACTAGCAGAAAGTTGTTTCTCCTATTTGCCAAACAAAAACTTTTGCCCAGACAGGTTTCCGAGTGAATCAGTACACTTAGAAAAACTTAACTTGGTACTTGCTTAAATTACTTGCTACCAAGACCCATATTTTGTTTAGAAAACTAGAAAATATGCTAGTCCCTCATTTTGATTGTTTTCTGCCTAGAATACTGTTGAAATTCCTGAATTCATATTTGCTGATCAAATGTCATCTATTTGACTTTATGGTAAACATATTATTTTCTTCATTAGTTTCAAGGTAAGCTGGTTATAACTTCTAAGACCAGAGAAACATTTGGAATTTTGATTGTTTTAGGGTCTAGGAAGCGTTTACATGAGCACTGTTTTGCCTCTTCTCCATAATGATCTAAAGCAGAGGTCATGAAGAGGCAGAGTACTTGAATTATAAGACAATGGTTAAGAAAGTAAACCCTTTCATGGAAAAGGAAGCTGGCAGTTTCTGGAAGTGCAGGGTCTTTACTGACCTGGCTGAACACTTGCAGTATTCTTTTAGGGATGATGGTGGGTGGTGAATTTAGTTATCACAATAACAGATGTTAGAATCTCTGATGAAAGAGACAATGTTGCTTTGTTGTCTGTGAGAGGATTAGTTTATTTTTTTGTATCAATTCAATTCCACCTAAATATATCTGGTGGCTGGACCCCAGTGAAAGGGAGTGTATAGTGAGAAATAATAATAGACTATAATAATTTTGAGATTTTACATAAATATAAATTTATTGGGGCACCTGAGTGGCTCAGTGGGTTAAGCGTCTGCCTTTGGCTCAGGTCATGATCCTGGGGTCCTAGGATGGAGCCCCGCAAGCCAAGCAGGGAGCCTGCTTTTCTTCCTCCCCCACTTGTGTGCGCTCTCTCTCTCTCACAAATAAATAAAATCTTAAAAAAATAAATATAAATTTATTAAAATGTATAAATTAGCATTTATACCCATTGAAATGTGCAGAAAATTATTTTAACTAGTATCAAAAGAATTTCTCTATTAATGTGAAATTGGGGGGAAAAATACAAAGATCTAAAAAGGAACTTAATTCAGGTGAGCTGTTCTTATTGGGATGGACTCAAGGGAAGCTTCTGATTTGTAAGTCAAAGAAAGGGAGTTATTTGCATTTAGTCGTATATGGATGCTTTATTGTCTAATGGTGGTCAGATTGAGGGGCGGGGAGGAGAAGGCAAGAAAGGCAAGAGTGAGAGTTTGTGGGTATGAAAGCCTCTGGAGTTAGGCAAATGGAGTTCTAGTCCCTCTGCCATCAAATAGTTCTATTGAGAAAGAGCAAGAAAAGGGGGGAAAACCCCTGTTATTAATTATGCACTTAATTCCTATTTTTGTCAGACCCTGCATCAAGAACTTTGACCACATGCCAACCATGTGACTTATGACAAGTTAATTTCCCTCTCAAGCCTTAGTTTCCTTGGAGATGGTAGTACAGTGCATCAGAATTAAATGACTTAATATGTATAAAATACTTAGAAAAAGGTGGCACAAAGAAAGTAAGTACAGTGTAAATATTAGTTATAATTTTTATTTTTATGTCTGATTTTCTATTATGTCATGACTGTACTTCACCTTGCTTTTGGGTTTGATTTTTCATCAATAAAACCTGGGGTAAGGGAAGTTATGTTAGTCGATCTCTAAGATCATTTACAAAATTTTGTGGTTCTTTATTTAAACAGCAAGGCAGAGAAAATAAAAGACACTGGGTGGGAAACGGAATAGATTCTGATATGTTTAAGTATCCAGTTAACTGTACTCCTTACTTAGCCTAGTTAGCTAGGCCCCAAAGGATTTTAACTTCCTTTTGAATGCCCTTTATTCCAAGGTATATCATAAGAGCTACTCAAGTAACAGGACTCTGGGAAATGCACAAGCTTAGCCAAGCTGAAACAGCACAACCCAATGAAAGGTAGGTAAGGGTATGGTTGGTTATAGTTTAATGTGATGTGCACACTCATACTGAGGTTTATGCAAAACATTATGCTCGTAAGAAGAATTTACGATTACCAGGATAATCAGAAGATAGCCAACGAGTGATTTATGATCTGAGTTTTGGAAGGAGGAGAGGCGATGGGTGTGAGAGGAGAACATGTCAGACCACATTCAGCATGTAGGACTCATTTGGCCACGGAGAGTGGTTTGCCATGGCTGGAGCACGTGATTCAATGCATGCAGGCTAGTTCCAGGAGATGAGGCTAGATGTGACTTCTTTCGTCTTGGTATAAAAAACAATATTTAGCCTAGAAATTGTGCACCTGTTTTATAAGGTAATTTAGGCTTGTAAATAAACTAGGCTGGTAACTGTTAACCTGCATTCATCAAAATGGGAGACAGACGTTGAGAATTAAATGGAACTGAAGTATTGCCCCCATGTTGTCCACTGATCAAATTTAATGGAAGCACTTTACTGGAGACACTGGGACAGTTCAATGAACAGTTATTTTTCCCCCAAAGCATAATATAACATTATTTAATGGTCAAATACTATCATATTAATTATTTAGATAATTTTATTAACTAATTTCCTTTGTTTCTTCTAAATACACACTGTTACATTCTGTTTCTATCTTGGGGGGAAGAGTATCAAAACTAGATATGGACGTTTTTGGTGGATGGTGATCACTTAACCTGTGAAACAAACACTTTTACTCCTGTCCATATGAACCACACAGTATGTCTTTATCTTGAGTCATAACAGAACTTAATAATACAGGAGTATGATGCTTGACTTTATGTGTTAACATGGCTAGGCCATGGTAACCAGCTTTTGGTCAAACACCAGTCTAGATATCATTGTGAAACTATTTTTTAGATGACATTAACATTTAAATCATTGGAGTTTAAATAAAATAGATTAACAGTCCTAAGTGGTGGGCCCCATTCAATTAGTTGAAAGTCTTACGAGAAAAAGATTGAAGTCCCCGAGGAAAAGGGAATTCTGCCTTTGAACTTAAGACTGCAACATCAACACATCTGTGAGTCTGCAGAATGTTAGTCTGCTGTGCAGATTTCGTGTTTGCCAGCCCCTACAGTTGTGTGAATGAATTCTTTAAAAATAAACCTCAGCATGTACAGACATCCTACTGGTTCTGTTTCTTTGGAGAACATTGATGAATTCAAGGATAAACCAAACAGCGGTTTAAAATACCATGCTTAAAAGTGTATCTGTGCACAAAGGAGTTGCTGCTTAATTTTAAAAAGCACTTGTCAACTTGAATAAATATTTCATAATTTATAATCAAGGCTGGATTATTAATAATCTTCAGAACAACATTAGAATGGATAATTATGTTTAAACCTGATTTTCTAATTCAATTTTTACTAGCAATTTTCAGTCTACTTACTAAAGAATCAATTGGCCCTAAAGTGGACTGATTTTCTCCTGTTTTAATTAGTTGGTGAGGTACCAATAAGTATTAATGTAGCAAATAGCCAAGTTCAAAAGAAAAAAATGTTTTCAAATTGGATAAGCAGCCTATGAATAACAAATAAATTAATATAGGGGTACACATATTAGAAAAATGAGGTCCTATGGTTATCATAGCAAATATGGAATTGTACAAATTCCTAGTTGTTACAGATTGAATCATGTCCTGTAAAAATCTGTATGTTGAAGTCCTAACCCAGAGCACCTCAGAGTATAATTTTGCTTGGAGATTATTCCCTAATAAAGGTGGAAACTTGGAGGGACATGCATTCAGGGAGAACTCCCTGCTAAGAGGAAAGCAGAGGTCGGGGCGCCTGGGTGTCTCCATCAGTTAAGCAACTGACTCTTGGTTTCAACTCAAATTGTGATCTCTGATTTCTGAGATCGAGCCCGGTGTCTGGCTCTGCACTGAGCGTGGAGCCTGCTTAAGAGTCTCTCTCTCCCTCTGCCCTGCTCGTGCTCTCTCTCAAAAAAAAAAAAAAGAGAAAAAAAAAAAAAGAGAAAAAAAAAAAAAAGAGAGAAAGAAAGAGAAAGAAAAAAAGATGAAGATGGAGATCAGAAAGATGCTTCCATAAGCCAAGGAATACCACAGATTGTCGACAAACCACCGCAGTCAGGAGAAAATCAGGAAACAGGCTCTTCCTCATGGACCTCAGAAGAAACCAACCCTGGCTACGATTCTATCTTGGAATCCTAGCTTCCAGAACGACGAGACAGTAAATTTCAGTGGTTTAATCCACTGAGTTTGTGGTAGTTTGTTACAGCAGCTTTAGAGAAGTAACTTCATGGTACTAATTGATTTTTAGAAATAAACATAATAAAGAAATATTGTAAAATTCCTGATTATTCAACTAATCTCAACTATTATTTATTAACTACTGTTTTCTGTTCATTATTTTCAAGTTAATATTTCATTATTAGAAATAAATAATTATGCTAATAGCGAACTCTTATGGGACACTCATTATTTTGCGAGCACAGTTTTAAGTGCTCTAAGTGTATCACCTCACGGATAATTCCATTAGCCCCATTTTACAAAAGAAACACAGAAGCCCAGGAAAGTAAGTTGTTTCCATTAACATATGTCATAGTGGTAGATCCAAGGCATGAGCTCAAAGAGTTTGGTTCTGAAGTTTTCAGTTGTAAGCACAATGTCATATTACCTACTGGTGACGTAAGTAATAAAGATTTTCCTGCCCCCCAAAATTGTTTTCCAAGCTCAACAACTGGATGCATTTGGGCTGCCGCATTCACAACAAATACCTACATGATGTTGGGATGTCTGCTGAAATATTTAGGTCCCGTCGTGCTAAATATCCTCATATACTTTCACATAGCACACATCACTTGGGGCTATTTACTATATTTGAGATTGATTTTAAGAGAAGATAATCTGTACCAATCCTTTATTTTGTTCTTTATTTCTGTTAATATTTAAAGATTTTATTTTTGTTATTATTTATTTTTCAGAGGGGGGGTTGGATACAAGCAGGGGGAGCTGCAGTTAGAGGGAGAAGCCTCCTTCCTGCTGAGCAAGGAGCCCGATGTGGGACTCGATCCCAGGACCTTGTGTGATCATGACCTGAGCCAAAGGCAGATGCTTGACCGACTGAGCCACCCAGGTGTCCCAATTTCTGTAAATATTTCAGTCAGCTTATTTAAGAAGAAAAACCTATAATGATCATTTACGCATTTTTAATAAAAAATAAACAATAATCTTATCTTCGTAAATGGTATTGACTTCGTTTTTGTCAATGCTGTGCGGCTTAATGGCATGGAGTCCAGTGACTGCAAACACACACACACACACACACACACACACACACACACACACACACCCAGGGGCTCATTGGCTCTTGTCCATCCAGGACTATACACTGTTATTTCTGTCAAAGTCAGAGTGTAAAATGTCTTTCATTTATTTCATGATCTCTGGAGAGCTTGTTGTAAATACTCCAAACTAAGATGTCGGTGCCTATAAACTGTCGGCATCATTAAAGGGGTTTCCACGGAGAACTAACTTTGGGTCTCTCTTTCTATTCTGCAGTTGAGTAACGGGACTGAGATGCCCCCTACAGTCTGTGGCTGTCCTCCTGTTGAGCAGGGAGCTCCGTGCTTTGCAGGCCCAGCATTTCTGGAGACAGGCTCCCATTATTTCCGGAAGTGTGGATACCTCCTCTCCTTTCTACACTGTGCAGTACAGCTCCCAGTGGCTCAATGGTAAGGCATTTCCAGTTACCCATCGTAATTTTCTCTGATGCCCGTTCCTTAGGCTTAGAGGCAGATTTTCAAATTTCTAAAGAAAAAACAAACTAAATAAATTAAAATGTTACATATTTAATACTGAGAAGTTACATATGGAAGGGCACCACGTGGTTCTTTTGTAGAAGGAATACAAACTGTATTTCCAACATCATGGAAGACATGGGAAATTATAAAAGGTTAAACTTTAATCATAGATTTAAGTACTGGTTTTTCTATGCAAGTGTCATCTTTTAATCTCTTATGTACTACATAGATACTACATATACACTTATACACCCATGTATACTGTGTAGAATGCTTTGAAGTATGACATTTAATGCCATGTCAAGGATTTCTATCATCTGTGTATGTCCCTTTTTTGTTCTTTATTAGATCTCAGGGAAGTAAAACAAGCAACACTTTTAATGAAATTTGCAGCTACCGTCATATCAGTTAAAATGCTTTTGGCTCAAAATTGCTTAACGAGTATGAGCATGATTATGATTTCACATATCTGGGAGTTTACAATGTGCCTTCATTTATTGCCTCAAGAGGAAGGAACCCTATGTCCTTCCCATGTTCCACTCTGCCATCTGCAGCTTGGTCCTTGGACTAGTTACCTGGGCGGGTGCAACATGTTGTGTGAAATCGAGTATCACATCCGTAAAATCCAGAGGAACTCTTACTTCTGTGGGTCTCTTTTTCCATGAAGAAACCTTCCCCAGCACCCCCGCCTGAGAGACCATCCCACACATCTCCCTGGCCTGAAACATCACAAGCCGATCCCTAAACAAATCACTGTTGAAGGAAGGGGTTCCTTGTCATTCACTTAAACCTGACTTGCTCCCAGAGCCATGTGATGGAGGGGTAGACACCTGAAAAATCAGGGATTGATCTTCCCTGAAGGAAAAACGGGAGAAGCATTTTGGGTAGGCTACAGACAATCATGAGTTCCAGGCTCTGCTGTGTAAGGACTTGCTGCCTGCACGGGGCAACCTAGGGAAGTTCAGAAAGCCGGGGAGGTGGGAATTAAATCCCCCTCCTCCATCCTCAGTCTCTTTGATTTCCAGCTGTCTCTTCTTGCCTGATGCACAAGCCTCCACTGCTCCCACAAGCCTCTTCTTCCCATAATTATATGCATCTCCTATAATTCTCCAGTCTCTCCCACAATCTTGGTATTCTCTTGCCTTAGAGACCTTTAGGCCTTCCAGGTTCCCGCTAGCCAACAGAAACACCTGCCTTCCTCTGCGGGCTGGGTGTTTTCTCCTCCCAGAGCAGATGAAGAAATGCCCTTGGCCCCTGGTGAATCTTTTCTTTGTGTCCTCTCATACTCAAGCACCATGTTGTTTTGGTCAGCTGTCACTGCTGTGGCTAGAACGACTTCCTCTCTAATGGCTACTTTCTACCAACTCATTTAAAAACACACTCAGATCCCTTTATCCTTAATACAGCAAACAAAGAGAAACAAGCTGACAGCAACTCACCTCTTTTCTTGCTTTTGTGAAGCCAGTAAATAAAAACTCATTCTCTTCATGCATGAATTTTCACCCAGTTGTGACCAAGATTTAGACCAATTTCATCCAAGACCTAAGAGTCTGACAGATGAAAATCAAATACATTTTGCTTGTTGTGTTGCTGCTTGGAGACAGATGGTTTGTGGAATGGTGTGAGAAATGGTAGGACCTTCTGATTTTCTGTGTGTTCCCTCCTGGTGAGAGAATAAATATTTTCTCTTTCTGTAAAAACCTCGGGAGAGGGGAATGAGTTACTCTCCTCCATCACTGGTCTGCTGTTCACAGTCAAGTTTTTTGAGTGCAATTAATCTTAATGTATTACTTTTAACAACTTCTGAATGTCCCAATTGCTGCCCATCCTGCCTTTTTGGCTTCTGACCTCCACCCCTTAACTGAAGCAATCCTCCCTATACCAATGATGTCGAATTGCTAAACTCAAGGAATGACTTTTCAGCCCTTATTGTAATTGGCTTCTTGGAAGGCTTTGACGTCATTGACTGCTTTTTGTGCCTTGAAGTTTCTTTTATTTTTCTTTTTCTTTTTTTTAGAGATTTTATTGATTTATTTGAGAGAGAGAGAGAGCGACACAGAGAGAGAGACAGAGACAGAGCATGAGCAGGGGGAGGAGACAGAGGGAGAGGGAGACACAGAGTCCCAGCAGAGCAGGGAGCCCAACGCAGGGCTGGATCCCAAGACCTTAGGATCATGACATGAGCCAAAGGCAGATGCTTAACCAACTGAGCCACCCAGATGCCCCTAGAAATACTTTTTTCTTTAATGACTGAATGAGTTTTACGAACTCCTTGAGGTTCATGGTGACATCTTATACATTTGAGTGCCCAGCATCTTACTCATAGCTTAAAACATAGTCCAGACTCAGTCAAGAACTTGTGGATGAATAAGAGAGAAACAAACCATCTTGAGATTTAGCAGAAATATTAAAAATGTTAAACAAGAAGGGGAAAATTTTTCCATTACTTATGACCAAGAAGAAAACAATAGGTTGATCTATTTTAAACAAATCAGGGGGCAAGGGGGCAAGAATTGACAGATCTTACTGTTTCCATCTCTTGTACCTGTATTTCAGCTGCTTTTTTAATCACCTCTCTGGGCAGTGGAATCATCTAGATATATCACTAAGGGAAACAGGAACACAAGTGATGTATTTGGTGGTAAATCTGAGTTTCAAAATCAGATCTGTTCTTTTTGCCAACATCGCTCTTAAGATCAAATGTATGATGGTATGATGTATCAAGTGTGTGATGGGCATTAAGGAGGATACATGATGTAATGAACACTGGGTGTTATATGCAGCTGAGGAATTACTGAACTCCACCTCTAAAACTAATGATGTACTATATGTTGGTTAATTGAATTTAAATAAAATAAGATAAAAAAAAGAAAAACATCAAACGTATGTGCTGAAGGACATGCCTAAACTAATCCAATGCCTCACAATCTTAATAACCCTCTTCCCATGATTCCGTAAGGCAGGGTTACTAAAGGGAAGTAAATGCTTAATGAATAGCACCCAAAGTAGGGATCCCTCCAAGGAAACAGAAGCAAGAATGGCTCTTCCAAATAAGAATTTAGGATTGAGCTCCTGAGCTCCCAGTGAGCTACCTGCCTGTCGGTAGATTGAAGTCAGTGGGAACTTAGAAAATCTATCTCACACGTTTTACTCTCTCAACATGGATCTCAGTTTGGCCTATGCTAAATGATTCCTAATTTTTCTTCCATTTGTGGAAAACACATTATTATTCTGTCCACAGTAGTCACAATGAACTCCACTGTTTCCTTCCTTCTTAGGGTTATGACCTCATATTAAATGATCTTACATGAAATTCGCTTACTTATTACTTATATACAACCCTTCTTAGTTTAGCAAAGTCATTTTATGAGCTATTATTTGTAATAAAGAAGACTCTTAAGCATACTTAATTGTCCTGGTTTGAAATGTTTTGAAGATGTGAGCTAAATATGAAATAGACTCTCTACGCCTTAAAAATAACAATCATTAACTTTCTAATAATTAAAGGTAATTTAGTTGGAGGAAGAAAATCCCATCTGTGCTTAACTCAAGAAATTGTTTTTGATTATTGTGAAGAGAGGTGCTTGCTGGAGCCTGGGGCCCCTCCCTGGGAGCTGACACACCTCTCAGCCATCCAGCCAGCCATCGTGGCCCGACTGGGGGGCTTTTGGGGGCTCTGTCCCGGGGCCAGTGAGAGTCCCTTTGGCAGAGTCCAAATAACTCAGTACCCGAAGGTATGAACTGTCTGTCCCAGGCTCCTCCTGGACCGGTGACATTTACTAGCCCTGGAAATTTCTAAGTGGATAGGGAAAACAGAACAAACAAAGCAAAGATGAATGGGGTTTGGGAATGAAGGATAGTTGTGAAGGGAAGTCTCAGAATTCAACACAGATGAGGAAGGACTAGGTATGAGCAGGCGGGGCATGTATTTTATCATCGGAGAAATGCTTACAAAGGGGTGTCTGTGAACAGTGGGCTCTCTTCAGAATCCACAAGCACATTAGAAGCCTGATTCCTGGTGCCTGAAGTTTAAGCCTGCCCAGCTAGCGATGTGGGCACAGTGCACATTGGAACAGGTATCATGATGTACGAACCTTGCCTTCCTACCTTTTGGGCCTGATTTGGCTTCGCCAGAAGTCATTGGGCAGATTTTCTACATTATGTAGGACAGATGCATTTCAGGAATTTTGTTGCAAGTCACACTTGGGGTCCTAGTGTCAGAAGTTATTTTAATGGCATTGCCTCCCTGCCTTATAATGTGCCAGGTAAAGGGAGACGCCATTAACACCTCATCTGACATCCTCTGCACAATTCTCCAGGTGGGTAGGCTTGTCCTCATTTGACAGATGAGCAAGCTGGGGCTCGGGGGGCTGAGACACATCCCTGCGCCTCACGGCGTGCTAGACTTTCAATGCGGATTGAACTGCCGAGCTTCTCATCTTCTTCCCTCTCCACTGGCTCCTGGCCTCCTCTTGTTTGGTCAAAATGTTTAACAGATACCAACATCACAGCCTTCCCTAGTCTCTCTCTCCATACACTGGGTTAGTGTTACAAGGCTGACCCATGCCAGATTTTGCCATTGAGAAGGGACATGTGGAAATTGGAAAAATTCAGTCTTAATCTTTGATTGCTGAAGGCTTTCCCAAAAGATGAATGAACTAGGATGATTAAACCCCAAACAGAAGACTCTGGGACAATTTAATAAAGTTCTTTATGTGTACATATGTGTGATAAAAGACACGCAGGGATCCATTTCTTTGGTGCTTTAAAAATACTGCCATAGTCTGTCTCTTTTGCTCATTCATCAAGTGCTGGAAGGTGAGGAATCAGGAAATCCCTTCCAGACTTTAGATGAAAGCTCTGTACTTGTGAGGGTAAGTCATTCAAAACATTTGAGTTTAAACTTGCAGATTCAAGTTAGAATGGTTTAATGAACCCTTCCTGTTTATCAGCTGCCTTACTTCAGTCAGCAAAATATCGTAAATATTTTACAAAAACACTCAAATTTTACAAAACATACAAAGGGGCAAGCTTCGGCATGTTCAGTCACAGGAGACTCTGTAACATGAAACAGGAAATCCACACAAATATCACACAAATGCAATAAGCCCTGTTACACTTCAGTGTCTTTCATGGAAATGTACTATCATATAAACTCAGTGAGATGGTTGAATGTTGATTGTCTGAAGATTAATTCTGAGAAGAGTAAGTCCTGGTTTACACATTTCTTTGTTCTGGCATAACAATAGCATCCTGTTTCCCTCTCAGAGTTGTCCCAGCTTAGATCATCAATTATATTGTCATCTTATTTATAAAATGCTCAGGTCTGGGTGTTTTAGTAAATGTTCTCCAAATCATTTCAATATTTTTTTTCTAGTAAACACTATTATAAAACAATAAGTAAACACTGCATTTTGGGAAATTATCTCTGGGTGCTCCTATCTTCTCTTTACATTGGCCGACATCAACCCCTTAGTTTCTCAAACCCGGTTTTCCTCCAAAAGCGAGGAAATCAAGGCCCAAGCAATGAAATGGATTATTCTGTAGCTAAATGCTGGAGATGGCATTTGATAGAAACCAAATAATGTTCCTGTCCTATATACTCTTTCAGATAAACTTTAGTCTTTCAAAAATTTTAGACCTTTTAACCTTACTGATGTGTGTAAAATACAGAATCTTTGAATTCAAGTTAATGCTTTCAAAATCATTTTTCTTAATCTTTCACTTTTAAATGTTTCCTGGACTCCCAAAAGCTGCTGTTTCTGATCCTGCAGATTAAATTATAAACAGCGACAACAGCGGTCACTTGTAATTTTGAAAATAAAATCAGGAAACACAGGTCATACTAACTAGAATGTTTTTGTAAAATATTCACAGAAGCATATTGTGAAGAAACTTCCATATGTAACCGGGCAGCCAGTCACGCCAGACTCTCTCCCACTCTTTTTGTGGTTATTCATTTTCTTAGTGCCAAGTGTTTCTGTCAATTTTGGATCTTTTTAGAGTAATCTCAGAGACCTAGCCTTACACAACCATTTTGGAAACAAAGTTGTAAAAACAAAATCCTTAAATTAGGTGTAATTCCTTTTCTGTACATGGAAGTTTTATGGGAAAGTGTGGAATTCATAAGTATATATACTACCGAGGTGCCTGGGACAAAAGCTCATCCCCATACGTTTATCCAGGCGCACACAGCACAGGAAGTCATTATGCAGACTGGCATATTCTCGTGCCTGTTCCCAGCCTTGCTTAGTTAGCACATCTATTCATGTGCAGCCATAAGAATTATGTACAAAGTCCTCTCAGCTCTCGTTCACTTCCATTCATCGTAAATTAGGGGATGCCTGCTTTATGATTTCTTTGATTTAGTCAGAAGTGACACAAATTAGATTTGCGGCAAATTGCGTTTTAGCAAGAAACAGACTTTAAATATTTAAGCAAAGGAGAGAAAACAATTTGTATCCTCTCATCCTTTGTGGTGAGACTTAAGGCCCCTCACGTCCATCTGCAGCCAGACTGTCTCTGTAACTGCAGGCCAGCACACGTATTTTCCATCTGAAGGCTCCATGATGCCGTGGTGGACTTCAACATGATTCCTTTTCTTTGGTATCTTTGAAAAAAGATAAAGGGTTTAGTTTCAGGAAGCTCTGTTTTCCAAGAAATGAAGCTTTTCCATTCCAGTAAGAGGACACACCAAGGCCAGTCCTTGACCTGCAAGGCCACACTACAGGGCAGCACAGGTGTTCCCAAACATCACTGGGCTCTGTGACTAAAAGTAGGTTAGTAGGTTGACATGTGAGCATTTCTGTCAAAAACACGTGTTTCTTTTACAACATCACGAAAGGACTTTCTGGAGGTAGGCAAGATGAGGGAGTTCTGGAGCCATCGGAAGAGGACTTTATGGTGTGGGACAAACCTCCATGAGAAATCCGAGCAGGAGGTGGTGTCGTATGGTGGGCATCAAACACATGACAGACACACAAAGTGTGTATCACACTGAGGGCTCATGGGCACTACCTGAAATGGCATGACCGGAGCCAGGTCACATGTTCCCCAACAACATTCATATTTGACAAGATCTTGAGTTCTTGCCACTTCCTGCTCCTTGCTTTCTCTATGCATTCCTGAGAGCCCTTGGAGCAGTGAGATTCAGTTCCATGTGGACATCTTTCTCCCCTTGCCACTGGTTCTACCATTCTTCAGCCAGTCCCTGTAAGTACCTGTTAACCGTGCCACTGTCATTCAGGGATTATCTGAGAAATTGCCACTGTAGAGAAATCCAAACTCTGTTCTTGAATGTTGTTAGCACAATTGATGTTCTCTGTGCTTATCATGCTTTTTTGTTTTTTTGTTTGTTTTTTTGTTTGGTTGTTTTTCATTGTTGTTGTTGTTTTGTTTTTTTGCATATTTTAGATGCAGGAGCTCTAGGTCAGATGGTGTGGTTTCTGACAATGGTGAATTCCAGTTCTGCTTTCAGTCTTTAGGAGAGTGTTTGTAACTATCTTACTCTAACATTACCAGCTCTTTTTTGCTGCCCAGTGTGTTTTAATAGCTCTATTAATTATATGTCAATTGGTACAATTCGGTTTAACCTACCAGAGCATACGGCCAATTCAATTGCCCCAGCAGACACTTAATTATCCCTGAAAATGTGTTCTAGGAGATATAGTTGTTATCTGTACCTTTCCAGTCATCCTGAATACTAAAGGTTGTTTTGCTATAATTATCCTAATAGCACTGTAAAATTCAGTCACTTGCTTACTAGTCGGAATGCCTTAGAAATAGAAAAAAAAATTATAAGAATCAAATCTAGTTGTTAGAATTTTAAAAAATAAATCTAAGGGACAACTATTTTTGTAAAGGCGTAGATGGGTTCAGTGCATATACCATCTAACAGAATGTTATGCAAATAAGATTTGAGAAAAGGAAAAAGAGAGAGAGAGAGCAGCTCCTAACATCTGGAAGCTGACCTGGTGTTCACAGGTAGGCCATGTTATTCTTCTATTGTACATATACAATTTCATATAAAACTGGTTGTCTTTGAGGCTATGGGAAAATGAGACAAAACAAAGCCATTTCATAATTTTGTCTAAGCACAGACAAGAACAAAGTCGCCTTCAGTATGGACTGAAGGTTTGGGTCTTCCCCAAGTTCATATGCCAAAATCCTAGCCCCCAATGTGATGGTACAAGGAGGTGGGTGTTTGGGAGGTGATTAGATCATGAGAGTGAAGTCTTCATCAGTGGGATTCGTGCCCTGGAGAAGACCCCTAGAGGACACAAGGAGATGTCAGCAGTCTTACCAGATCCTTACCATCCCAGCACCATGATCTTGGCCTTCCCAGCCTCCAGAACCGAGACAGCTAAGCTTCTATTGTTTATAAGCCACACAGTCTGTGCTGTTCTGTTACAGCAGCCTGAAGTGGCTGAGACAGTCACCAGGCCACCCACAGAATATCACAGAATACTCCCCCTCTTGCTAAACTAGTGACTGTAACTTCTTTATCTAATGATAGAACCACCCCAGCTTCCCGATGGCACCCAGTCTACAGCAGCCTTCAACCCTACCCTGAATTACCTAACTAAAATCTAAATACTATAATAGCATCATTTTTTAAAAGATTTTTTAAAATTTATTTGCCAGAGTGAACGAGAGCAAGACAGAGACGGAGACAGTGCACAAGCAGGGGGAGCAACAGGAAGAGGGAGAAGCAGGCTCCCCATTAAGCAAGGAGTCCCATGCAAGGCTCAATCCCAGAACCCTGAAGTCATGACCTGAGTTGAAGGCAGATGCTCAACCAACTGAGCCACCCAGGCGCCCCTATAATAGTATCATTTTAACCCTTTGTCCCTTAGAAACTCAGCACTCTCCATAGTAGGTACTCACCCTTGCTGCACCAAGTAACAAACCCAACTTACCCAACTACAGGTATGCTCCTGGAACTCTTTGACTTTATTTATTAATGTTTATTAATGTTAAAAATAAAATTTAATTGGAAGTGTATATAATTCTCAAATTTCCCTTGAGTTTGCTCAAAGCTTTGCACAATTTTGTCAACTCTTTCTCCCTACTTGGGGAGAAGCTTCTGGCTGCTTTCAAGAGCTTTCCTTTGTCTTTGGTTTTCAGATAACTATGATAGTGTCTTGGTTTAGATTTCTTTGAATTTTTCCTGCTTGGAGTATCTCAACTTCTTGAATCTATGATTGTGTATGTTTTGCCACATTTGGGAAGTTTTTGACCATTATTGCTTTAAATACTCTTAGTCTTACCCTCTTTCCCCTCTCCTTCTAGGGTTTTGAGAATAAACATGACGGGTCTTTTGTTATTGTCCCACAGGTCCCTGAGGCTCTGCTTCTGTTTGTTTATTTTTTCAGTCTCTTTTCTCTCTGTTGTTCAGATTGGATGAATTCTGTTGATCTGGCCTCAAGTTCATCCTCTGTCATCTCCATTTTACTATTGACCCCATCCAGTAATTTTAAAAAAATTTTCCATTACTGCATTTTTTTGTTCTGTAATTTCCATTTGGTCTTTTTAAATGACGTTTATTTTACTGATGGGATTTTCTATCTTTTCATTTGTTCCCGGAGAGCGTCTAACAGATTGTGGAAGTATTGTTATGATGGCTGCTTTAAGATGCTTGTCAGATAAATCCAACATGTGACTTATCTTAGTGTTGCTGTCAACTGATTAATTTCTTTTTTTTTTCTTTTCTTTTCTTTCTTTTTTTTTTTCATCTCTGTGTGATTTTCTTGGTTCTGGTAGGGTAGGTGAATTTTGATTGTGTTTTAGACATTTTGCCTATTATGTTAGGAGATTCTGGTATTATTTAGATTTAAAAAAAAAAAATTTTTTTTTTAGTAGGCTCCATACCCAGCATGGAGCCGAACACAGGGCTTGTACTCACCACTCTGAGATCAAGACCTGAGCTGAAATCAAGAGTTGGACACTTAACCGACTGAGTCTCCCAGGAGCCCCCACTTAGATTTTTAATTTCGGTATGTAGTCACTCTGTTCATGTCTAGCAGGAAGGTCCTGCACTGTTTTGAGGGCTATGGTTCCAATGACAGCTGGCTCTTTATTGCAATAATGGTGTCCCTTTGATCTGTTTGGTGTATGTGATGCCACCTGAGCCCCTCACCTCCACCCCCAAGCCCCTGCTGGTGCTGCCTGATAGAGCAGCAAAAAGTGTGTCCCCAGACCAGATATAGGGTATCTCTCTGGTGGCAAGAGGAGTCTCAGACCTGCAGGACCAAGAGATGTCCCTGGGTGGGTACTTGCTATGGAAAGATTCCCCCACCCCCACCACCTCTGGGGAATGGAGGGGTTTTCCCAAGTTGGGTAGTTGTTGTGAGATGCCCTTACTGGTGCACTGTGGCTGACCTAGTGTCTCTGGGTGGGGGAGTAGAGTCTTACTTCAGTAGAGTCAGAGTCTCCCCGCATCAGGCGGCTTACTGTGGCCAGGTGCTTCTCCCTGGTTCTGCATGCCCACCTCAGTATTTCTCAACAGAGGAGAGAAATCTCACTTGCAGGAAAAGAGAGCTTCCCCTGGTTGCTTACTGTTAGCGAGGGTCCTTATCACCCCCTTGCAGTGGTGCTCAGCTCACCTGATGTTGTCAGGGCAACTTCTGTTCAACTGGGGGAGGAGCCAACCTTCTGTTGCTAGGTCAGAGGTCAGTAAGTGTCAGGCCTGAGTGGCCTTCTTCTGTTGGATGCAGGGTTGTAAGACATCGTGCTTGTCTCCAGTCCTGGCACCCGAGTCAGTGGATCCTCATGCTCCCTTTCAGAGTTCTCCTTCGGATGCCTCTTGCATTCTCCCAGGGTCCTTAGTTGTGTTCGGTGAGGGAGAAATGTGTCTATCTTAGCTTGTCCAGATGAAAAGCCCCAACTGCCCAACTGAATTTTGACAAAGGTGTCATAGCAATTCAAAAGACGAAAGATACTTTTTTCAACAAATGCTGCTGAAATGATTTTACATCCATAGGCAAAAGCAACAACAAAACAAACAATAAACTCTTGATCTTAACTTCACATCTTAAACTATGGGATCTTTAATTAAAAAAAAAAAGAAAACAAAAATTTCATGATCTGAGGCTGGACAAAAAGTTCTTAGACTTGACATTAAAAACAATTTGTAAATGGAAAAATCAGCAAATTTGTACATCATCAAAATTAAAAACATTTACTTTCAAAAGACCCTGTTAAGACAATGGGAAAAAAAAAAGACCGAACTACATCCTGGGAGAAAATAGTTATGAACCATGCACCCAACGACAGATCAATATCTAGAATATGTAAGGAAATTTAAATACGCAACAGTAAAAAGAAAGAACACAAAAGCAAGAAACAGTTCAATTCACAAGTGTCCAAAAGACATGTAGGTATACCTTCCCATAGAGGATATTCCAGTGCAAAGAAGCACATGAAGAGATGTCCATCCAGCACCTTTCGACATTAGTGAAGTGCAAACTGAAACCACCGTGAGATAACTAACACTGCACACCTATTAGAATGGCTAAAATGAAAAAGAGTGATAATATCAAATGTTCACAAGGATGCAAAGGACCTGGGTCACACATGCATTGCTGGTGGGAATGTAAGCTGGTGGAGCCACCCTGGAAAACAGCTTGACAGATTCACAGAAAGCCAAACATGCAGCCGTTATACACGCTGGCAGTTGCACGTTAGGCATGTATCCCACGACTGCTACTCTGAGATACAAATGCACAGACTGCTGGTACCCTCAACAACAACATGGATCCGCAGGAAATTATTCTGAGTAAAAAAAGCCAATCCCGAGAGGTTATATAGTGCATGACTCCTTTTATAGAACGCCTTGAAATGACTACATTATAGACATGAAAACAGATTAATGCTGCCAAGCATTGAAGCAGAGATGGGGAGGGAAAGAGGCATGACTCTAAAAGTCACCAGGAGGGGCCCATCTGGTGATGCAACCATTCTGTATCGGCACTGGATTAATGTCAACACTCTGGTTGTGATATTAGACCCTAGCTGGGCAAGATGTTACCACTGGGTAAAGGGTACATGGAATCTCTCTGTATCATGTCTCAGAAATGCATATGCTACAGTGATCTCAAAAAGGCTTTTGATTAAAAGATCAAGGCCACATTATCACCTCGATTACTGGTAGAGACATCTTGGTTACGATCTGCGGCTTGACCAGCAGCCATAACTAGGGGCAGGGCACTGCCCTTCACTGACCTCATGAAGCCTCTTCATCAGACTGGTAGCTGCCATAGGCAGGTTTGGTCGTTGAATCGGGTATTGGACCTGGAAGGTAAAATTCATTTAGCTCCAACATTCTAGAATTCTTCAGTTTTTCCTCTCATTTTGTAGCATGCAGAACATTGTATCAAATGCTTCACAAGTATTTCTACTTTTAAAACGGATCGTATGTTTTGCACCTCTCGTCTATTATTAAAAACATGGATTAGAATGGCATGTCATAAATGATAGTTTTATATTGTCATAGACAAGCAAATTCATTCCTATCAAACCAACCTATGTGAAATTCTGATGAGTATCAAACATTATTTTACAGGATTTAGAGTTTATAAATGAATATTAAAGGCTTATGGTTTCTTGACTCAGTCCTCTGCTTCAGCAAAGTTTTACCTTCTTTCCTATAGCTTTTTAGTTCCTTCTTCCTAGAATTCATCACATAAGATACACTCCCAGCCTCTCTGCAACACAGTTTGGAATTAAATTCCCAGCAATTTCCAGATCTTTCTGTCCCTTTTAGATTCTACTTCCCCACTCACGTTTTTCCTGTCCTTGAAAATCTCTCTCTTCCTTTATCCTTTTTTCTCCTTCTTTCCCTTTCCTTCTCTTCCCTGCCCTCTTTCTTCCCACTTTGCAAAATTTGGCACATTTCTCAGATTTCTAGTAAGTTTATTATTTCTTATAACTTGGAATAGCAATATAAGACAATAAGGGAAGTATGGATTTTTATAGCGCATATGAACGATGTTGCCACAACATTACATGCTCTTCAGATGAAACTAGCATAATTCTCTCTTCATGGCCTTATAGGCCCATTGCTCCAATAGGGAAAGAGATAAATCTAAATGATGTTCTTGATTGCTGCATTTTCAATTTAGGCACCTGATTTATCAGACAGATATAATAATCTGCTTTTAGACAGACAGCTCCCAAGTGACTTAAAATATGCTGACGAGTTTTTATGCATATGCTGTTCAAATTAAAGTCAGCAATAACTTCCATGCTACACTTTTTCACTTCTGGTCATTTCTTTTTATAATGGAGTCAAGAGACTCCCCAAATGTGATGAGTTCAAATCTGGAATGGAAGGGACACCAAGGACGGGGACTTCGGGGGAAATGGAGAAACGCGCATGTTTGCATGAGACAGTGACTCCGTTCCTGTGTCCCCTCCAGCTGGGAGGCCAGGATCGGCCATGGGTGTCCAGGTGGCCTGTGGGTGTCCCGTAACGGCCTGCTTTCCCTTGCAGTGCGGCACGGTGGACCAGGGCCTGTACATGAACCTGACGGAGAGGAGCCTGCAGGACGCTCAGAGGTTCATTCTGATGCATGAGGTGGTGTAGCCGGTGAGCTTGGTGCCCGCCTTCATGGAGGACGACAGCCGCTTCTCCCACATGGCCGTGGACGTGGTGCAGGGCAGGGACATGCTGGTCCACGTCATCTATCTGGCCACAGGTAGGGACGGACTCTCTCCTGTCTGCGGAGTTTCCTACCATCTTCTGATTCCGTGGTTTGCTTTCAAAACATGCATTTTCACTGTCAAGCTTTAGGTCTTTTATCCTCATGTAGGAAAATCTATGAGGCTCCCTTATCTTTGTCATTCTCTGCCTTTCTTGTGGGAAATTTCGATTTTTCTCTCTCACTCTTTCATACTTTTTTCACTGTAATTGGAAAGACAATATTTAGTACTCACTATTGCTTCCTCACTTTTCATGAGTCATTTCTTAACAAGACCGTTTTAATTTGGGTGATGGAAGACAATTGAGCATTTTGTCAGATGACATTTTTAAGTGAAGTATAAGCCTGCATCTGTCATGGTAATTTCCTGTTGGCTAAAAGATAATATAGCAAGATACTTTGTTGTACGATGGTATGTGGAAGCATTCTTGGAACCATTCCCTTGGGACAGGGGACAGAGCATCTCATGAAAATCTAGGGGAAAATCTTCATTACGTATGACAATCAGACTGTCCAGTTTCCAAAGTCCTGTAATGCAGTGGTGCAGTAGGAAATGCAGGAAGGTTCCGTCTCTGTTCATCGCACATGCAGCTCGGGGTACTGGAGGCCAGCTTCATGGACCTCCTTCTAGTTCAGCAGGTTTGTCCAGCGTTTCCCTGCATTTAGTCCTCCCACACTGGATTCCCTTGACCTGGAATTATACACACTCCCTCCCCATTGATACCAATTCTCTGTTCAGTGAAAACTTTCTTCACTTTTCAGGTTCAGCATAATTCGCATATCTCATTTTGTTAATGTTCATTTATTCATGCGTTATCCGTGCGTTATTCACCGACTCTCCAAAATTTATTGAATTTTCACTATTTTGTGGTTCAGCTGAGCACTGATGGGTAAGATGGTGAACTTACTGGTAGCGTCCTTCTCTCTGGGGGCTTCCCTTCTAATGGGGGCAGCAGATAACAAACCAACCACTCTCTCTGTTCCTGGCACCGGCCTGTTGAAGGTGATGTTTGCTTCCATTGTGTTTGTAAGAATAGGGTTTTGGAAGCTTCTGGTGACTTCAAAGAAACTGGGTTTGCACTTTAATTCTGGAAGAGTTGGCTTGTTCAATCACTATTTAAAACATGCCTGCAAGGATGGAGATACATATATGAAGATTTTTATTCTACATAATACGTTTAAACAGAATCTAAATCTGGTCAAACAGAAAAACTTACCTAAATTACAGACTCCTAAATGAAATGATCATCAACACTGGTTGCTTTTCACACAGTACAACCATCTGGAAACTTGAAAGCTGAGTCTGCTTGGAATGATCTCATGTCTAGAGCAGTCTTCCTCCTGGACGCCTGTAGCGAGGGTATCAGCTCCAGCCTTGGCCGCAGTGAGAGTCCCAGGTTGTCTGATCATATCTGGGGCTGCAGTGGATTCTTCAATAAGCTTGTCTGTCTGTTTTTAATTCACAGCTATTTATGAATTGAAATTATGTAGCGTACATAATTAAGATGTTGCTAATTCAAGTCGGAGGTTAGGGTTTTCCTGAAGATGCTCATACATACGCAGAATCTTCTGCTCTATTTCTCGCAAGCCAGGTCACTAAATTCAAAGAGAAGAATCATTTACAGGGAGACAAGGCATCTTCTAGCAGGACAAAACGGTCCTAAGGGTAGATTCTTGTTCCAAAGCACATTCAGTGACACAGGACAGTTACATAAGAATTTCTACTGGAAGCTGGACTCCCAGACTGAATTTGTTTGTTTAGTCTAGCCTGACAATTCTTCATTTCCTCTAAAAATTAACTTCATCACCCCATAAATTACCAGTTTTATGTCTTAGCTAACTTCTGGGATTTTCGTTTGAGCAATGGCAGCATATTTCATGTGTTTTGAAAGAAATGTCATCTTTTGCAAGAATCTGAAATCTTGGGTTTGGACTCTAGAAAAGGAATCCAGGTTTGGAGATAAATTTATTGTCTCACACTTTGGTTTTACTTGAACAGACACACATTGGAGAAAACTTGCCAATGGCCATTTTAAAAGCTGGTTTGTAGCAACAATGTCCACAATAGCCAAACTGTGAAAAAGCCGAGATGTTCATCAACAGATGAATTGGTACAGAGATGTGGCATATATATGTGTGTGTGTATATATATATATACACACACACACACATTTATATTTATATTTATCTGGACAAACCAGCTGAACTAGAAGGAGGTCCATGAAAAAAAAATATATATATATATAATGGAATATTACTCAGCTGTCAGAAAGGATGAATCCTTACAATTTACATCGATGTGGATGGAACTAGAGGGTGTTAGGCTGAGTGAAATGTGTCACATAGAGAAACACAATTATCATATGGCTTCATTCAAATATGGAATATAAGAAACAGCACAGAGGTCATAGGGGAAGGAAGGGAAAACTGAATGGGAAGAAATTAGAGAGGGAGACAAACCATGAGAGACTCTTAAGGAAACAAACTGAGAGTTGCAGAAGGAGAGGTGGGTGGGGGGATGGGGTAACTGGGTGATGGACATTAAGGAGGACATCTGATGTGATGAGCACGGGGTGTTATATGCAACTGATGAATTGTTGAACACTATGTCTTGAGACTAAAAAAAAAAATCTTGTTTGTTTTATTTTTTTTATTTATTTTTTTTTTAAAGATATTTTATTTATTTGACAGAGAGAGAGAGACAGCCAGTGAGAGAGGGAACACAAGCAGGGGAAGTGGGAGAGGAAGAAGCAGGCTCCCAACAGAGGAGCATGATGCGGGGCTCGATCCCAGAACCCTGGGATCACGCCCTGGGCCGAAGGCAGATGCTTAACGACTGAGCCACCCAGGCACCCCTTGTTTGTTTTATTTGTTAGTGTTACATGCCAATGGAAGTGACCGAGACCCTGCCTTAGTACTGTTCCCGGGGCATCAGGTAGTTTGTGTGGCATTTCCCTGCTGCCTAGCACTGAGCTGAGTCAAACAGCCTTCCCCAGACACGTCTGGGTCCACCTTCTTGCTGCACTCATGTCTCTCTGCTGTTGAAATCCAGCCAGGGTTAGGTATGCTATCTGGGCCCTATCTGTGTAGATGGTTTTGCAACTTCTTTGAAGGTCTTCTCGGAGCTGGAGGCAAAATAGTAAATGGTAATGTTAGAATGTTGACAAATGGAGTTCTAGAAGTGACTGAGTCTGATTCAGACAGCTGCTCTACACGAGTAAGATCACAGATGTGGTGACCATTTGTGTGTCCACGGAATTGTTTTCTTACTCGATTTACAGATCACCACCCTTCTGCTCTCCTCCCAGCTCTGTAATTATTCTTTTGCTTGTCCCACCTCATTTGCCTGCCTGTCCCTCAACTGTGGCCGTTTCTCAGGGCTCCACCTGTGGCCAGAGACAGGTTTTCATGAGTCATGGGGAGGGCGCGAGGTCAATGAAGAAGAATCAAGTCTGGAATCCAGGAAACCCTCGCTTTGCTTGCCAACCAGATAACAGTGATTGAGAGAGACTCCAAGGTGCCTTTTGTTCCCACGCACCATTTGTTGTCATTTTGTTCACATTAACATCTATTAGGATATAAGTGTAATTATGTGGCTGCACTGGGATCAATGGCCTCAATAACAGGGACAGACTTTTTTATTTGAATTCATTACACTCAGTCAAAAAAGATATGAATTATGGTAGACTTTGCCTTGGGTGAAGAGTTGTAAGAGAAAATTATGCAGTATTATTTTGCTTAGACACATGAAGTTCTGCATCTTAAAATATAACAGAATAAAGCCCCTTGGTTTCCTCGTTCTGTACTTTGGCTGCTCAGGACGCTTTGCTCTATATTATTTACTTTGCAGTAGAGTTTAGCCTGAGATGTAGTTGCCTTGAATTCCCGACAGGAGTTTATTAATTAATAAAGTGAAAAAGGTCACAGTTATGCAGTGACTCTGGATACATATCTCTGCATAGTGGGCATACTTTATACACTCAATAAATATTTAAAACAAAATTGTATTGTACTTGGAAGCTCTGGATATCCCTTAAGCTTAAAGGTTTACGTTGACTATCAGGAGATGGGCTCCATGATGTTATTTAAAGATAATATGGTGCAGAGGGCTAATTATACCATATGGGAAACAAAGCAAAACAAATAAAAAAGGCCTCACAGTGGGGAGTGGGGGTGGCCTCCACTCACAGCTTCAATAAAATGCCTTGGCGGGACTGTATGCTGATCTGTGGCCGCCAAGCCCTGACTCTGAGAAGGTCCTGGTGATATGAGCAGTCTTTCCTTATCATTTCACATTTCACCGCTCTGCTATCAGAACTTTGTGGTGCTTCGATTATATAGGATTAGGACTTCCCAAATGCTGCCGAGTTGGGGAAATCTATGGAAAGAACTCGGGGAAATGTATGTACTGACTCTTAAAAGAAGAACAAATTGGATCCTTTTCATTGTAGTGAAATGACCATGACTTTGGTTGGTATGTTACTAAATCTGGTATTTGAAGGTATCAAACAAAGTCAGATATATTGATAAAAATATACCCATGTTAATTTTTTTTATAGATTTAAAATTAAAGAGAGCCCCTTCTGTTTTCCAAACATATGCAAATAGCTGACACAACTTGGAATAAAAACAACCTAAGAGCTGTATAATGGGTGACTGAAAGCATGTGCAGACAGATTGACAGGAGTCATATCATAGTAAATACAAAAATGAAAAATTTTGAAACTCAAGGTAATAAAAGCACAATATGCTTACATTGACCTTCATAATTTTCAAAGTGTGAATTCATCTGATTTTAGTGATATCCTTCAGTTCCATAGGGCCGAATTTTACCAGCACAGACATTAAGATACATGTAACATACAGCACAGCTAACTGTTCATGGAGTTGAGAGTAGCTTCATGCCTGCTGACCCTCCTGACTCCCCATGAATTTGTAACATATTCACTCTCTAAGCTACCTATTTTATTAAGCTCTTTGCTCATACCTCGGTCCTCTTGATGAATATCAAAACTAACCTAAATACAAATTAAAAGAATAATAATTGTAATAACAAAAAAATACATAAATAAAATACTTATTTCCTTAAATTAAGACATGCAGTCTTAAGTGATAAATGTTTCAAAGCCAGAGAGCGTTTTGTCCTATGCTTTCATTTACATTGAATAATTTTTTAAAATATCACTTGGAATATAGAAAGAATCACTTCTTTTTTTAAAGATCTACTCTCGGGGCACTTGGGTGGCTCAGAGGGTGAGCGTCTGCCTTCAGCTCAGGTTGTGAGCTCCTGGTCCTGGGACCGAGACCCACATCGGGCTTCTGGCTCACTGAGGAGTCTGCTTCTCCCTCTCCCCCTGCTCATGCTCTCTCTCTCTCTCTCTCTCTCCCTCTCTCTCTCTCTCTCAATCTCTTGCTCTGTCTCAAATAAATAAATAAATAAATAAATGAAATAAAAAATAAAATTAAAAAATAAGAATCTACTGTCTTAGCAACTTTCAAATATGCAATGCAGTGTTATTAACTATAGTTTGAGGATTATTTCTTTTTTTAAGATTATTTATTTATTTGTCAGAGAGAGAGAGAGAGTGAGCACACAAGCAGGGGGAGCAGCAGGCAGAGGGAGAAGCAGGCTCCCTACTGAGCAAGGAACCCGATGTGGAACTCAATCCCAGGACCCTGGGATCATGACTGAGGATTACTTCTTAAAATAAATGAGTAATATGGGAAAAACCATATTTAGAATGAAAGTGTGATCAAGTCAGTTATGAGCACAGTAAGTAGCCCTTGAGCATGCTAAGAACTCCTGGAATTTTGTGCCTGGTTTCCTCCAGGTCTCTTTCCCATGCGTCTTTTCCCTTTGCTGGTTGTCCTTTGCATCCTCTGCTGTAATAAATCTTAGTTATGAGTACAAGTACATGCTGAGCCATGTGAGTTCTTCTGGCAAATCAGTGAACCTGAGGATGTTCTTGGAGATCCCAGACACAGACACCAGAATGGAATTTTTTTTTCTTAAAGTAAAAATACTAACTTACACATATCTGATCAATAATTTTGCAAATTCCCACATTATTATTTTTTAAAAGATTGCTCACATATATTACTTATCACATCAACGAAAGCATTAACGTATCACTGAGACAGAGTCTGAGGCAGTGTAGGAAACAGGATAACTGTGAGGTCCTCGGTTACTAAGAAAAGAAATTCCGTGCACGAGGTGGACAGCATAATTTGTACTTGGTGTAATATTTTAAAAATGATGATTGTACTTTGTATTTTAAAACAACTGAAGGATGCAGTTGATAAATGTGACAGAAAGGACAAATATTGGTTGACATTTTGAGTGATCTGTAATGTTGAGTGATCGTAATGTGTTAAGAGCTACACATGCCTTACCTCTTTTTAGCAAAGTTATGCACTATTATAATCTGCAGGTTACAGGTAAGGATGATGAGAATGCATTAAGTGACCTGCAAATATCAGTCAGCTCGCCAGTGGCAGAGTCAAGCCTCCACCCCAGCAATGGGATGGCACAGCTCCAGTGCCTAGCCACTGTGATTCACTGTCCCACATGCTGGGCTGGCCATGGCAGCCAGCAGAAATGCCATTAATGCAGACATGATGGATGCCTGTTACTGGTAGCTAGAAGCGCCCATCTTTCACTGCCCAGTGTCCCCAAGGGCTGCATCCCCTACCTCATATGTTCATGATGCCTGTCTGTTATCTGGACAGTAAATGGGAGGCTCTCTGGACTTTAGTTTGGAAGAGTGGGGCAATGTGGGAATGTGCAGAAGTTCTTCTGCCACCTTTAATTTCACGACCTCCAACTCAGGAGTGTGTAAAAAGCTTAGTTCCTATCACCTTTTTTACAGTTCTCTTTCTCCTCTCTTCCAACGTCAGAAATGGCTGATGAGGGGTAGTTTAGTAGGAGAAAGAACTGCTGCTTATCCTTATCTCCTGAATCATGTTAAATCATTTTCTGTTATTTTCAGTACAAAGTATTTGTGGTATCTAAGAAAGAAGATTGACTTTTTTTTTTTTTTTTTTTTTTTTTTGCCAAACTCCTTAGATTTCCTTTTCCCCAACTATCTTCTCTTTGATCTTGGAAAAAGTGACCTCAACATTGTTTTTAGGATCTAGAGGACACCATCAAGGTGCTTCTGAAGGTGTAAAAATTGTCCATGAGTGGTGTAACATTTGATATGTAAATTTGCCTGACCATTGTATGATTCTCATTAGACAACATTTCTTTTCACATCTGATTTCTTTTCAGGTGTTGTAAGTACTTCTTCTCCCCAACTTTATTAAATAACTAATATAATTGTATATATGCAAGGTGTACATATTACACTTCGGGGCTCTGATGCACATTTTCCCAGAAAGGCGATAGGATGAGAACAGGTCTAGGAATAACACACATGGGAGTCCGCGTCTCCATGTTTTGCTAGTGAGCTATGCCAGCTCCTCATCACCCTTTCTTCCCTAGAAATCATTCACCTCTCCCAAAGCATTTCCAGTACCAACACTGCGGGGAGCACAGGGCCTGGACAGCATTGTGGGGCACATGCCCTCTCTGTTCTGTTTGGTCTCTGTGTCTCCGCATTTGACCAAATGGTGGCTAACATCAACACACACGTTAGTGGGGCAAGTCAACTCCTCCTAGTTAAAACTAGTAAGTGAAGGAAAAATAAAACTAGTTATTTATGTATCCAAAAAAAAAAACAAAACAAAACAAACAAAAAACAAAACAAAACCAACAACTCTTGCTACTTTTTTAGCTGGAATTTATAGGCACAGAAATGTTCCATCCTCTAATCAACTCAGCTACTGTGGAGTGAAGACTTGCCCATGAAATGGCCCATGTAAGCATGTGATGTGGTTTTGGAATATAGGTGAGATTCGGTGGGGTGAGATCCAGAGCTGATGACCAAGAAAGAACTCTTGAGACATCTTTGGTGCAAAATGGTGGTTTATTAAAGCACAGGGAAAGGACCCGTGGGCAGAAAGAGCTGCTGCTCCGGGGTTGTGAGGGAGGCTGATTATATACTATGGGTTTGGAGGAGGTGAGGAAAAGGGAGGTTGAGGAAGGATTTTCATATGTTAAAGAAGACTCACAGGACACCGGAGGCCTTGCCATTGTCAAGTTAAGGTTGTTTTTTCCCTCTAACAAGGCATTAACATGGAGATAGTTGGGAACTTCCTAGAGGAACATTACACTCTGCCTGCATCAAGTTATCTGTCAATGGGCTGCAGGTTAAAAAGACATTTAATTGTATCTACATTTCCTTCTGGAAGCTAAGCTATTGATAGAAATGCTTTGTTCTTGTAGATTGCTAAAACATTTTAAACTGAGGGAGACTGAAGTCTTACAGGATTGTGGTCTCTATAGGTTAACTACCTTTTTCCTTTAGGGCAGCCAGGAGTGCCTGAGGAATGTCACATGGATCCCATGGGGGAGGGGTGCGGGGTGTCAGTTTCTGCTTTGTCCTCCCCTTGCCTTCTGTTCCCTCATCACAGTTGCCAAACAACATACCTAAGGTACTGGACAGTTATCATCAATAACAATGGCTGAGTTAAAGGCCAAGATGGCAACCTATCTTCATTTCTTCTGGAATAATAATTATTGTCCACTTTGGTGACTCTCACGTGCTAAAATACATTAAACAAAGAACAACAGCTACATTAAGTACGGGCTTTCTTCAGAAATCAGTGAAAAAAGAAAAAATCCTATCACTTTTTAAAGTGGTTTTGTTTCAATATAATTTATATAAAATAAAATTCATCCATTTAAAGTGTACTGTTTGATTCTTTTCTCGTATATTTACAGAGTTATGCAACCATCAACACGGTCAGTTTTAGAACATTTAATGACCTCAGAAAGAAACCCCACAGCCTTTAGCAAATGCCTGCATTTTTTCCCAGCCCCTCCTCCCTAGCCCTGGGCCTTTGTTAATCTACTTTTTGTCTTTATGGATTTGCCCATTGTAGACATTCCTCATAAAGGAAATCAAACAAGTCCTTAATCAGATATATGATTTGCAAATACTTTCCTCCTTTTGTGGGTTGCCTTTTCACTTTCTCCGTGGTGCCCTTTGAAAAGCAAATATTTTAATATCGATGACAGCCAATATACAGGCGTCCCCTGCTATCTGAAAGTAGTGTGCTCTTTGGAAACCTTTTGTAAACTGAAATGACCCAAAGCTAAGAAGCAATCACCATTTTGTAAAAGCAAAAATCTTTTTTGGATTTTTTTTTTTTTTTTTTTTTTTTTGGTTAGCGAAAACAGGTACTGATGTAGGTCTTTTGTAAAAGACAAGAGCACAAATTGAACTTTTGGATAGTGGGGAAATGTGTATGTATTTTTGTTTTGGTTGCCTGTGCTTAGGGGTGATATCTAAAAAAAAAGATTGCCTAATCCAAAGTCATGAAAATTGATACCTGTTTTCTTCTAGGACTATTGTAGTTTTCCCTCTTACATTTCAGTGGATGATCTGTTTTGAGTTAATTATTGAATATGATGTACAGTAGTGATCCAACTTCATTCTTTTGCATGTAAATGTCCAGTAGTCCCAGTACCATTTGTTGGAAAGGTTATGCTTTCCTTCTTGACTTGTATTGGCACCTTTATTGAAAATCAACTGACTGGGGCACCTGGGTGGTGTAGTCTGTTGATCATCTGACTCTTTGTTTTGGCTCAGGTTATAATCTCAGGGTCGTGAGATCAAACCCAGTACCAGGCTCCAAGGTCAGCAGGGAGTCAGCTTGAGATTCTCTCTCTTCCTCTCCCTATGCCCCTCCTTCCCAACCCCACCCCCTGCCATACTCTTTCGTGCTCGCTCTCTCTCTCTCTCAAATAAATAAATCTTAAACTCTCACACTTATGGTCAATTGAGTTTCTTTTTTTTTTTTTTTATTTCTAGACTCTCAATTCTATCCATTGATCTATGTGTCTGTTCTTATACCACATTGTCTTGATAGCTATAGCTTTATAATAAGTTTTTAAACTGGGAAGTGTGAGTCCTCCAAATATGTTTTCCTTTTCAAGATTGTTTGGTTATTCAATCAAGGTCCTTTGCATTTCTGTATGAATTTAAAAATCAGTTTGTCCATTTCTGCAGAAATGCCAGCAGGAATTTTGGTAAGGATTGCATTGAATCTGTAGATCAATTTGGGTAGTACTACCATCTTAACATTATTAAGTTTTCTGATCCATGAACATGAGATATCTTTTAATTTATTAAAGTCTTCTTTGTTTTCTTTCAACAATATTTTCTAGTTTGGAGAATGTAAGCTTTGCACCTGTTAATTTTGTTTCTAAGAATTTTATTCTGTTTGAGGCCATTATAAATGGAATTTTTTTCTCAATTTTATTTTCAGACTATTCTTTGCAAGTGTATAGAAATACAATTTTCAGCTTGCATCCTCCAACCATGCTGAACTCTTGTTAATTTTAATAATTTTTTAGTAAATTCCTTAGAATTTTCCATATACAGTATCCTGTATGTGGAAATATAGATAGTTTTTCTTCTTCCTTTTTATTTTTTATTTTTTTTTAAAGATTTTATTTATTTATTAGACAGAGACAGCCAGTGAGAGAGGGAACACAAGAAGGGGGAGTGGGAGAGGAAGAAGCAGGCTCATAGCGGAGGAGCCTGATGTGGGGCTCGATCCCATAACGCCAGGATCACGCCCTGAGCAGAAGGCAGACGCTTAACCGCTGTGCCACCCAGGCGCCCCTTCTTCTTCCTTTTTAATTTGGATAACTTTTATTTTATTTTCTTACCCAGTTGCCCTGCTAGACCTCCAACAGAGTGCTGAATAGAAATAATGAATGTGAACGTTCTTCCTGATCGTTGGGGAAACACAGGTCTTTCACTAGTAAGTCTGCTATCAATGTGTTTTTTCATAGATCCTCTTTATCAGATTGAGAAGGTTCCCTTCTATTTTTAGTTTGTTGAGCGTTTTCATTATGAGAGGCTATGAATTATACAAAATAATTTTTGGCATCAATTGATATGATCATGTTCCCGTTGTCCTTAATTCTATTGACATAGCATACTGCATTAATTAATCTCTACATGTTATACCTACCTTGCATTCCTCAGGTAATTACATTTGGTCATTGTGTGTAATCCTTTTTATATGTTGTTGTATTTGGTTTGCTGGCATTTTGTTGAAGATTTTTATATCAATATTCATAAGAGGTATTTGTCTGTAGTCTTCTTCAGATGTCTTTGTCTAGTTTGGGTATGAGCCATCTCTTCCTTCTGTTTTTCTTTTTTTAAAGATTTATTTATTTATTTATTTATTTATTTAGAGATCATGAGAGGAGAGAGGGGAGGGACAGAGAAAGAGAGGAAGAAAGAGAATCTCAAGCAGACTCCCCACTAAGCACAGAGCCCCATTCAGGGCTCCATCTCACCACCCTGAAATCATGACCTGAGCCAAAATCAAGAGTCAGATGCTTAACCGACTGAGCCACCGGGGTGCCTCAGAGCCATCTCTTCTTTTTAAATAAATCTTTACCGAGGAGATTTTGAGTTGAGGAGTCCCATAAATAATAAAAGAAAGAAACTTGACAGACCTGGAAATAAGAGTGACGTGTAACTCTTAATGTTATTGTTCCCACTCGGAACCCATTAGCGTAAATGGGCTTTCTCCAGATCGTCATGGGTTACTTAGTACATTTGCAGCATCCTTTCCCCCAGAGTGCCTGCAGTGAACTGCGACTTGGAACAAGAGCTTTACAGTGGTCCAGTGATTAACAGTGCCCAACTGTAAAAATAAACTTTTCCTGGGATGTGGAAAACAATATTCTTCACTTGAATATATATCATTGTAAGAAGTCGTATCTTTTTCTTTTTTCTCCTTCTCTTCTTCTTCCCTCCCTCTCTCCCTGTCTCTATCTCCTACCTTCCTTCTTTCTTTCCTTCTTCCTTCCTTCCCTCCTTCCTAATAAAAGATATAATTGTCAGTGTTAGAGAACAATTCCAATTAATCAATTAACTAAATAAAATTCTTTCTTTTCTTTCTTTTACTTTCTTCCTTCTTGATTAGTTCAAAAAGTAGCTGCAGAATAATCCCACAGTGACCATTTTTATGTTGGTTTATAATATTTTCATCCATTTGTTTGGAAACATGACTATTAACCAAAATATATTTTATACAATTTATATCTTGTCATTTTTAAATGGAGTTTTCCTTACTAATGGACATTGCTGAGGATCATTTTAGATAACCCCACCAGGGTCATAAACATTAATAATAGATTGTTATAATGCTTAGGATGGATAGAACTTTTGTCCCTGAGAGTAGCTGAGCAATGAGGGGCATTGTTTTTATGTGATTCTCTCAGATTTACCTTTATATTTAATAAGTAGCTCCTCAGAGAAGCTGAGAGCATGAACCTTGCTAATGAGACATTTATGAGCAATCAATGCAGCCTTTACTTAACCAATTACCTGAAGACAAGAATACCTAAAATTATAATTATGAAGGAACTGATCCTTGGAGACCAAATAAAAGTCAATATGAAGAAAGAAGGATTTTTCGATTTCCTATGTTGGCCAAACCTAATTAGTGCTAAATAATCGCTGGATGGTTGAGATGGAGAGAAAGCAGCTAGCTGTTCATCTGTCTACCATCCATCATTCTCATCCTCATTGGCGTTATTTTAACTAATCCAAACTAGTTAAAAATAGTTAAACTAGTTAAAAAAATATTTAGTGCATTCAGTGTACACTCTAGATTTCTGGAACCTAAAAAACCTAAAATATGTTTAACATCTGGGGAAAATTTTGAGATTAAAATAATATTCAGATTATAGTTCTAATTGCCTGATTTTAGTCCAAATCCTGAGCCATAGAATAATATAATAAAACCAATGAAATATGCAAACTTTTCAGATTTAAAATTGAGTCGAGAGAGAGGAAAAGAAAATTTGGGGAAGAAAGATTTCTTTCTTGAACTAGAAAATATGTGTAAATGTTACTACATTGTGAGGATAAAATATTGAGCATTGCCTACAATTAGTAAGATACACCTAAGTAATACTGGCTTGAGTCTAGTAGAACTTGGTTTATTGTCACAAATTAGTTTAAAGGCTTTTATGGACAATATTTTTCATGTAATTTTGCCAAAGTGAAAACTTTTACTAGGTAATTATGTGAATGTCTAAATATCTTTCAGAATTTTGGAGAAAAATCTGACCCTGAGTAATCTAAGTGTTCTCTAAGCTTAACTACTGGGATTTAGAACTTCATTTTAAGACTAATTGATATGAACATTTAATTAATTTTTAAAATATGACCTTGACTATAGAAAAAGAACACTGGCTCAAAGTGAGAAATAGCATCAACCACAGCAGCCTTGACTTGTCCTTGGTAAGTTGGGTCTTTAAACGCAATCTTCACAATGAGCTGCTGCACTTTGAGTTAAACTATGTATTTTCTTCTTTCAGGGACACCTGGGTGGCTCGGTCAGTTAAGTGTCTGCCTTTGGCTCAGGTCATGATCCCAGGGTCCTGGGATGGAGTCCTACATAGGGCTCCCTGCTCAGCGGGGAACCTGTTTTTCCCTCTCCCCCTCTCTCTGTGTTCTCCCCCCTACTCAAATAAATAAATACATAAAATGTTTAAATTTTTTTTTCTTTCAGTTAGAAATTATATTGATTACACAATGTTGGCATTAAAAAAAAATATTTGTGGGCAGCATTATTTTCTGAATGGACTGGATAAGAGCCAGTTGTCTTGGTCTTTATTAAATTGCTGACCTGTGATCATTTCCTGGGAGCTTATCTTCACGAATCTCTAACTTTCAAAGGTGGGTCCTTAACCTGCACCTGTGGCTTCCTCAGATTCCTTCCTGGCCTTGGGCACAGAGCATGCTGGGTGCAGGAGGGTGTGGGCTCTGTGCCAGCTCATTGCGCCCTGGCTGGGCTCTGACCTCTTGTTTAGTTTTAGTAACAGAGCCTTTTTTTTTTTTTAATTTTCTAGTAAGACTAAATTTATCCAATACCCTAAGTAAAAGTTTTGATTATAAGTATCCAACAGTATAAAAAGTACAAAACAGATTTGTAGATTTCTAATATATTAATACAAAGTGCATGACTACATACAGTACATACAGGCAAAGAGGTGGAAGGGGAAAAAGAAGACTGTGGTTGAGGTCTAGTAATAAATAAATAAATACAGAAGTAGAGATGATCCATATTATAGTATATTCTACCACCAATACTGTAGCCAAAATGTACAAAAAAAAAAAAAAGCCATTTCAAAATAACGGGAGGAAGATGATAATGGCTGGGACTCTTGTATACACCGCAAAGGCTGTGGGAGAGCCAACCCAACTCACTGTGTAGTCTGTGTATATGGTGGCTTGTAGTTTTTGCCATAAGGAAGAAATATAAAATTTTAAAGTTTAGATTAAGAACTATAAAACTACAGGGTGCCCATAAAAAGGGGCTCACTCCTTATTGTTATTTATACTATCCAATTTTAAAAATCCAGTTTTAAAAATAAGCACTGAGTCATGTTACTATAAGGCAGGCAAATGATCCTCCCTCATTATGTAAAGTCTTAACTGGGGGTATGTTCTTCCTGAACATTTAGAAAAGAGGCGATGAGAGTACTTTGGTTTGGGTTCAAGTAAAAGGCTTTTCAAATGAAGATTTTAGATCTAAAGAGCTCCGTGTTTAGGATTTATCATCTAATAGCTCAGGGTTCACAAAGCCAGACTCTAAGAAGCCAAACCTAAACCAACCCACTCAGCATTAACACACACCTCTTTTCTTTTAGTAGAATTTTACTTTAATATAGAGTGAAAAGAAACCCCAAACCCTAATAGGTTAAAACAAGTCAAACAACCACTCTACACAGATAAAACCTTCACAAAGGTCAACTGAAGTAATCCAGAGCTAAAACTGAATTGTGCAGATTTTCAATGAAGTCGCCAGTCATGAAACACAAACAAAAGTCAATTATTTACACACTAGGCAAGCCCTCTAAGAAATGTGCCCCAAGAAGCATTAACCTTTGTCTAGTTGTGTGTGCCATCCTGAAGACTTGCACATTTTTTCAGATAATTTAACCTTTTTAATAGAATGTGATCTCTACCAAGTGGTAATGCTTTGGTACTATTCATTTAGGATTGCTCATCCTAAAACTTGACATTTCCCCAGAGGAGCTCTGATTCTGCTTTAGAAGTTTCAATATAGATTAAAATCTTTATCAAACATCAATATGGAGGGAGGTGACACAGGATACAACATATACAGTTAAGTTACCTCTCTTAGTGACAGAGCCTTTGACATCTCTCTTGAGTGCTGTTCCATTCTTTTCTCCAGTGTCTGAGTTTTTTCCGGCTTCTCTGACACATTCCTCTCCCAGGAATCAGGGGACTGTTCAGGTGCCCGTGGTTGGTCCTGCTCTGTCGCCAGACACTGACCTGTTGCCCCTCCTCCACATCGGCCCCAGTCCTCTGTCTCCTGCTGTGTGACTGGGGCCCTCACTGTGGCCTTCATGGTTGAACGATGTATCACTGGTGTTAGGTTTAGGTTGTCTCTCAGATATTCAGATCCTAGTTATGGAAAAACAGTGAATTTTGTTAAGACTCATAATTTGCCTTCTGTGTGAGTAAGAGCTGGCTGGGGTGCCACAATGATCATAAACTAAACCCACGAAAGATTCAGGGAGCCACATTGGAAAGTCAGCATGGAAGCCAGCAAGTGGAAGGGCCTGGAAGCTTCCCATCAGTGTGGGACCCATCATCTCAGAAGTACTACAGTGGAGCCTGTTTCCCTGCACAGGAACATTTGAGAACGTGTCACACCTGCCTGGTGGGTCCAGCTGGGGCTGTCCTGCCCCTTGAATATTTGGTTCCTTATTTCAGATCCTACTTTCATGCCTTTAGACATCCACAGTTTTCCCCATAATTTCTGTTGAGTAATCTCTGGTCTTAAGCTCATGGAATCGTATCTATTCTCAGGTGGGATATGTTTCTCTTGTGGTCAAACAAACACAAACTCAGTCCCTTTATTCACTTCTGTATTTAAAAAGTAAATTCTGGGAAGCATCACTTGAGTTTGGAAGCTGATTTGGAGGGTCCAGTGGTGACAGCTTTCTGCAATCTCATGGACCTCCTCTCTCTCCCACCCATTCTTTTCTCACTCCTCCTGTTCCTTATACCAGGAAGGCACTGAACTATTCCAGCAGCTCATGCAGAGGCACTTCTCTCCTCTGACCCCTTGATCCAACCAACATTCAAATTCTGCTTGGAGGGGTTCCATGTCAAATATAGTTCAAGGTGTCCTGCAAGAAAACCAGCACACTTCTAAAGAGTTCTGCTGTGAATCAGTTTGTCTGTTCCCTCATATACTTCTGTCCCTCCATGTGTCATCAACACACTCCTATTAGAATATATTTCTCTCTAAAAGTAGCTTCCTATTTTGCGGCCTTATATGTGTGTATGTGAGTGTGTGCACATGTGTAAGACATGGTCCAAGTAATGCAGGTCCCAGCTACATTAAAATGTAATTTGGCAAGGATAGAGACTTTCATCTTACATGTATCTTTCCATTTTTTAAAGATTTATTTATTTATTTATTTATTTATTTATTTATTTATTTATTTGAGAGAAAGAGCATGAGCAATTGTGGGGAGGGAGAGAAAGAGGAAGAAAAACTCAAGCAGCCTCACCACGGAGTGTGGAGCCCAGAGTGGGGCTTGATCCCACAACCCAGGAGATGATGACCCAAGCCAAAACCAAGAGTCAGATGCTTAACCAACTGGGCCACCCAGGCACCCCTGTATCTTTCCATTTTTAAGAAAGTTGTCTGTATTAATATTGTGTGAATAATAAATATTGAATAAATATGTGTTGGCTGAAACAATAACAATAAAATGAAAACACCACCTTATCCACCAGTTAGCTTTAACACTAGGCCCTCACCCGGACCTTTCACATCTGCTTTGAACCGTCTTCCAACCCACGTTCTTTGCCCCTGGGAACCAATCTCCTGTGAAGTCTGTTATTCCCAAGCATTCTTTGACAATTTTGCCACATAAATCTGTGGCTACAGCAACTCTCAGTTCCATGTGGTTTGACCTAGACATAAGTGGAAGGCCGTGACATTGTTCTATGACTTGCATTGCACAGACTCCAGCTGCCAGGTGGGGGGAGGTAGAAGACAGATGGGAAATGGCAGAAGAATGATGACAGGTGAGCAAGCCTGACCAGTCCTGTGTGGAGTGGCCGTCACATGCACATTACACAGTGTGGCTTCTTCAGGGAGAATCCTGCTAACAGATGCTAAGCTGTCAGATGTCACCCAGCACACTCCACATGTTTACATGTCTTGGATGTCATCAGATTCCCTGAACATGGCCAACCTCTTACATACGTGTTACTTATATGGTTAATAAACAAGCATGGATAGAGGACACGTATTCACTAAGTTAAGTTCAGGATATACTAGAAACATAGAACATGGTTCCTAACTTCAAGGCATTTGAAGTTATGGTATCGGGGGTGATTATATCTGGCCATAGGAAGTCATTTCAGAATGTTGCAAATTTGTGTTAAATGTAAGTCTTTAGATGATGGTTAGTGCACTAGGAGTTCAGACTAGGAGGAACTTGTTATGAGATGGAGGAACTGGAAAGAGCATGGGATGCTGAGGAAAATATAAGCTTTAGTTTCAGAAAAAGTTGAGGTCATATCTTTCTTCCACCTGTTATAAACTGTGACCTAGGTCTTTGTAAGTCTCCGTTTCAGTATCTGTCAAATAGTAATCACAATAACTGTTCTGCAACGTTTTAAATGAGAATCAAGAGGAGATGCACACAGAGTGCCTGTTACCTACAAGTTTAAGCTCAAACACTTTCCATCACCCACCCACTGGCTTTGTCTGGATTTGTACGTGTGTGTGATCACTACTGTGTTGCTTGAGCTCTGCTCACACTGCAGCTCGGGTTCTCCTAGGTGTAGACATGGACATGGACCTTTTGCGGGGAGTAACGCCTATGGAAAGAATAAGGAAGGAAGCAGGATTGGGCAAGGGGAGCCTTCAGACCATGGCACAGACCTGTCAGAAGTTTCCTCTAGCACAGTGGATCTTCAAGCAAATCTTTCTGTTGGAGAAATTGAGCTAAAATGGCAAGGACCTTGACCCACTGCCTTGCCCAGCCATTGGATGTGGGAATCCCTGAGAAGGACATGCCCTTAGCTACCGCCATCTTCCTCAGGCCGAGGACTTCCCTGAGAACAGTTTGACCTCATTTGAAAGGTAAAGCAGTCTCTGAAAGAGTTAATAGCTGGAGGCTGTCTGCTGACTATATACCTTGAGGCTGGGCCATGAGTAGGAGTCCTGCCTGATACACCTCCAATGCCCCTAGAATTATAGAACCTGTAGAATATCCCAAACATACTGTTTAGGATTGTCAATCTTCTAAATTATGTGGCTTACTACTTGGGACCAAATCAGATGATGAAGAAAATTGGATTAATTGTTTAGTCATTAATTGTATATCACCCACAATTCTCTTAATAGTCTCCCATGCTGTAGACATCAGTAGTTCTCAACTATGGCTCCATATTACGTTCACCTTGACAGCTTTTAGAAAATACTGATACTTGAACCAATTAAATCAGGTCTTTGCAGATGCCTGCAAGATCCAGGCATTTATAATATTTTATAGCCCCATAAGTAAGTCTACTTGTAGCCTGGTCAAAGGTCCATGATATCTACTTATGACCTATTAGGAGCTACTTTTTAACGTGGGGAATGAAGAGCTTCTGGAGTGGAAGGAGGGCCTTTGGCCATGGCATCCTCCCCCTCCTCCTCCTCACCAGCATCATAACAATGGCTCAAGCACGGTTAGTGCTCCCTGTGGTCCAGGCCCTGTGCTGCGTGCTTTCCATGTAGTAGCTAACAAGGCTTAGGGAAGTTAACTGATAATCCCCATATCTCTAGGCTTGTCTATAACTGACTATTACTGTTAGCATCTTTGATGATATGGACTGGAATCAGCAGCCCCTAATTGTTGGTCAAACAATCATTCTACATCACTCGTGTTACATTTAGCTAGAATTCTTTTTAATGATATCGTTCCCCAAGCCCCATGGCAAATCTTCTGAGCCCCCCTTGCAGGGGTTGGACCTTGAATTTCGACTTACACAATTCCACTGAGTAGCCTTTATAGTCACTGAAATTTGAGAACCATTGTGCTGTGCCTACAAATCTGTCACGTCCGCCTTTTCAACTTTCTGTCCCTGTCCCCACCTCACTTCTGCCTCTCACCTCTCAATAACTTTCAGTTGAATGGACAATAAGAGGGGTATGTAAAAATTTAGGGGCAACCTGTGTACTGTGGACACGTCAAGTTGTCAAAGTATGTGATAAAATTTTTATGTAACCATTCTTCTGCTATTCTTTAGTAATAACCAGGAAGATTGAAAGATAAAAGTTAACCCTTAGCTCAATGATTGGCTTTTGAGGCACATTCTCAGTGGAAATTTTCATGTATGCATTCAATCAGCCTTCTCTGACAGCCTACCATGTGCTAGGAAAATAAAGGTATCATGGATGAGAATAAGACTCAGCACTTGACCTCAAGGAACGCTCACATCCCACACGAAAACACAGACACTTTGCCTACAGTTTGACTCAATGTACTATCTTAATTGAAGTAAGAATAGCCTCCAATGAGCACAGAGATTTGGGAACACAGACCTGGGACAGGAGGGCCAGAAACATTTCCCCCTCCCAGAAGAGAAGCATCAGAGCTGGCTCTTGGAAGATAAGGAGATGGTTGCCTGGTGGAGAAGGTCTGGAAGGTTCTTGCTGGGGGGAAGACAAAGACTGCAAAACATGTAGCTATAGCAAGTCATGGGATATTCTGCAAGGGGTGAGAAATTTAAGTTAGCTACCGTTGTGGATGGAGAGACCGGAGATGAAGCTAAAAGATAGGAAGGGTCAGATTAAAATTTTTATCCTAACAAGTGAATTCAGAATTTCAGGTGCATGGGCAGATGGGGGAGGGAACACAGCTCAGTTTGAAACATGCTGAGTTCCAGTTGCATGTGGTTAGTCTGACAGCCAGGTGAAAATTTTTCTCTGAAGCTAAAGAGAAAGGTTTGGGTCAGTGATAGAGACCTCAGCTCAGCTTTGAAGCCACAGGAGTGGATAAGATCATGCCTGAAGAAAGCATTTGGAAACTCTACCAGATAACTTGGAGCGCTCATAATTAGCATAATATAGCAATTCAGAAAAATGACATTTTGATTCTCTTATTCTATCGAGCAGACAGCTTCCTTTTTTTTTCTTTTAAATTAATGTACTGTAAAAGTGCTTAGCAGAGATTTTCTCAGCCATCCCAACTCATACTAATGGGACCAGACGCAGTGTAAATTTCACCACTGGGGTGTGAGGCTGGTTTAGACTGTGTTCCCGGCTGGTGACTGTCAGGGAAGGGCTGCCGGCTCTGCCAAGTGGGTGGCTATTGTGTGATTTAGATACAATAAATCCAAGGCAAGTAATCTCCTTTCAGAACCTTGAATTGCCTCCTTAGCACAATCATTTTCGGTTTAGTTGGAGTTACATTTAAGCTCAGAACTGGATGAGAGCTTAGAAAGGACACCCAGAGGACTCGATTAACTGTGCTCTTGTTTTATATATAATTTAGTTTCCATTCACAGAAAATGTGGTAGCAAATTTCTTTTAAGCTATCAGCTTATGATTTTGCATGCTTAAAGGAGCGTTTGGTTTGGTTTTATTTTTTGTAAGGCAGTAGAGGGTGTTGGAACCGAGGTGGCATCTGCCCTCCAGCTTCGGGTGTGGAGAGGACTGACATAATCAGCAGCCTGCTCATTTTAGACAGAACTTGAGTAGGGCTTATAATCCATAAGCCTAAAGTAGCAATAAAATGGGTCCTTCCATGCGCTGTGTGCCAGGCACCAGCCCAGCCCTCTGCCTAGAGAAGCTCACTGTGTGGCCACCAGCCTAGGAGCTGGACCCCAGGGCAAAGGAGACACAGAGGTGTGACCGGCCTGCTCTTGGCTGCATGGCCTGTAAGTATTGGAGCTGGGAGTCTAACCTGGGCTATTGGGCCCCAGAGTCCACACTCTGAATCCTGAGCTCTGCTTGAGCACCTACTGTATACCAGACACCATTCCAGATGCCAGCGAGATCATGGTGAACAAGCCAGGTGACATCCCCCAAGATCTGCCTCCCCGGAACTTCTATACCAAGGGCTAGGATGTGGGAATATGGCTTAAAATAATACTTTGGGATCAAAGAATGTTGCCTCCAATTTATGACCTAAGATGGTAAACAGACTAACATATTCCTTTTGGGAAGAAATTAGCCTTGAGCTGAATCTGATAAACTAAGTTAATTAAAATTTCCTGTTCAGGTATACACTAGCCAAGACCTGTTTTCTTCTTTTAATTCCCTTTACTATATAAATGTAGTGCTGAGTTCCCAGTGCCAAGGCCAATGTAATTCACTGATTCGGTTACAACTTAAGAGCAAGAACTTTCATAATATGTTAACAGTCTGCTACTTTGGGGTAATGACCAGCTAGCTGAATTGATGAACTTTATAGAATGCTCTGTTGCTATGGCAACATGCTGCCCAGTGAGTGGAAGAGGGCATTTGGTCATTACCTCATTGATAATGCTTGGAACAGTAAGGGATGCAAATACACAAGGTTTCCTTTTACTCTACAGTAACTCTGGGTCAGTGAGACAAACACTAAAAATGTCTCTCTGATACAGCAGTGAGGAATCAAATGTAAATACACATAGTGCCAATCCGGACCATACACAATTTGAAAGAAAGTAATTTAGCATTCTGGGTTAGCAGTCTTGGTGTCTGCAGTGAATCTCTATGCCTTGCCAAAAATGACCACTGTTCATGGGGCTGTTTATTTCATAGGCAGGAATAATTTCTTCACAATATTCAGTGCGGAAAGCATAAATGTTCCCTTAAACTACAACAAAAGTAAGAGGAGAAATAAAAAGAAAAAAAAGGTAAAAAAAAAAAAATGTCGATCTCTCATACATTGGTGGTGGGAATCTAAAATGATACAACCACTATGGATAATAATTTGGCAGTTTCTAGCAAAACTAAACATACGTTGGCCATATCAGCCAGCTATTTCGCTCCTTGGCACGTATCCCAGAGAAATGAAGGCTTATGTCCGCATCAGCCATGCACATGATTGTTCATAGCAGCTTCAGCTGTAACAGCCCAAAGCTAAAAACAACAGACATAAATGTCCCTCCATAGGGGTACAATTGAGCAAGCCATCGAACCTCCATATCAGGGAATATTACTCAGCAATATAAAGAATGAACTGGTACAGATGAAAGTGTGGACGGATGTCCAGGGCATTACACGGAGTGAAAAAGCCAATCTCAAAAGGTTCTATACCATGTGATTCCATTTATATAATAACATTCTCAAAGTGACAACATTATAAAGATGGAAACTAGATTAGTGGTTACCATCAGTTGGGGATGGTGGTAGAGTGAAAGGTAACACAAAGGAGATCTTCGTGGTGATGAAACGAGTCTGTATCTTGACTATGGTCATGGTTACACAAAACTACACAAATGATGGCAATTACATGGAACTATACACACTTGTACCAATGTCAATGTCCTGGTCTTTGTAGTGTACTATTATTAGGTAACATGTGACCATTGGAGGGAAGCTCAGTGAAGGGTACTTGAGACCTCCCTACATTCTCTTTGCAACTTTCTGTAACTCTATAATTCTTTCAAAGTAAAAATATTCCAAAATTAAACGAAAGCAAGCAGGCCTCACTCTTCTGTTGGAAGGTTGTTCAGGATCATTTTTTTTTTCTTTTTGCATTTTAGACCAAGGGAGACAGAAGCTATATTTCAAAAGAAAAGTAGTGACTAGCTTGACCTCTGGTTAAAACAAAACTCTACAAAGCAAACAAAAATCAGAAGGAAACTTCTCTAATGTTCTGATTGCTTTGTGGCAACCCATAGGCTTCTGAAACAATCAGACAATGATCGCATTCTCTCTCACAGGACATTTGTCACTTGCCTGCCTGGTGGCCAGGTGAGGAGCTGGGAGCCAGCTTCAGGCCCAGTGCTGCGCTCACTGGCTGGATAACTGTGAGACATTAGTTAACCTCTGGGGACCTGGATTACTTTACCTGCAATAGAAAGTCTAACATGGGGATTTTCAAACATTTTGAGAGGTGGAATCTTCTGTTCAAAGGATATTTTATGACAGGTTTCAATACGTGAAATGCAATCAAATGAAGCTTGTGTTTTGTTGTGAATCCTTCGACTCCTTGGTTGTGAGTACCTGGTTCCCCATGATGGCATGGGGACACCTCTGTACATCCCCAAGGTCTAGCTCTCTGTTGACCAAGTCTGTGGCCACTGGCCACAAGGCTGTCGTCTGGTCTGAACTGAGAATGCTCTGTTCAGTACAAACTACCTCAGATTTCAAACATAGCATGAAATAAGTGAATGTGTACGGTGTCAGTCATCAATCTTTTATGTATAATGGTTATATGTGTTAAGTCCTAATATTTTATATAGATTGGATCAAATAAATTTGTAATTAAAATTAATTTCACCTATTTCTTTTTTACTTTTCGAAATGTGGCTACTGGACAAAAATCAAAACTACTTATGGGGGCTGTGGTGTATCTCCACTGGACAGTGCTGGTCTAGGGAAACTCAGTCCCCACCTCCAGCCATTGGTGCTCAAAGGTTGTGTGGGGACTTTAATCATTGTTGCTGCTTCCCCAGGTCCCACGTGCAAGTCACCTTGTTCCCGTGAAATGCTTTAGGAATTTGTCCTGGCAGTTTTATTTACTACCACACTCTGCTCCAAGAATATCATTTCATTTAAACCCAATACTTTTTTATTTCCTGCTGAGAACACATTTTTTCCCTCTAGTCACTCTTCCCATGGTGTGCTTTGTAACTCATGCACACATTTTCCTGTGGGGTGCAGGTTGGGGGAGCAAGCTTCGGTGTTTCACACATCATTGCTGTGGCTGGAATTCTTTGGGGGACTGTCTTCATATCTTTTCCAAGTTACATTCCATTTTTTGGTAAGTCTTGTGCAAATATTTCTTCTCCAGCAGTCACTTTTAACATTGAATTTATTACTGTTTCGTGTCGTGATGGGCAAGCTGTACCTCTCTAAGCCATTTTTATTCATGACATTTGCCTTTTTCTTTGATCATTTTCCTGATGGCTCAGATCACTGAGGTTGAAATGACTGTCTCTGTTATTACGGCAACCCAATCTACCTCTGCGTTTTCTACCCACTATCCGACTTCCTCCTGATCTCCTGGGACTTCATTAGTCACCAGCAAAAATCAATATTATGAATTGTTTAGACCCACAATCTGATGATTGTTGCCCAGGAGAGTTCTCTTACCACAACTAAACACACCGTGAAGCCCTTTAGTGGTTCCAGGGATGGTGCCCTTGTTTCTTAGACAATCATCTCTTCCTCTGATTTCTAGAAATATTATTTTATTTGTGATTTGTTTTGTTTCCTTCTGTGCAGTTTTCCATATTTCTTGATTTAAAAATAGATATTATACTTTATAAATAAATTAGAGCTGTATTAATTTATTGAATGACAATAAACATAGAAATACAGATCATTTTTAAAAAAAGTTTTGAAGATAATTTGATGGTTTCTTACAAAATGAATCATGCTCTTACCATACAATCCAGCAACTGAGCTTCTTGGCATTTACCCAGAGTTGAAAACTTACGTCTACACACACAGAAAAAAACCCTGCTCACAGATATTTATAAAAGTTTATTCATAGTTGCCAAAACTTGGAAACAACTAAAATGTCCTTCCGTAGGCGAATGGATAAATGAACTGTGGTCCCTCCAGACAATGGGATATTATTTAGCGCCAGAAAGAAATGAGCTATCAAGCCATGAAAAGACATGAAGGAAACTTAAATGCATCATACTCAGCAAAATAAGCCAATCTGAAAAGGCTACATATTGTATGATTCCAGCTATATGACATTTTGAAAAAGGCAAAACATGGAGAGGGGAAAAAGATCAGTGATTGTCAGGGGTTTGGGGAGTGGAGATAAATAGGGGGAACACAGGCTTTTCAGGGCAATGAAACTACTCTGTATGAGTATATACAGGATACTGGTGGATACCTTTCATTGTACATTTGTCCACCCATAGCGTGTACAACACCATGAGTGAACCTTATGGTACACCGTGGACTTTGAGTGACTTTGAAGTGCCACATTTGAGTGATGTGTTACAGTTACAGCAAATGCACCTCTCTGGTGGGGATGTGGATGGGGGGGCTGTGTATGTGGGGAGGGGCAGGACACATATGGGGAACCTCTGCACTTTCTTTTCAATTTTGCCATAACCTGAAGACTGCTCTAAAAAATAGTCTTTAAAGTGAAAAATAACATTTGAAACAAACAAAACGGTAGGCTAATATTCCTAGATACATAAATGAGGAGTCCTACCCATTTTATTAAGACATGTTTTAATAATGTAGTACATTCTACATTTAATAATCATAAATTTTTTAAATTCAAGTTTTTGCCTCTTAACCACATGTACTAGGGTGGAAACAGTGAATTGCAAGACTGGGTGCAATGTGGTTTTATATTCTTTTTACAATTTTAAACTTTCTATTATAAAATAGAAGAGATACAGAAAACCACATTAAACAGATGGGTAACTTAGTGAATTATTATGAATTAAATATCCTTACTTCTTTACTTCTCATCATAGGTTTGTTTGGTAACTGTGTACCTCTAAACACTGTAGGTGTTGTGTTGTTGTTGTTGTTGTTGTTGTTGTTTTAATATTTCCATGGGTATTTTTTTAAATAGTATTAGTGGGTTGTAACAGCCATTGCAATAAGTTGCATATATTTAACCTGGACTATTTGATACATTTTGTTACAGTTACACAGTATGAAACCACCAATACAATTATGACAGGGAACATAGTTATTGCTCTTCGAATTTCCTTGTTTGAAATCCTCAATTATAATTATTCCCCCCCCTTCTCCCATGAGCCATCCCTTCACCTCTGTGCCACTGATCAGCTTTCTGACACTTCAGATTAGTTTGCATTTAATGTAAATGGACTCACATAATATGTACTCTCTTTTTTGGCTTCTTTCACTCAAACATTATTTTGCTATCCATCTATATTTTTTGCATTACTAATGGTTCATTCTTTTTACTGCTGAATAATATTTGATTGTATGGATATCCTGCAATCTATTTATCCATTCACCTGCTGATAGACACTTGGGTTGTTTCCATTTTTGCCCTATAACAAATAAACCTATTGTAAACATTTATGTAGCAGTTTTTCTCTGGACATACGTTTCCATTTATCTTGGGTAAGTACCTAGATGTGTACCATCTGCATCATAAAGTACAAATAACTCTAAATGTTCAGAAACTGCCATCCCGTTTTCCAAAGTGACTGTACCACTTTTTAAAAAATTCCCACCAGGAGTGCATGAGAGTTCCAATTGCTCCTCATCCTTGCCAACTCATGATCAGTGGTTTGCTGAGAAGTGTGTTGGTTTCCCTATATTTGGTGATTTTCCACATTTCTGTTACTGATTTCTTATTTAATTCCCTGTACTCAGAGAACACACTCTGTGTCTGAAATTTATTTATTTATTTATTTTTATTTTTTTAAAGATTTTATTTATCTATTTGACAGAGAGAGAGACAGCCAGAGAGAGAGGGAACACAGCAGGGGAGTGGGAGAGGAAGAAGCAGGCTCCCAGCGGAGCATGGAGCCCGATATGGGGCTCGATCCCAGCACCCTGGGATCATGCCCTGAGCCGAAGGCAGACGCTTAATGACTGAGCCACCCAGGTGCCCCTGAATTTTTTTTGTTTATTGATACTATTTTTTTTTTTTTTGCCTAGTTTATAGTCTATCATGGTAAAGATTTCATATGCATGTGAAAAGAAAGTGATTCTGCAGTTGTAGAACTGAGGGTTTTAGAACTCAACTAGGTGAATAAGGTTGACACTGCATTTCAGGTCTATCAATATCCTTATTGATATTTTGTCACATATTTCTGTAAGTATTCTATTCATTGTTGAGAGAGCAGCGTGAAAACATCCAAATACAATTGTGAATGTCTCTGTCTCTTTGTAGTTCTCTAAGTTTTTACTCATGAATTTTGAAGTCCTGTAACTAGTTGCAAACATGTTTAGTGTTATTATGTCCTATTAATGAAATGATTCTTTCAATCCATGACAATGTTCTTGCCTTGAAATGCACTTTGGTATTAATTAAGCCATTTCAATGATCTTTTGATTAGTGTTAGCTTGGTAGATCTTTTTCCATCATTTTATTTTAACATAATTGTGCCTTCATATATAAAGTGAGAGGGTTTATTGTTGTTGTTCGTTTTCTGGTAAGCAGCTTATATTTGGGTCTTGTTTTTTTTTTAAATCTAACCTAGCAATTTATGCCTTTTTAATGGATGTATTTAAACCATTTATTTTAACATGATTACTGACCTAATTGTTTTTAACCCACCATATTATATTTTGTTTTCTATTTGTTATATCTGGTTTTTGCTCCCTGTTTACTCATGGTCTATCTTATTTTGGATTACTGGAGTATTTTTTAACATGATATTCTTAAGTGTGGGCTGTGTCGTCGGATGAGCCTGTAAATTTCTAACTCTGTCCTTTACCAGCCTTACTAACTCACGACTTAGTGTGAGTTTGGTTAAGCTCCTGCATTCCCCGAGCCTCCATTTTATCTTACTTCCTGTAAATATTGCAGAAAATGGTCTAAGGAGCTGTAGAAGCTCTATGGCCAATGGCAGCTTCTTGATGTCTTGGTTTTGTCATGTATGAAACCGGGGTAAATACTTACCTCACAGAGCTGTGTAAGGATGGATCGTTTATGTAAGCATAACACTTAAAACACCACCTACCCACTGGCATGGGTCCGTGATGCTTGGCTCTCACTAATAAACCCAAGCTCCTTCTTTGTTAAGAAAGTGAGCATCTGCCTTCATTCCCTGCCACAGAGAGGATGGCAGCTGCAAACACTGTGCCGGGCACACACCTGTTTACGCTCTGCAGATTGTTCCGGGACACCTCAAGTGCATCTGTTCTCCACGACACCCCCGAGCCTAGCCCTCTGCTGGGCATCAGGAAGATGACAGTGGGTAATAATGCAAATATCTTGTGCTCTTTGGGAACTTATGCTCAGTTTGGGAGACCATGAGGTCTGGTTCAGGACAAGTTAGTCAAATAATCACACAAAGTATAAAATTGCGCCTATAAGTGCCTCAGAAGAGATGTTCATGAAGGTAACCAGTTTTATGGGGATGGGAATTACCAGAGACAATACCCCAGTAACTGAGACAGAGAAGTAGTTTGCTGAGGAAGACATGAGGTGGGGGAGTAAAGGTTGGGGATTGTTGCAGGGAAAGGGTACAGCACTTGGGAGGAGTAAAGAACTTGGGTCCTCTGTGACATGTGAAGATGGTGAGTGTGGGTGAAGCATAGAGAATGGGGGGAAGGTGGGAGATGAGAGCGGAGTGGGGCAAGGGCCTGGGGTCTAAACTGGGATCATGTTAGATAAGTTTAGTCTTATCCTGACAACAATGGGAAGCCAGCCGTTCAAGTGTTCTATTCAAAGGAGGCCCGGTGGCCTGATTCTCCGAGCTATGCGTTCTCATTTTCCGTGAGTGGTTGATCCCTAAGACAAGCAGAATTCAGGTCTACTGACAACTAGTTGGTATTGCCTTCCATTAGCATCTGTATTATGCTTTTCCAGAAGGAGTAGACCCTTTTCTTTTTGTTCTGTATCTCAGTCTGAACAGGAGGTTTTTTACCCTTTGATCATATTAAGATGGGTCTGCCTTTTCCAATTATTTTAAACATGACCCTGCAGCCCTAGAACAGGATGACTGTACCTGTACACAACTCCATCCATCACGGTTCAGTTGTGTGGTTTCAGGTATGTGTCAGAGGAAGGGAGGGAAGCTAGCCCGTCTGAAAAAGAACACACAGAATCAAGTGGCCAAGAATAGCTGTGTAGCATGAGCTGCTTCATGGATGGAAAACAGACCTGGGCAGAGAGCCCTCAGTGTTCCCATTCCCCTTCACCAGGAAGAAAAGCAGAACCCCAGAACTTGAATATTCATGTCTATAAGACAGAATGCTATTTTCTCCCAAAGAAATTATTAAAGCCTTCCAACGTAGGGCTCATTGCCTCTCTTCAATCATAGGAAAGGGAGGGCTTGAGGTCAAAGTAGTAGGAGGCCTTTCTAGTTTTTAAATCATTTTAGATGGATGCTGTGTATTAATTAGCCTATAGTTGTATTTTAGTGGATAATTATACACACTGATTTATAAAATGAGCTACTACATTTGCCGATTTGGCTATTAACTATTACATTATACACACCAATAACTCCTCCACAACATAGTGTTTTATAGTTTTCAAATACTTACGCATATATTTATTCTTCTGTTTTCTCACTATAATGTATAAAATGAGATAAACAGGTCAGATTTTAGGGTCAACCTCTTATAGATACAGAACCAGAACCAGAGAACATAAGCAACTTGTCCAAAGAATCATTAATTGGGTCAAAGCAAAAATCACACCAGATAATGTTAAACAGTCAAGCAGACTTTATTTAAGGCCATTGCAATAAGAGAAAGAGGCAAGAACCGAATGGGGACCCGACAATGCTGAACAAAGATGGGGGAGCTTTTTAACTGCTGAAGTGAGCTAGTGGAAAACAGCTTTATGGATTTGTTGATCAATGGAACGTGTCCAACACATTGAGTTATTCCTGAGTTTGCAATGTTGTTCTCTGTTGATTAGGCCAGCTGCATCTGCTGGTAGGTACCCATTGAAGGTAGGCTCCCATCCCCCAACAGAGACTGGGAGATAGGGGCCCTATCTTCCTTGGTGATTACATTTCCCACGGTTGTCTCCCTATGGTCCTCGAGAAAGACAGTTCTGTGCCGTGAAAGTGGTGAAGACTTTAAAAAGATTTACATCTCAAAGGGGCAGAGAAATAATTTCCATTTTTTTTTAAATTGAAAGTTTTCTAAGTAAATGCTCTAAGAAAAGGAAGGTCAGGGGCACAGAGTCAGGAAGAAGCCAGTCTAAAGTATGGCCAAGGGTGGGGGGGATGGGGTAACTGGGTGACAGGCATGAAGGAGGGCACATGATGTGATGACCACAGGGTGTTATACCCAACTGATGAATTATTGAACTCTACATCTGAAACTAATGATACACTATATGTTAATTAATTGAATTTAAATAAAATAAAATTATAAAAAATAAAGTATGGCCAAGCTGAGGGGAATTTTAAGGCCTCTGGGCCAGTTGTACAGCACTAACTAGAATTCTGAGTTCTTCCCGTCCCTTCCTGTCCCTTCCTGTCCTGAGCTTCATGCAGCTCAGGGGAGCTCTAAGCTACCCAAGGCTAAGGCTTGTTTATTCCCAGGTTCCATGCAGCCTCCAGCCTGGTGCCCAGTGCAAGAGAAGGTCAGTAAATACTTGTGGAATAAACAAATGAACCCCTGACCACTCCCCTCCATGTTATTTTACTGTATACCTGGATAGAGCATCCAAATCCTTATGAGATGGTGAAACTCTCTGCTTACTGAGAAGTGTGATTTAAGACAGTACCAAATTGAAAACCCTTGGAGCTTAGGTACTTTTTTTGTTTTCATTTTATTAACTAGCTGGGACAGAAGAAAAGTAGGCAATGAGAAGAACCTTAACCTGTACAAAAATGGAGGGGCCATGAAATTGAAATCTTCCTTTATAAATCTGGTATGGAAAAAAATGGTGCCATTAAACAAATTACTTTTCCTGCATTCGTGTAAGCTGGTGTCTGGACACCATTAATCCAGTTAGCCTCTGGTAATGTCATTTAGACCACAAAATTAACACCTCATTAAGAAAATTAGTATGGAAATTAGGTAACTGCAGAGTAATTATTGCTTGAAAGGGCGAAGTTTCAAAAGGTGGAGTTAAGAGGTTGGCACTTCTATTAATTAAATATTCTCTGAAGACAGCATCTGCCTGATGGGAGAAACACATGATGTTTCCATGTTTGGAGAGAAATTACAGGATCCTTACAAAGTCCTTCATCACCCCAGCCACACATCATTAGTCATTCAGTGTGAAGCCTGTAAAGATCCAGAAGGGTATTTTGGCACGTGCCCATGTTACAAAACACACCTTCTCCCTTCAATATGAATCTCATGTTTTCCGAATCTCAATGTCAAGCTCTTGTTTGCTTTGGCTTTGGTTTACCCTCTACAGACTGTGGCCTTTCTTTAGTTAATTCATTCATCACATATTTATTGAACTTAATATGTGCCAAGTACTGAGCCTGGTCCTGGGCGTGTGGTGATGGAGGAGGCAGCTCTGACCCGACTTTTGTGGGGCTGAAAGTTTAATGTGAAATTATAGCATAAATAAAATTTCCTTAATATCTATTGTGTATTTGAGCTGAAAGGACTTGGCACTAACTGAGAGTTCACTTTACCTTAAAATACATTTATCATTAAAGTCAGATTCAAAACCAATCTACTGGCCCAATATTCGTGTCCAGCTTGCTTTTAAAGCCATAGCTAAGGAATAACCAGGGTTCCCCACTTGAGTTTTCAATAATAAGAGGATTATTAATAAAATAATGACCCATTCACACAATGGGTTATTTTGATGCCTCATTGAGTGATGATTATGAAGAAATACTCATTAATTGAGGAAACTAAGCTAGAATTATATGTATGCCATCATTACAACTATTTAAAAATAGAAAGGGTAAAAGTCAAAATTAAATACATCGAACTACTAATTATGATTACATTAGCACATTATTAGAAAGACACTGAGTGAGAAGGGCCTGTGTCAACAGGATCATAAGGTAACTACCCAGAGTCCTTGGAGTTAGGGTGTACAGCTCAGGAGTCATTTGAAATACAACAGGAGATGGAATGTTGCAATGCATTAACTCACCTAGGAAATTATGAAACATACATTGTATTAAAATTTGTGCAACTGACTTTTTTTAAAAAGTAGATTTTATTTTTTAGAGCAGCAAAGCTGAGGGCAGAGAGTCTCCATATGGCTTCTGCCCACACAAATGCGTAGCCTCCCTCACTAGCAACATCCCTCAGAAAAGGGGTACATTTGTTATAATCCACGAATCTACACTGACGTTGTCACTCAAAGTTCATAGTTCGTATTAGGGGTCACTCTTGGTGCTGTACATTCCATGGACAGTATATAGTGGGCCTGTAACATTTATTATTATTATACAGAATAGTTTCTCTGTCCTGAAACTCCTCTGTGCTCTGTCCATTCATCTATCCCTCCCCCAACTCCTGGCAACCACTGGTCTTTTTACTGTCTCTGTAGTTTTGCCTTTCCTTCATTTTAATTTATTTTTTTTATTCGAGTATAATTAACATACAGTGTTTTTTTATTCAAGTATAATTAACATACAGTGTTTTATTAGTTTCAGGTGTACAACATAATGATTCAACCATTGTATACATTTCTCAGGGCTCATGGAGAAAGGTGTACTCTTGATCACCTTTACCTATTTCACCCATCCCCCCACCCACCTCCCCTCTGGCGATCACCAGCTTGTTCTCTGGAATTAAGAGTCTGGGTTTTTTTTGTCTCTTTTTCCCTTTGTTTGTTCATTTGTTTTATTTCTTAAATTCCACATACGAGTGAAATCATATGGTATCTGTCTTTCTCTGACTGACTGAGTTCACTTAGCACTCTACCCTCTTGGTCCATCTATGCTGTTCAGGTGGCAATATGGTTTTGCTGCTCTTGAAAAGTTGGGATTATGAGCAAGTAGCCTTCTCAGAGTGGCTTCTTTCACTGAGTAATAAGCACTTAAGTTTCCTTTATGTCTTTTCATGGCTTGATGGCTCATTTCTTTTTGTGCTGAGTAATATTCCATCATAAGTATATAACATCTATTCACCCACTAAAGGATATCTTGTTTGCTTCCTAGCTGAGGAAATTATGAATAAAGCCACTTAACTATCTGTGTGCAAGTTTTTGTGTGGACATAAGTTTTCAGAACATTTGGGGAAATACTAAGGAATGTGATTGCTGGATCACATGGTAATAGGATGGTTAGGCTTGTTAGAAATTGCCAAACTGCAAAAGATACTGTGAAGTGCCAGTACCATCTTGTATTCCCACCAGCAATGAATGAGAGTTTCCGCTGTAGTACGACTTCGCCAGGATTTGGTGGTGCAAGTGGTCTGGATTTTAGCCATTCGAATGAATGTGTCATGGCATCTCATTGTTATAATTTCAATTCCCTGTTGACATATGACGTGGAGCATCTTGTAATATGCTTATTTGCCATCTACTCATCTTCTGTGCTGAGGTGTCTTTGGTGCAGATGTTTTTCCCATTTTTCAAATTGGATTTTTTGTTTTTTCATTGTTGAAATTTAAGAGTTCTTCATATATTTTAGACAAAAGTCCTTTTTCAGATGTCTTTTGCAAATTCTTTTCTCTTTTCCTCATCTTTATTGCTGTATAATTGATGAAATTATATATATTTCATGTGTACAACTTGATATTTTTATATATGTATACTCTATGAATAATTGCCACAACCAGCAAGGGAGATTATTCATATATTCTTATCTCTACAAACAGGTTTCAATCCTGTGATTTCTTTTTTTTTTTTTTTTAAGATTTTATTTACTTATTTGACAGAGTGAGAAAGAGTGCACAAGTAGGGGGAGTGGGACAGGGAGAAGCAGGCTCCCTGCTAAACAGGGAGCCCAACCGAGGACTTGTTCCCAGGACCCTGGGATCATGACCTGAGCTGAAGGTAGATGCTTAACCAACTGCTTAACCACCCAGGCACCCCCAATCCTGTGATTTCTATACTTTAGAGATATTATTAAATCAGTAACTATCGACCAGGGAGTTGAGGTCTATGACCAACAATTAATTTAATAAGTTGGAAAACATTTAAAAATATGATGTAATATGACATAATAGAACAAATAGAAGAGAATAAATAGAATAGGATAGAAAACATGACAGTAAATTGCATGTGTGGAAGGTAACAGCTGCCCTTGAAACTTGCGTGTGTACTGGTTGCCATGTGAGATGCAACTTTTATTAAGTATAATAACAAAAACAACAAAACAGATTGAAAGCCATTTCTCATCTACTCTAGAACAAACATGAAAGCTTTTTACGTCTGGACATTGGAATACATACAGAGATGTGCTGGTTGTTGGAGGGTTGTGTGTTTGTCACTTTCTTTTGGCCGCTAGAGTTCAATAGCACCTTGTTGACATATTCATATTTGAAGACACATCAGACTTTGTGTAAACATTAAGATGTATTATTTGATCCCTTGTGCATTCTTCAAGTGTAACTGACAACTCTTTGAACACTTCTGTGTTTTCTGATTCTGTCCATTAAACCCTTGTTCACAGAAGGATTTCCCTCAAAGAAACACAAGATGGGCAAAGAGTAATCACATCTTCATTTTTATCTCTGGCTGGTGGGACAGGAGAGGAGACCGCAGACCTTTCATTACCTCTGTTTTGTAGAGTGGGGAACGTAGAATACCAAAAGTGCAGACTTTTCCCTGAATGGAGTGACAACAGATTCTTTTCTTTCTTTCTTGGGCACTTGGACACAGTGTTGTCTGGTCCTCACTCCCAGCAATTACTTCAACACCCCTGGTCTGCGAAGGGTTCATGTTGGGCCATTGATACTCCCCCATGCCCTCTTTCTCCTTGTTTTGGTCCCTGAGGACAGGACTGACCATAGCTGAGCCTGCCTTCCTTGGAGAGCTTCATCCTGGGGGCAGACTTCGCCTCTCCAGAAAGATTTTCTGTTTATTCTACAGAAAATGTCACAAGATGACCGTGATTATGACTGAGATGGTTGAGACCCCCGAGGAGGTCCAGATAACATTTCAGGGTTCCGGGTTCGGAGGCAGGAGGGATGAGCGAGCACAGCAGGTAGTCTGCATCATATCAGAAACAGAAGATATCAAGTAATCACAACTACTAGATTTCAGGATCGGTTATTTCACGTGTCCTCTATTCCTCCTGCTGCCTTTATCTTTCTCTTTTCTCCCCAAAGACAACATTGTAAACTTTACATCAGACTCAAACATTTTTAAAACACCTCTTTCAGGAAAATTGGAGTGTTATAACCACCTCTTAGTATTTTAACTAAAAATTATTTGGTTGACATTACTGATATTACATATCAACTAATGAAATTTACTATTAAAAACAAATTAGATCATGAAAAACTATCATTTGCACTTTATTTTTAAATTTATTTTTAAATTCAAATATAATTGACATACAGTGTTATATTAGTTTCAGGTGAACAATATAACAATTAGACAATTCTATACATTATTCAGTGCATTTTTTTTAAAGATTTTATTTATTTGACAGAGAGAGCCAGCGAGAGAGGGAACACAAGCAGGGGGAGTGGGAGAGGAAGAAGCAGGCTCATAGCGGAGGAGCCTGATGTGGGGCTCGATCCCATAACACCGGGATCACACCTTGAGCTGAAGGCAGACGCTTAACAGCTGTGCCACCCAGGCGCCCCTCAGTGCATTTTCTTTAAAAGATTTATTTATTTTAGAAAGAGAGTGTGAGCAGGGGGAGGGGTAGGGGGAGAGGGAGAGAAGCAGACCCCACATTGAGCACAAAGCCTGATACCGGGCTTGATCTCATGATCCTGAGATCATGACCTGAGAAGAAATCAAGAGAGTCAGATGCCCAACCAACTGAGCCACCCAGGTGCCTCTATTCCGTGCATTTTATACTCAGTATATAATAGATCAATAATGAATAATTTTAATATGTTAAAAGCAAGTCATTATTTAAACACTATTGATTAACATGCTCTACACATAATAGCATGTAATATGAATTACTGGGTGTCTTTAGCAAGATATACATAATGAATATAAACAGGTGTTTTAGAGTTAACATAACTTACTTCTAATTATAGTTAAGCCTTTTGTCATACATATTTACTAGAGTCATGCATTAATATTCTAATAGCTTCACTGCCTTTCGTTGCAGCAAGCCCAGCACATCCTATACACGAGAGCCAGTGTTCTTCTTCTTAAGATCCTCTCCGCCAACATTTTTTCCCACATCATTATGCCTCTTATACCTCCCAATCCTGGAGATGTCCTTCAGCCTCAGCTGAATTACTAGTTTCTGCTTCCCTGGATCCTCTTCCTGTACTCTGTCTCTTCTAAACTCCCCTCAACTCCTGTAGCAGCTTCAGCTTGGGCTTCTCGCTTAATATTTGCCCCCTGCTATGCTGTGCTGTTCCGTAACAGTCATCAGCGTATGCTTCCCTGTCACTAGGCAGCAAGTTCCCCTGTATTCTTGTTCATGGCTTCCATGTGCGCCCCTGGACCTCGGACATACCAGTGGTCAAAAAATCTTTATTGATTGATTTAGATACATAGCTGAATTGCCTCGCACCACTTAATGGAAAACATCGTGACATCTCACATGCTTTACTAGATAACGAACCTTTTTGCACATTTAGCATTTTCTATATACAACGTGTACAAACACCCCTGAAGCTACATAATATGTAGTAATTTGTAATTATACTGAGGCATAACTCAGAGTATCCATGTGCATCCCATCTCAAAGAAAACTTTGTCCTCGTTTAACTCATAATCACTTAAGCCTGAAAATAGTTCTGTGAGTTGGGTATTATGATTCCAGTTTTACAGAAGAGGAAACTGAAGAAAATAAACTCCAGTTGGTTGTGCAAACTTAATCATTTGTGAGTAACTTGGAAAATGTTCTCAGCCATATTGTTGACCTACGGTCTTGAGACTTCTTTTTAAATGTATTTTTACAAGAGAGAGAAAGGGAGTGCGAGCATGGCGGAGGGACTCAGGAAGAAGCAAACTCCCCGCTGAGCAGGGAGCCTGATGTGGGACTCAATCCCAGGACCCTGAGACCATGACCTGAGCTGAAGGCAGATGCTTAACTGACTGAGCCACCCAGGCACCCTGTCTTGAGATTTTGTATCTTAGTTCTAGTAAAATAATGGCAGTAATGTCACTCTTAACTGATGTGACTTGTGGCTTTTGCACAGTATTGGGAGGCACTTCACAGTTTGCAAGCATTGCTCCTCCGATGTGACTGCAGCTTCCAGCTACAGTGCTGTAGCTCTTATTCCCTTTGCAATTACCTTAGAGGTAACAGTACAATTCCATGGTAATGATAATCACGTTTATTCAATAGGTCCACAGTGGAAAAATGGGTAATCTCAATCACAATGACGTGAAATAGAAGAGTTTAAAAAAAACTTTTCCCTTTGGAAGTCTTTGACATTTAAGCTGGCTTTAAAATAAAATTTTTTATTGTGTTAAAACTGGTTAATTTAACTGGTGTTCAAGTTCCTTCCTATGATGACTGGCTACTTTGCTTTCCCCCTTGGGTCTAGAAATTGGTCTCTCATCCAGACACAGTACGGGAAATGGTATAGGTCCATGAAGTGGGGTGTGGACACTTTACTTTTATAAAGGTACGTGGCCATAGATCGTAAGAGCCAGAAAGACGTTCACACCTTTAACATTTAAACCAACTTTTAGAGGGGCGCCTGCGTGGCTCATTAGCTTAAGTATCTGACATCCTGACCTTAGGTCTTGATCTTAGGGTCTCCAGTTCGAGCCTCATATTGGGCTCTGCACCGGGCTTGGAGCCTTCTCAAAAATAAATGAATAAAATAAACCTACTTTTGGAATTTCTCCCAAGAAATTGACTCAACTGAATCAAATGACCATTTACGTGAAAGTACGTATTACTTTATCTAAGAAAGGAAATAAATGAAGATAGGTACAGTATCCAAAAGAATAGAAATGTTTAGAAAATTATGTAACCAATTGTAATGACTGGAAACATGAAGACAAATATGGAGTTTATGCATAAACATTAAAAATGTGTTTTTAACTGATGTTTTTTCTCAGTTTGCAAGAATGTAGATATGGCCATGCATTTGTATGTGTGTATATACATACACACACACACACACAATAATGTACAGGCGTTTTTGCTGTAAAACCGTATGTGATCCTTGAAAAATTTTATTCTGAAAAACCTCACACTAAAATTAGCATGACTCATTGCAACAACGGGCCGCTCGAAACCTTTGCAACCCTGAAAGTAGACTACCAAGGAAAACAGTCATTAGTTCCTAGAGAGATGAGGTACAGCTAGAGGTTTACTTGGGACATGTGGAAAGTGCACAGGAACAGCACAAGGGGCAGGCTGACCTGCAGACCCTGAGACACGTGGCCGGAAGCACAGCTCTGGGAAGACAGGCTGCCATCATGGTGGGCACTGGCGGAAGGGCAACCTGCTGTGATCTGAAGATCATCCCAGATGACCTGGGGTCTGATGATGAACCTTTACATACAGCAGGAGTGGCATGATCCACGAAAGAAAGAATTCATGAGTTGGGCTTCATTAAAATTAAACATTTCTGCTCTGTGAGAGACACTGTCGATGAAAAGACAAAGGCACACGCTTTGCGAGGAAGCCGGGCATTTGCGAGGAAGCCTGGCAAAATGCAGAGAGAAGATATTCGCAAAAGACACGTCTGATAACAGACTGTTGCCCAAGAATTCTAACCACTAAGAAAACACACAGCTTGTTAAAAAGTGGGTTGGTGTTTAGTCGCCACGACTGCACGAATTCTGGTAGTGACCCTCACCTACCTGTAAGACAGCCGTGTTACAGGAAGTGCTGACGTCGGCACATCTGCAAGATCACCTGAGGTCTTTTCTGGGGGGGGCAATATTCATATCTGTATGAGCAATCATGTTTTTTTAACTTTAGGTTATTGTTTTCCTTGTATAGGTTTAGTTAGTGTGTCTTTTCTAGGTCATATTTCTTCTTAGAATGCCCAAATGTGGATTCGATACATGTCAGTTTTGTCACGTGGCCAAAAAGCCATATTTTCAAAAACTCTGTGGGCTTGTAAATGAATGGTAAAATCAGCATCTTCAGCATTATTTTATAAAGACCATGTTTCCTCATCTGGGACACTATTGACATTTGGGTCAGACAGTTCTTGGTTCTAGAAGCCATACTGTGCATTGTAAAATGTTCAGCAACGATGCTGGGCTATACCCACCAATTACCAGCAGTGTAGAACGTAGCTTTTTGCAAAGAAACCGAAGCAAAGTCAGTTCATACTTAGACAATCTCCCAAGGATCCAGTGAAAATTTGTTGCTTTTTTAAAACTGATATCACCATTTTTCCTGTTTATTCACATTGATAAATCAGGACATTTTTATTTTTTTAAGATTTTATTTATTTATTTGAGAGAGAGGAAAAAAGCACACGAGTGGGAAGGAGGGGCAGAGGGGGAGGGAGAAGCAGGCTCCCCGCTGAGCATGGAGCCCGACATGGGGCTCAATTTCAGGACCCCGAGATAATTACCTGAGACAAAGTCAGACGCTTAATCAACTGAGCCACCCGGGTGTCCTAGATATTTTTAAAAGTAGAGGTAATGCACAAATAAAAATGAATATCATGGTTTAGTTAAAAAATACACGAGAAAGTAGAAATATGTCCTTCTTGTAGCAAGACCCACCTCTAAATACACATTTAATTCTAAAACATAATCTTGATGCTTGTTTTAAATGTTAAATCTTAGGATTCCAACCAACAATCTTCCCTAAATTGTGATGTTCTCAAAACCAGGACAATATATAAAATGGTAACAGTCTGAGTTCTCCAACTTAAAATAAGAAACCAAGAAATTCATTAAGTATTTTCATCACAGAGGGAGACACCAAGTGGAATAAAGAAAAGCTATGGGCTTGATGGCATGATCCCTGTTGTAACAGGGTGTCTATGAATTTCCGTAGCTTACTCTAAGAAAGCCATCTTCCCCAAATAACAATTTTTTATTGGAGCATGGAAGTAATTGACCATTTTTCCTCATGCATAATTTAGAATGAAGGTTAAAGCTATCAAAATTTTGCCAACAGCATAAAATATTCTGCACAAGCAAAAAACATATATTCTTTTATAGAATTGGCTTTTGTATTTGGATAGAAAAAATACACTGATTTTTAAGCTTTGAGCAGAATTTTAAGAACATGAACAACTGTTGACATTATCAAGAGAAAGAAATATTATTTCAGGCAGCTTTTCATCTGAAACCGCTTAAACTTTTTCCATGGAACACTGTGCTGTTTTTCAGGTCTGCAGACAGCTTTGCAAGAGGAAGGCTGGCAAAAATATAGGGAATTCTGTTTTATGTATCTATCAGAGAGGGCCTATTAAAAAATAGGCCAACATTAGTGTTAGAGAAGGTGTCAGCAGGCACTGGCATGTTGTTATTGGTACAATATTAATAATAATGCCTTGTGTTAGTCAGCGTTCTTGAGAGAAACAGAATTGATCTTGCAATTGCAGAGGTCAAGAAGTCCCACAACTTGCCATCAGCAAGCTGGAGACTCAGGAAAGCCAGTGTTGTACTTCAGTCTAAGTCCAAAGGCCTGAGAAGCCTGGACGCTGACGGATGGGGATTCCAGTCCAGGTCTGAAGGCCTGAGCATCAGGAGTGCCGAGGGCAGAAGAAGATCAGTGTCCCAGCTCCAGCAATCTTCTTGCTCTATTTAGTCCTAAGTAGACTGAATGAGGCTCACCCATCACACTGGGTGGGGGTGGGTGGGAGGCCCATGGATTTACTGCCTCTACCAACTCAAATGCTAATTTCATCTGGAAACACCCTCACAGACATACTCAAATATTAATGTTTAGCCAAACATCTGGGCATCCAGGATCCTGTCAAGTTGACCCCTAAAATGAACCATCACAAAATCCTAATGTTTAGCTCCAAATTCCACTTGTCCTGCAGTAACTTATACAAAGGGATATTCATTGCAACCTGGTTTTTAACGACAAAAACTTGAAAATAACCTGAATTTCCTTCAATAGGAAATCGTCTAAATGAACTTAGGCTCATTCTTGTAATAGCATATTCTGCAGCTTTTAAAAAAAGTGAAAAAGATTCTATACTGAGTGAAATGAAAATGTGTCACATAAGTAAAACAGGCAGAAGTTAAGCAGTGTGGACCATGCTTGAACCGCACCCATGTTAATTTCTTAGTTTTGATTAATGTTCTCTGGTTATGTTAGATGTCGGCATTGAGGGGGGCATAGCATAGACAGGACTCCCGTACTCTCCCTGCAACTCTTCTGTAAATCTAAAATTATTCTAGAATAAAAATTCAAGTATACATACTTGAGTACATACAGAGTACACATCTACTCTATCATGAATAATACACTGTATAATTGGTTATTAACATGGAACAGGATTGCCAAAATAAATGATAAATATGGGAGGAAAATATGAAGATTGGCTAGCAAGTGTCCCATGTTAAGTCATGTGAGGCTGGTGTAAAGACAGAGATTAATATCTCCTGATCCCTTAGCTCATGCAACAGGGATTATAGGAGACCCAGAGGGCTGGAAGACGGGGAGGATGCAAGTTCCAAATCTCAAGTGGCAGGGCCTTTAATGCTTTAATGGATTCAGGTAAACAGTTAGTGGTCTGAATTATTCTGTCATTCTGGATTCAGTTCTCTGAGAAAACACTGAGGTCTCTGGGGAACTTTAGGGAGAGAGCAGGAGCCATAATTTCACCTCACCGGACAGGGAGGTTACAGAATCTATGGAAATTGATCTTTTTGGGGGGGGGGGGAAACAGTCCTTTTGTAAGTTCATCCACCCTGCAGCACATCACTTTGCATTGCTCCAGTAGATGATGGACTGCCATTCTCCCCCTTCTGCCACAGCTTCTTACAGGAAGAGCCAGGCATAGTAGGGAATTCTCAGCTTCCCCAGCCTTTGTGGATACAAAATACCAGAGTATCAGTGAGAAAGGAGGAAGGAGAGATGCATAAATGCAGTGATTGAACCAGGGATAGGACCAAGCAGCCTCATCAGAAACAATGTCCATGTTTAAAGTTTCTCTATTTCCTGTTGTTTTTAGAGATAATGGAGCAAAAACAGGGTCTGTCTTATTTTCATAAACAAAATGGTGTCAGCATTGCATTGAAACGGTGGAGTGCCAGTATGATCTGTAGCCAAGAAAGAAATACTTGTCCCATCCATGGAGTTGTCTCTCATGAGCAATGCATCATTTCAAGTGTGATAGTAGTTGAGGGCAAGAACCTTAGGCCAAAAGATGGGGTACAGCGCGTATTGAAGGGCAGAGTGAAAACATCCACTACTTTGGTTTTTGTTTTTTTAAAGATTTTATTTACTGAGAGAGAGAGCGCGCGTGCAAGAAGGGGGAATGGGAGAGGGAGAATCAGCCTCCCCTTGAGCAGGGGGTCCAACACAGGGCTCAATCCCAGTACCCTGGGATTATGACCTGAGCCAAGGCAGATGCTTAACCGACCGAGACACCCAGGTGCCCCAGGATTCATTACTTTTATCATGTTCTCATTTGTCAAAGTGAGGGAAGGGACAAAAGGCCAGCCACCCTCTGCTCATGATTTCCCTGGGCCAACATGCATCATGCCACCAAGTGGAAGGGGTCGTCACAGAGCCAGTCAGAGCCAGCAAGATGAGATCATTGCGTGTTACTATGCGATACACCCATGAGAGAGATATGTACTAACTTGCTAAGCTGTCTTGTATTATCTTTATAAATTAGATGTTTTCTACCGATACCCGTTAGAGGCTATACATGCTGCTGAGTATTATTATTTAAAAACCATGACAAATAAATCGTATGTCCTTTTGCATCACTTGATGGAGGAAAGGACCATGGAGTATAGCACTGGGACTTATTTATTAGTATGTTTCTGTCTCTTGTTTTAGTTGAAATTCCTTTTTCTAACAAGGAGTGCTATACGAGTTGGTATTACAAGAGGAAGAATTAGCTGGGCAAACTAGCTGTACTAATCCTTAAGATACACCAGTGAAGTACTTTGGACTGGATTTATGACAGAAATTACCCATTTGCTGATGTCTGTTTAACGGTGCTGCTTCACTGGTGGCCTTCAATTACGTCTGCCTCTAAGCAGCGTTTAAAGGCATGTAAACCTAGGGATACATAGTAAACACTTGCATTTAGGACTGTGTGCATAGAAATTTTCTTGCGTATTGTATTCCTATTTGTTATATGTATGTGTATATACATATATATATATAACCTATATGACATACGATAGTCCATGTACATGATAATATATAACAATATATGATCATATATCACATGTACAGATATATTTTATAAACCTTTCTCTATGCTTACCTCATATATAATAAACAAAATAGTTTGCCCATTGGCATGTTGTTAAGAATGTTAGGCGAATAAAATACTCCACGCTCATTTGGAATTAGTTGGGAGGAGCTGCATCTTTTTACATTAATATCTTGGTCATATTTAAAGACTTAAAAAAAAGCACCATTTTATTTATGTTGGAAATGGTTCTTATTTTTTTCACATGTTTTAATGAATGAATTACACAAGTTTAAAATGATAACAGCTAGCAGAGTAGAAGAAGCTAGTTAATTAACTTCATGGGAAATTTGAAATTATCTAGATATACTTTGTAATTTTTTTTTTAAAGATTTTATTTATTTATTCGACAGAGATAGAGACAGCCAGCGAGAGAGGGAACACAAGCAGGGGGAGTGGGAGAGGAAGAAGCAGGCTCATAGCGGAGGAACCTGATGTGGGGCTCGATCCCATAATGCCGGGACCACGCCCTGAGGCGAAGGCAGACGTTTAACCGCTGTGCCACCCAGGCGCCCCTATACTTTGTAATTTTTAAGCTTAAATTATAAGATAGCTGCACTTTATCATATTATCATATACAGTGTAATTACAATATTCTGTCCCTGCTACCTTCCAGAAAGGAAGGTGAATACATGATATATATACTTAGAAATAGCTCAGAAAAATTTTTCATATGAAATTCTTTGAGTAATTGCATATTTAATTTATCGTTTACACTGGGAGTTTTAACTTTACAGGTGCAGGCTTGCGTATTTCTGAAGGAATATATAAAAGTAAAAATGGAAATTAATGTCAGTTGATTTATTATATCAATAAAGATCTGAAGGTGACAGGTAAGAAGAGAATTGCATATACGATTCATAGGTAGAAAAATCATTTCTGCATGCATTAAATGGACTGCAGGACAAACATTTTAATGCTTTAAGTTCTTAAAATCATCCATGTGCTTTTTAATATAAGGATAAACAGGGACACCTGGGTGGTGCAGTCAGTTAAGTGACCATCTCATGGTTTTGGCTTAGCTTGTGATCTCATGAGATCAAGACTCATGTTGGATTCCACACTCAGTGTGGAGTCTGCTTGAGATTATCTATCCTTCTCCCTCTGCCCCTTCCCACCACTCTTGTACTCTATCTTTCTCTCTCAAATAAATAAATAAATCTTAAATATATATTTATATATATATATATCTTAAATATATATATATATGTATATATAAGGATAAACAGATTTCAATAAGGCCTTTCAACTGAAAGGAAGATTTTAAGCCCTGAAATAATCTAAATAGAAATACTAAAAAAAGAATACAATATAAACCAAATTTCCCTAGCTGTCACTAATGATTTATTTTATATAAATATCTACTATATGTCTTATAAGACCATTTATATTATGTTATCGATCTATCTATCTATATGCAATTCGAATTCCTTAACTCTGTTCTTTGAATTGTCATTGTTCATTGTTGGTTTGAAAGGAAATCATTTGAATTTAAACAGTCCCTTCATTTTAAATAAAGTTTTATTTAGTCTTGAGTATCACAACACTATCTTTATGAATGCGCTCGAGAATTGCTGATTCACACTGATGTTAAATTAAGACTGTGACTGATGTTGAGACAATTTTTTGTTCAAATGTGATTTTGTGTCACATTTTATAAAAAATATAGTGTAACTGGGGCAGAATTAGTACAATTTCTAATGTTTGGGGAGATGATCTCGAAATATATTTTAATTAAAGCAATGTGATTTGCATCTTGAACACTTTTTCATGATTCCACTTTCTTAATAGTTTCTAGTCTAACTCTTTTGAATTATTTATGCTGTATTTTAAAACATCTTTCTCAGTTTTCCCTCTTGACTCTAAAACCAGCCACTTCCAATAATCACTCAGCAATGGCGCTGACGTGATCTGTTTGTTGCCTCGTTTCTCAACTAGCCCCACCATCAGACATGCAGGAACGTGTGAACTTGGGGCTGAGTGCAGAGAAGGGACAGACTGTGAGTCTTGACTGATGATCTCCTTGTTTCCCCTTCCTACAGAAAGAAGGCTGGACCCCGGGCCTTGTGATCTTCCTGCTGTCCCACCTGTGGGATGGGCTTCCAGATGAGCCAGGTGTGTGGGCGACAGAACCACCAGGAAAGGTACGTACCTGTTCTGCTCCCAGCGCTGCACCCTCACGTTCCAGTGGGGACTGGTTGACCTGCAGTTTGAGGTTTCGATCTAGTTGAGTGCACCTGCAGCATCCCTTTCTGTTGAACTGAATGGCCCTCTTCCTTTTCTATCTTCTGACCTGGAGTAGATGGCATCTGTGGGCTTTGGTGGTGCCTTCTGCTTGCTGGACTGAGCTCGTCTCATCAGTCACTTCTGTTCCAGGGCCTCTCTGTCTGGGCTCCCTGGGCTCTCCAACAGTGAGTCTGCTGGAATATGGAGTGCGCTCCTTAGAATTCAGCCTATCATTCTGAGTAGGACCCAATGGGCCCCAGGTTTATGGTATTGTCAGCTGAATAACATGACATGAAATAAGCAGCTACACCACATCTGGGATCATTTTCAGGGTTTTTGGTTATATTTTACAACTGCCTACCATACTCACTGAAAATACGCTCAGCGAAGCTGTGGTATAAACAAAACTGGGAGATCGTTTTCCATGTGTTTCTCAGTTCATCATGGTGGCATTGCAGCTCAGTCCTGTATTTAACTGTTGGTTCCTTTGCATAGATTTAGGGGTTGGCTCGAACCTTGCAAAATTGTGGATTTGATCTTTAATGCTCTCCTGCGCATGTAAAGTACATTCTGGCTTACAGTTATTATTAATCCACATAGGTAAATTTCACATCGTCTTTAAGATTCCTATTCTGCTATATTGCCATGCTTTGTGTTTTCATTAATGAAAAAGCACATGGCTTACAATGATCCTTTAATTAAGTTGTATTAACACTATTTCAGGTGATACCACTTCAAAGGGCACTTTCACTGAAGGAGAGTCGCCCAAAAATATCCCAAGCAGATATTTGATATTTGATTAATATTCCAAAGTACAACTACCTTCAATTCACTGAGACCTTTAACCAGGAGAACATTACGACCCATCAATAAGCCACCAGCCCTTTCTTTCTTAGCCATGTTCCTCAGTCACCAATGAAGATGTCATTCCTTTTTTAGTAAAGAGTAAAAAGGAAGGATGATGTTAACAAAGCAGGGTGTGCTATTCGTGAAGCGATCCCAGGACGGTCCTGCACCAGACATGTCGCTGTTTGACCCCACCCCTGCCCCCAACCCCTACCCCCATTCCCTCACTCCCGTTGGTAAGGGAAAAGCCCTTCACAAGTTGAGTTGTCTCCTTGCTCTCTCAGAACTTTGTACATGTTAAGATTGACTGAAAGTTTTGAAACCTTCTGAAACATCAGACAAGAGGCAAGCGCTCTTCCACGCTGCCGGGCTCCCTCAGGAAGCACAGCCATCTGCCAGCCATCAACTAACCCCTGCCATGAACTTTCTCAGGCTGAGCATTTGCACATGCAGTGAGGACCAAGCTCCTTTACTCCAGTTACGTGTGTTTGTTGGGTGTCCATGTGCAACTCTGTATAAAGCAAGTCTTCAGGGAAAACCGGAATGGCGAGGTTGGTTGGGGAACTTGTATATTTAAAATGTTATTTGGTTTATGGAAGCAACATTCATAATTCATTTTATTAATGGAAGAAAAATGGAAATCTAATTAATAAATGAGATGAATGATAAGAACAAAGCACAATTTATAGCATAAAGAAATATGAAACCAAATGTGATGTAGTGTTGATAATTTAGTTCACATGGGACTCTGAAAGGAATTTCTTCAGCAGAGACCAAGATGATAAAAAATGGATAATTTATGGAGAAACAATAATTGCTTTAAAATGTAAAATGAGAATACGTCATTGTGTAGCAAAATTAAGATTTTAATTTTTAATGCATTCTGAAATGCATCTTTGACTTTCAATGCCTTAAGATGTTAGCAGCCCAAGAGAGCCAGTGAAATTAAAAAGAAACACAAAAAAACAAAACAAAACTTGCTAGTTATTTGGTCAAAGTCAATAGTGTGCAGACGATTGTAGAACTGAAATCCCAAGAACTTATCCAATGTGTAGATATTTGTCCATCAGAACGAATAAACAAACCGCTAAAACAAGCGGAGTCGGAATCCCTCAAGTAACTCACTTCCTGCCCCCACTGCTGTTTGTGATTACGAGTAACATGAGGCCACTCTCTCAGGAGCACAAGCCATTTGTGGTGGGGGGCAGGAGGTCTCAGAGCAACTGCTTCCCCACAATTACAGGGAGTTAAGGGCGGGGAGGGGCTTTGCTTCTCAGCAGTCTCTTGCAGGTCGGATTCCTCAGTGGAAAGGACAGAGCTAATCTAGCCATTTCTATTTCCCTTCTGACCTCCCTGTCAGAGATCCTGCAATTTCAGAGGCTGGCACTTTAACAGCTCTTTCTGTGGCTTGTTTCCGAGGATGGCTTGAAGGAAAAGGGGACTTAAAGGAGAAAGATCGAAAAAAAAGGAAGGCAAGTTTTTAGTAACTTTGAAATGCAGCCCAATTGATGTAATAAAACTGCTTGAAAACCCCAAGCTACCTGCATCTTTCAGAGTTACTCTGCAGTTTTTGCTTTGTTTCATTTTTTCTTTGATTTTTTTTCAAACTATAAAACTTTGTCTGGTATTTCAGAGGTGTCCTGCTGTGGGCGATAAGAAGGTAACTGTGCACCGTGGTTTGTTTCTGTGGGGAAAATGAGAGCCCAGTAGCCCTGTTTTTATTAATAGTCAGGGTTTGGTTGAGGAATTTAAAGAAAGGTTTTTCTTTGCCCTCCCTACCCCGTCTTTTATTGGAACTAAAATTAGTGTCATGGAGTCTGGACATCCTGTATCTTGTAAATGGCGGCCAGCCGGCTGTTTTCCGCTTCCTGCTCTTCAATGAGAGAAGCTACACCGGGCTGTGCGGAATTAAATGCTGAGCGTTCTGATGGCAAACAGCTTTTCTGACTTGTTTCAAACATATTCTCAAAATAAATCCCAACTTCCTCCCTGAATTCTCCATGCACCAACACATACATTAATGTTAATGTTTGCTGACTAGTTGGTGAGCTTTACTTTTCATAACTCTGCAGGCCTATTTTCATATGCTTCCTAAGGTTACATGCTTTCAATCAATTGCTATCTTCCATTTTATTTTCCCTCTTTTATAGCCCGGCTTCAAAACGTCTATCCAGAAACTGCTGTCTCTTAATTAGAAGACAACTTCCCTTTGCCTAGTACTTGAGGATAGATGGGAACACAAGAATGTCCAAGGTCTTAAGCTCAGAGATTTGGGGCCGTGAGCAAAATGTGGGGATCTTGAGAGGGAAGTCTAACATTCCTCTTTATTCTTAAAAATAAAAGATACAGGAAAAGAAAGGATAGGTAGGCAGTATACATAGGTGATACCTCTAAGTGCTCAGAGAAATGTACTCTCATTATATGATGAGTATTTGCCCGATTGATTTCCCAGTTCTCTCCATCTTCAACCATGAAATATTAAACAGTCTTTCTCTGAAACTAGAAATGACCCCTCCTTCAAGAGGAGACCTTGATTTCCAACATTAATGCTTTTTGTTGATTTGTTTTACTCAGTATATTCACACGAGTGACAAATCTTATTTCTGTTTTTACCAAGCCCCACGCACATGCTTTACGTATCTGTCACATGGCCACCATCGCATTTATCCAGCTATTTATCATCTCACGTTTGATTGTGGTGATGTCTTCTCTACACCCCACTGACAGCACCTCTCAGACCTAATGCTGAGCAGGAACCCCTCGGTTCTGGAACATCTCGTTCTTGGTCTCCATTCATTGGTTCACCCTGGTTCCAGCTTCTACTCATTCTGATTTTGGTCACGTCACCACACAGTTAAACTGCAATCTTGTTATTTGGATTTGGCATTTGCATCTGTTTTCCTGATGCAATCCAAAAGTTTCACCCTCAAACACTGGCTTGTGTTTCCTCCATAAGCTTTTCCAGCCCGTGTCCTCACCTGTCTGAGGGCTCAGACACCGTACAGAAGTACGATCAGCTCCTGAAATCTCAGAGCTCTTGGCCGCCAGAAGATGAGCTGCCAACCCCTGGGACAAGCCTTCACTGTTGAACTCTGACGGTGCTATTTTGTCCCTGGAGATTTGTGGAACCTTCTTGATCACTTAAAAATGAAACTCAAGCTCATCCTCACCATACCATAAAAAATAGGTTATTTCAGCTTCTTTATCATTTCCTTCATTTCCCTCATCTCCTAAATAACCGTTTTTTTTACCTCACTCTTACTATTTTACCTTCTATTTTTCTTTAAAACAGCATTAAGCTGCTCAAGATGCCTCACCTTGTTGATAACCTTCAACTCGACAAGACGTTCTACCTTTTATCAGGAGTTTTTTTGATTTGAGGGAAAAGTTGTTGTCACCTCCCTGGATTGGTGTCAGAAAACCAAACTCCCCAAAATACTTTTTTTGCAGTTACCAGTTACCATTTTCCTTTATTCTACTCCCGAGGTGCATTTCCTTTGGTATATGTAAGATGTACTGAGAGCTCTGAATTAATATAGTGTTTTCTGTTCTATATATCCTGGGCTTTTGTCCTTTTCCTCACGTTCGTCTTGGGTTGTGAACATCTGTGGTCAGGAAGAGAACTTTGCAATTCTTTCTACAGCATGTCCTGCAGGCAGTGAGGGCCTTAAAGGAGACCCACTTTTTATCCTCTTATCTCTAAAGAAAGAGGATCTGGGAAGGAAATGGGAGTGAATGAATTCTACCATTTCCTGGAAGTCTCCCCCTAGTAGACTTAGGGAACAAACTATTACACTGAAATAACCCTTCAGATCACAAAGTATGATTTTTACATATTCAGGCAGCCCTGTGCCTCCCTAGAGGCAGTGAACTGGAGAATTCCTTTCTCTTTTTCTTCTTGCATTTCACAATCTTTCACAAGGAAATTTTCGTTTGGAATGCATTTTACATTTGCGGTACCAACAAGTACAGAGAATAAGACTAATGATAGAGATAAACGGGGCTTTGAATATATGAGCACGCACTGGGAATGTGGGAGAGTAAATGGAATGCATTCCAAAATTGGAAAGTGGGGTGATTATCGGAAAGTAGGAATTTCGTTCTTTATTGGCTAATTGTTAGACTTTTTTCAAAAGTTGTGAGAGAGTTCCAAGAAGTTTATAAATAAGTTTAAAAATAAGTATAAAAATAAGTCTAAATAATATATAGAACGGAACTTATTCCAAAAAAGAATAGTTTTCTGTTAAATTATAGAAATACATAATATGGTTTGTAAAATGTGTGTGTGTGTGTGTGTGTGTGTGTGTGTGTGTGTACCGTACAGATAGATCGTGTTTTCTCTGCTGGCTTAACATTTTAAATCCACTTTAGTTTTTAATGTGGACGCCTAGAAGACCCATGTTCAATACCCAGGCTTTTTCTATATGTTCTCATGTTTGGGTGTCTACTTAAAGGGTTTTGTTTCGTTTGTTTCTCCTCTAATTGGCTACACAGGAAGCTCCATCTTGCATTGTGAGTTTCGCGTTTTCTTCGTTGTGTCCTGTGCATCCCGTTGTCTGTGCCCTCACAGCATGGCCAGCACCACATCTGCCCCCTCAACCGTGCCACCACTCGGCACACACAGAGCCCCTCCACGTGGAGCATGCCCATGTGTTCAACATCAATGCAGGGATGGACCGTGGAAAGGTCTGTGGCTTCATGTTGCCCTGAACAGTTTCCTTGGTTTCCCCACCACAGATACTGCAACGAGCATTTGCTGTGCCCCCCGCACATGTTCTGGACAGGCTGGGGTCCTTGGGAACGGTGCACAGCCCAGTGTGGGGGCAGCGTTCAAGCTCGCCGCAGGACCTGCGGGAATGGACCCGACTGTGTGGGCTGTAATGTGGTGAGTACGACCCTCGTTTCCAGCCCACAACCTAGAGCTGGGCGTCCTGAGTCAGCACATACTGGGTGCTCTGCACACACTTGATACACTGCAAACATTAGGTGTTCTGCAAACACGACATGCTCTGTAAACTTGACATGTCTAGACACTGGGTGCTCTGCACACACTTGATACAGCACAAACACTAGGTGTTCTGCGTATACTGGATGCTCTGCAAATACACATGTAAACATTAGATGTTCTGCATACACTAGATGCAGTGAATCACCCATGTTCCTTTCATTAGTAAGAATGTCCAGAGAAAATACTGGAAAGTCAGAGTAACTTACAGACTTCCTGAAGTAAGTATTAGCACATGGATGGCCTATCTGAGAAATATTTCAGTTCTGATTTCTGTGCTAGGACAGAAACATTAGACTGCTTAATTCTGGTCACTGTATTTGATTTGGGAAAATGGAGGGAACTTGTCACACTGAGCCCACACTGAGCTACAGAATGCAGAATGAACTTGACCCACTGTGAGGATAAGAAATCTGTGAAGTCAGAGCAAGTTGGTGCCAACTCAAAGGGAATAAATCACAGCTTATGGCTTTTTCTCCCCTCTGCCTAAGCAAGTCATATTTCTTTTAACTCCTGAAACCCTTGAATGTTATTTGTGCAAGCACCTTTCCGAAGGCCCGTTGTTGGTCTTCCTGTGCCACCTGTAAGAATGACCGAGTGCTGAAGGCCGCTGGGCTTCCGCCTCGTTCAGCGTCCCGGCGCTGGCACCGCAGAGTGCTTGCGGTGGGCGGGCGTGTGCTGGGGGAGGCATTCCGCAGGAGAAGGTCTGGCTTGGCATCCTTCCTCACTGATCTTTCCAGTTGTTCTTGCGTCGCTTTCATCCCTTGGTCCATGAGGCTGAGCGATGTTTTTGTGCTGCAATAAATCTTGTTTTTGTGAGATAAAAAAAACCTACATAGCCCAGATAGCCTTGGGAGATTCAGAGGGAGGAAGAGGGCTATCAGGGGCTTTGTTAGATGGCAGCCCCCTCCCCTGCGAGGACATTTCCATTATTGGGATTTGCGGTTAGATTTCTTTTCCTTCAAGCTGGCAAAGATATTGTGGTAGCGTTAGTAGATTCTATTCATGATTATTCTATGATGACAGAGATGGTTATTTCCAAGTTGGCCTGAACTACTTTTGGGTCAAGAAAAGTTTTAATCTCTATATGGTGATGTATTTATTGACTTTTCAGATGCTCGAATTTAAAGCTATTTTTATAAAGTGGAGGTAATTCGTGGTAGTTTCCAGGAGCATCTGCTGTTCTAGGAAAATAAGTCAAAGGTGGTGACTCTTTGCTGAAGCACGTCACTTCCTGGGCTGGGGACTGTGTGTCCGGGGCGGGGTCCGCAGCCCCATGTGGATGTTTGGCTTGTCTGCCGGAAACCATAGAAATGTGCCCAAGTGAGTTGTTCTTGATCTTCCTGCTTTTTAGTTTCTAGGGCTTCGCAAGTCTAAGAAATCTGAACACATGTTGCATCGTTCTTTTGTTATCCCTTATTGGCTTCGTAATTACAGCCATAAGATATTTTACTATAACAAAAAATTATATTAAGGGAAATGTAACATATCTCATATATATACATATGTCTTCTTTTGATTATAAGTGTAAGTGATTAGTTCTTCAAAATGGTCATGCATTTGTTATTTAATTCATGTTTATATTTGTTCACTAACAGCTTATTAAGTGAAGGCAGCGCCAGTGTTAGAATCCAGGGGAATTGACTCAGATCTGTAATAACTCTGGTTGGGGTTTTTAGTTATTCTTTTTCTCCCAACTACTTTCTACTGGAGTTTACTTCCTAGCAGATGTAATTAGCATAATCAGTCAATCTATTTCTTGATGGTAGAAGTACAAAAATGTTTTCTTTTTCACACAGCTTTTCTATGCATTCCAGCTCCGTTTTGCCTAAGGCAGGTGTGCTGGCTCACGTAAACTGAGGAGTAGAGACAGATCAAGCAGAAGCTAAGTTTCTTTGAATTGCTGAGGAAATGTATCATCTCAGTTAAATGCCTAAGACTTGTCCATTCAAAGGACAAGTCACACAGATTTTGTAACACAATTGATCTGTACAGTTTAGCTGTAATCAGCCAAGAGTGTGATTGGAAGGGGTCTTTTCTAGAAACTAGCTGTAAGTATAGGTGATTTCTTAATGTGACATCATAAATTTGATTCTCTATTTGCCAGTATCTGGGTGGATGACAAATCAGGGGATTTTTCAGAGTCTCACTCTTTTCTGAAAAGGAGATGAAAGTCCCTTTCTCCCAGAGTCACTATAAGTATCAGAGATAGTGACATCTGTGAGGTTCTGACAGAAAGTCTTACATTCAGAGCACTTCAGAGCAAGTTTTCCTTCTACTCTCATCACTTCAGTTGTTTAAAAAAAAAATCCGTTCATTTAACTCCTCAGGTTTTCATAATGGTATGATCAGGTCTACTCAGCTAACAATGATAGGAGCATTAAGGAATTATCAATAGCAAGGGAATAAAGATAAAGGTAAACTCATAAAGAACGTCAATTTTTGTATTATTGTAAATAATAGTAAATTATTGTAATACTATAATAGTATGATAATATTATAATAATTATACTTATTATAAGTTAACTATTGTAAAGTAATTGAAAATTACAACACATAAAAGGAAGAAGAATTCTGGATATTTATGCTGAGTAAATAGATTTGCTTCTCAGTATAATGTATGTCAAATTCTCCCTCCAATGTTTAACAGATGTGTTAAAGAACAGAAGTAAGTGTTGGGCTGGATACATCCACGGCATTCCAAACACAGAATCACTGTTGGTATTTCAATAACTGTGTCCCTCACTGGGGGACTGTCTTTTGTACACAAAAGACAAAATAGTTGGCCAAGGCTATAATCAAAGATACCAACACTGGCCATAGAATAAATATAAACCCTCCTGATCCTGGAGAGATGACTGTGGGAGACGCTTAAAGTTCAAAAAGAAAGACCTTAAAACCAATACATGCTGGCAAAAGGATTCTTTGAAGGGTAATTGAAGTAGATACAATGCATTGTGCATTATTCGGGTCAAATAACGCCACTGAGAATAAATTTAAACCTAAATGTAACTGGCGATTGGAAGTTTAACTAGATTTGTGATATGAATACTAATGACAAAATTACAAAGCACCTCATTACCAAATGCTTCTGGAAGTGTTCCCTCACGTGGTCCTAGTTTTCCAGAGAGACCTCATCAGTAATCTGAAAGCCCACCGCCAGCTAAGTGAGGCCTACATCCAGGTCTCGGGCCTCGGGCTCTTCTCCCCAGGCCGCTGGCACTGGGGTCCAGTCAGAACAGACAGAACAGGCCTTGAGAAACGAGGTGGTCAATGCAAATATCACACCCAAGCACGTCTGTTCAAGAGTCCGGACAGGTAAGTTTTGCTTTGCTTTAGCCTCAATCTGTTTCTTCTTCTACTTTTCCTAAAAAACATCAGACGAGTTTGCCTCAGGCCAGCAATACCTGAACCAACTAAATTTAAAAAAGCATTACTGGGGGCGCTTGGGTGGCTCAGGCAGTTAGGCATCCAACTCTTGATTTCAACTCAGGTCCTGATCTCAGGGTCATGAGATAGAGCCCAGTGTCGGGCTCTTCACTGGACATGGAGCCTGCTTAAGATTCTCTCTCTCCCTCCCTGCCCCCACATATGCCCGCTGGCTCTCTCTCTTAAAAAAAAAAAAAAAAAAGCATAAGTAGTGGAATGAAAACTTGTTGACGTTCTTAAGAGTCTTTTTTTTTTTTTTTTCTTTTTGGTCATAAGCTGCAAACAGCCTCATCTTGCTCTTTTTGGAAATTCAGATTCCCAAATTAACTTCAAGTCTCTCCAACAATGATTAATTTTTCTTTATATATCTGGAAAAATACAGCACAAAGATATCTTCCTCAGGTTAAAGATATTTTAAATATTGAAACCCAACTTCTGGCATTGATAGTATTTCAATAGCTATGACTCATTAAGGGCATAGGGAGAAATATATTTCATTATTTTAAGATTTTTTCAAGGTTATTTTAGCAGATTAAAACAAAACAAAACAAAAAGCCTTTCCCTAGAACATTCCAGCATCTAGAGTATTTAATCTGAAATGCATTGAGTGTTTGTGGAGTGGCAGTAATACTGTGCGGAGCTGTCACAGGGCATCTGGAGGAGGCCATTCATGGTGACGCATGCAGGACTCTGATGACAACCCAAGGAGAAATGAGGAAGCCGTGGAAAGTGGGATGGGGAAGGACGGGTGCCTTAGGGCTCATGTTAAAATGCCTTCAAGGTTTTATGAACTTTTTGCAAGTTGTTTTGTAATCCATTTTAACTGATTATTTCAGTTATACAAGATAGCAAATTACCATTATGTTTCTAGGTCTCCAATGTACTCTAGCATTATATAAGGAATAATACATGGAATACTATATTGAATACTGTGTGAAAAATACATTTCAAGTCATGTAGTATATTAGAAACACCATATACCTAGCTAATGGTTACTTATCTCTCCATTTATCACTTCCCTCTTTAAGATTTATCAATCTGTTATTTAGATCTTAACATTTTATGCTCTTATGTTAATGTATGATTATTAACTCAAAATCCCCGTGGTAGTTTAATGTTTTTCTCTGAAGGTATTGGCCAGATTTAGGCTTAGAGAGTTGCCCAGCTGTGTGACTTTGTATATATGTTGCTTGACCTCTCTGTAATTTTAATTTTTCATCTGGAAACTGCACTTACCTTCTGGGTTTTTGTTAGTATTATATAAATGTATCCAGGCAAAGAACTTAGCATCATGGTTTACAAAGTATCCTAAGTGCTCGATATTAGCTATCTTATTTTTAGTATTCAATAAACCACATCTCATTTTAGGTGCTATACTTAACGTGCACGCAGGATCACAGAAATTTTAAATACTTTGTTAGATCTCTGGCTGAGTTCACAGGTGTTCGGAATGATTTGATAGCTATCTAGCTGAATTCCGGGCATGAGACAAAACTAAGGTCTCCTACTTCTCCGCCATCTTGGAAAGTCTTCAATCAAGAATCAGAAATTTTAAATACTTTGGAATGACTAGATAGCTGAATGATTTCTCTTGTTCTCTCTTTCATTCAAAGAGCTTATAGCTGAGGTAATAGCTGATGTTGGTTCAGAAGTTTTCCACATTCCCTCCCCGCTCCCAACACACAATCTACTCTTGTGTCTCATGCAGAACAAGATTCACTACCTGCTGTAATTGATTTAATTAATTTCATTCAAGTATTCAGTTGTGGATTCAGTAACACACAGGTGTCCCCAATTCATTCTGTGATCCCATCTAACACTTGAAAAATAATCGAGTGCAATTTTCGTAATGTTAACATAAACACCAACTTGCTTGCAGAAATCTGTTTTACTCCACTTGATTACGATCCACACAAATTTGATGAAGTGAGTCGCCCAAACCAAATGCTGAGAGGCAGAGCTGAGCCCCTCCACCCAGGAGCCACCCTTCCTCGGATGGCTTGATGTGTGAGATTAAAAGTTCACTATGCTTTAAGCCAGTTTGAGCCAAAATTGACCTAATTGCTGTGCCCGTTCCCTCCCCCACACCATTCACCTCATGAAGCCCCTCAGAAGCCCCTCAAATCCCACATCTTCAAGGCTGTAAGGGCTTTCCAGCTTTCTCCTTCCATTCCTGTCTATTATGAAGTTTGTAGCTTGGGGAAACTCACATGCTGAGTAGCAGGGATGTTCTTAATGATTGTTTATACTTTTATATGATATCTGGTGGAGATAATCTCAGGATTTTTATGAGATAAGTTTACCCCTAAAGCAGCAAATGATATTGGCCTTCTTCGAAAAGGTCACAAAACAAACAGTGTAATTGCACAGTTGTTATTAAATGTATCCGCTTAAATTTCCAAATATCCCTCTGCAAAGGACAATCCCTGAATATCCCAGATGAAACATGATAATCTATCTTCATAAGAATGGAAATGAGAAATTTACTTTCAGTTTTTTGAAACATCTTGGTGAAGAGCTTGTAAATATGAAGGATTGTCATAGTGAAAATGTCAAATTTTGTTAAAACAAGTTGGAGTGTCTTGAGAAAGATGTGATACCAGTGCCTGTGATCATGTGGGATAGCAGATGGCCACAGAACTATGCATTTTTCTAAAATTTAGCTTCTCAGAAGTTCTGCAATCGAGTGTAAAAAGATGCAGGACACGGATGGGGAGAAAAGAAAAATGATGGATTATAGGAATTAATCTAGCAAAAGTCTGCCTCTAGGACATATAAATAATCATCTGCAATCTCTAGAAATTACAATTGGAAACAGGACTGGAGAATTTCACACACAAAAAAAATGTTTATAGTATTGGGAGACTGTGATATAAGTTTCATTTGCGGGGCGCCTGGGTGGCACAGTGGTTAAGCGTCTGCCTTCGGCTCAGGGCGTGATCCCGGCGTTCTGGGATCGAGCCCCACATCAGGCTCTTCCGCTATGAGCCTGCTTCTTCCTCTCCCACTCCCCCTGCTTGTGTTCCCTCTCTCGTTGGCTGTCTCTATCTCTGTCAAATAAATAAATAAAATCTTTAAAAAAAAAAAAAAAAAAAAAAAAAAAAAATAAGTTTCATTTGCTTTACAAAAGGAGAATCTATTCTAATTTTTAATATCTGCCTAGAATAATTCAAATACAGTGATTGCAAAGTTAATTGCAAAGACTTGCTAATATAGCAGAGGTTTGCCGTTGTAAAGGTGAAGTGTGTGTGTACCTATTTAATAAATTCCATGACAACACATTCCCCACTGACAATCACCAAAAGCCCCCAAATTTACTTAAGGAAATACACAAGTAGTATCTTCAGTCATGAGCTTCAGCGAAATGACCACGAGTTTGCAGTTTTGCTTTATAAACTGATGTGAGATTAAGCGGCATGCATAACAAACAGTCCCTGTTTATAAAGATGCCAGGTTTGTAACCATTATAACATGAGTAATTAAATTCACTTTCCTAAAATTAAAGACTTGATTGAAATTAAATGAATCAGAGAATGCTCTTTCCCAAACTCCCCTCCCCATCCACTTCAGTACTTTACTGTAACACTTCTGTGAGTCTGGCTAATCACAGATTCCCCAGGGAACAGTCCCTGTGCCATTTTGCTGATTTCACATCCCCTCCAAATTGGGCACTTCTTTTTGGACAATTTCTGGAGCTTGCCTTGTTCACATCTGAATGACGCAGGTACTTGCCACTATGATTAGAAGAGCAAATTCTCCTGGAGTGGTGTTGCTAGTTCATATGTTTTAAAAAGCATTTATTGATTTATTCTGCGTTTGTTACTGTCCTTCTCTCCTGCTTTTATGTTAATTCATTTTCCCTTCCTCACCCTTCAAACAGGAAATCTTAAATTATCCACTTGGGACCTTTCTTCTTTTCAAATTTAAGAATGTCGTGCAATGAATTTCACTCTGCTTTAGCTATGTTACACACATTTTGATGTGTTGTGATCTCATCTTTGTCTCAAGGAATATTGAAAAGCTTCTGTTTAATGTCCAAATATTTGGACATTTGTCCAGATAGCTTTCTTTTTTTCCCCCAAGATATCTTTCTGTTATTGATTTCTATTTTTATTGCTTAATTTAAAATATAATCAACATTTTAATTAATATGATTAATTATTTTAATTAATTGGACCAAATATACAACTTTGTACAGTTTCTATCCTCTTAAAATTATTCAGACCTGCTTTACAGCCCAGAATATGGCCGATAGCATTTGAAAAAATTGTATATCCTGCTGTTGTTGGTTGGAATTTTCTATAAATGTCATTAAGATTGAGTTGGTTGATAATATTGTTCACATCCTTTATGTCCTTTGAGATTTTCTTCTTGTTTTATCAATTACTGAGGAGTATTGAACTCTCGAGCTGTAATTGTGGGCATGTCTATTTCTCCTTTCATTTCAATCTGTGCTTGCTTCTCCTTCTTCAGTGCTCTGTTATGAAGTATGGACACATTTATCACTCTTATTGTATCCTCTTATTCAATTAACTTCTCCAGCCTAGATGTGTCTTTTCATCCTCACCAATAGAGTTCTTGTTTTAAAAGATACGTTGATAATAATATAGACTCGCATGCTCTGATACTCTGTTCCTTTTTCTTTAATCTTATTTTCTCTCTATGCTTCCTTTTGGTTGATTTCTATAGCAATATCTTTAAATTCACTAGTCTTTTCTTCTGTAACATGTAATCTGTTATTAATTTTATCATTTGTTTTCCATTTGAGATACTGTATTTTTAAACTCTGAAAGTTCCTTTTGAATCTTTTGAATGTTTTCCAGTTCTTTCCTCTTTGTCTTTATGTCTTTCTCTATTGTCTTAAATACACAGGGGACACTGATGATGGCTCTTCTAATAATATCCATCTTCTCCATCACTTCTGTGGGTTTTTCCTATTAATTGATTTTTTTCCTGGTTATTCATCTCATTTCCTTCTTCTTTGTATACAAGGACAATTTCATTGGATGCCTGTCACTGTGAATTTTACCTTTTTTGGGTGCTAGATTTTTGTGTGTGTGTTCCATTAAATATTACTGGATTTTATTCTGAAGACAATGGAAGATCAGTTTATAGTTTCCTAGGGAACAGTGGTTTATTAGCTGAAGTAAGAAGCCTTTTATAATTGATAATAAAGTGCAGATATAATACTAATAAATAGCAATATACAATACTTTGTATTTCCCCTATATGCTAGCTACTGTATTTGGATTTTGTTTGTTTATTTTGATAGTTAATTTTTATTATGGACTAAATATTTATGTCCCTCCCCCCCCAAATTCCTATGTTGACATCCTAACCCTTCAGGTGATGGCATTGGGAGGTAGGACCTTTGGGAGGTGATTAGGTCATGAGGGTGGAGCCCGCCTGAATGAGATTAGCTCTCTGCTCTCTACCACGGGAGGGCAGAGAAGACAGCCACCCACAAGCCACAGCGCAGGCTCTCACCAGACTCCAAATCTGCTGGTGCCTTGATCTTGGACTTCCAAGCCTCCAGAAAGGTAAGAAATGCATGTTTCTTGTTTAAGTTCCCCAGTCTACGACAATTTTGTTCCAGCAGCCCAAGCAGACTAGGACAGATCTCACAGACACATGTCGACCCATTTTGTCAGGGGAGGAAACAGAGGCTGAGCAAGCCAGAACTTCCCACCATCACAGAGCACCTTGATCTAGTGGGGCTGCTGTAACAGAACACCACGGACTGTGCGGCTTGTAAGAACAGAAGTGTCTCAGCTGGAGGCTGAAAGTCTGAGATCAGGTGCCAGCAGGCCCAGATCGTGTGCTCACAGGGTAGAGAACAGAGAATGGGAGCAGGCTCTCTTGGGGCCCTTCGAAGGGCACTAATCCCATCAGGGCTCCACCATCATGACTGCAGGTAGTCATAGTCACCTCCCAAAGTTCCCACCTCCTAATACCATCACACTGGGGGGTAGGTTTCAACATGTGACATTTGGGGGTGCGGGACACAAACATTCAGTCCATAGCACGCGGTTGGTGAGAGAAGTTGGGGGATTGTTCTCCATGGCCTTCCCGCTCACTCACCTCAGGATACAGGAAGTATGTATATTTCAGGCTTTCAAAAACTAGAGATGCGAAATGCACAGAAGTAAGGTCTGTGAGGTTCCTGCCCTGTGATGCTTAGTGAGCTTAACAGTGGAGTACTGTTTCCTTTCATCTGTCCCAGAAGATGGCCTGGCAACACTGGTCTTTCATGCAGAGTCAACATGCAGAGGACCTTGGATGTAGAGAAAAATATCACCAATACCCAAGAGATATGAGGATTAGTTATTTGGTTGATGTAAGCCAGAGGTGACAAACTTGCTCTTCAGATTCCAAAAGAGATATTTCCCCTTTTTTAAAAGCGGCAATTCAAGTCCAAGTCCTAAGTGGGCTTTCATTTTCTCCGAGCGTTTCCATCTTTTCGTAGGCACTGAAAGGCACTTTATCACAATTACTGCTCCTGCTTTAATAATGCATCAAACAAATCAGGCTTCGGCGAAATGAGACAGAGGAGCTCTCACGGGCCTGTCTTGTGTTTTTCTGGCAACAACTCAGCTCATTCTATCACTGCCTGCTGACGGACACCGCATTAAAGGGTGAGTGCTAGCCCAGCAAGGATGCTCAACGCTGGCCACACGGTGGAACCACGGGAGGGATTTTGCACTCCCAGCACAGCAGGCTGTGCGTGGAAGATATTGCCAGTGACTCTTGGTCCAGGTTGGGCATTGTATAATCTAAGCAGCATCCAAACTCAGGAATAAATCATGAGTAAATTATCTAGCTTTGATAACAGAGTAATCTTAAATAATAGATCTGCACTTGATAGAATTCCGAGTCCACTGTGGTCGCTGATCACTGACAAATCACTATGTTTTTTCTTTTTTTTTCTGAACTGCCTCCATGTTCAGTATTTTACATCAGTTTTGAATTGTATCACCATGAGTGTTGTATCACATGCTAATTAATTAGAACCAAGTAATGAGCGTGGTTTAAGTAACCCACATTAGCATTCTTCTGTTACTGCCTGTGAGAGACATAGAAGCAAGACACTGTTGTTCTTAAAAATTCTGGCACAGAAAGAGGCGGTGGAAGTAAAACCGTGCATCCGAGGCTTTTTTTTTTTTTTTTTTTTAAAGAACAACTTTGTGAGGGCAGACAGGTAGGAGCAAATTCTAGAGATCATTTAACAAATGTGCCTTGAAGCTCTTCAATGTATTAGTTCTGGCTGGTAGAATTAACTTAATTTCCCAAGAACTGACACGGATTTCTATTTTTGATTAATGATCTGGTTATGCCAAGACCTAAAAGAAACTTTGAAAATCCCAGTAGCAAAAATCTTAACGTCTCGACCTGTAAGACTTTGGATCGATGGCACTCAAATTCACAGTCTAGCTGCACACCCACATCTTCCTTCGCACGTTTCTTCCATCCCAGTGCCTTGTTTAACATTTTTTAGTGTTTTAATGCCCTGTTAGAGGCCACCTGCTAAGGGTGTGGCCTGAAACTATTCAAAAGCACATAGCAACATAGAGATTTGTGGAAATTAAAAAACTGCTCTTTTCAAAGCTTAGTTGTAATTAGTATATCTAATTGCTTAACATCAGAATATCATTGTCATGCCAGCTCCAAGTAACTTTATTTCAGGAATAAAGACAAAAAACAAAAATGAGAAGGGCATCCTAGTTTCTGAAGCAGATAGCTTGTCATACATTCGGAGACAGAAAACTTATCAACTGATGAATACCTCGCCATTGGAACGTGCATCATCGAGAAGTTTGTGTTTGTTTTATTAAAATAGAGATCGTGTGTACTGTTTGGAAATTAGGGAGAGAGACTGAATACTTTTGAATGAGATGTTGCAAGTAATTATTTGTTATTGTAATTATTAATCAGTTCTATAAATGTGCCTCTTTTTTCCCAAGAGGTAATGGTGCAGAAGGACCCGGTCAATAATACCCCTTCACTGCCTGGGTACAGTGTACTCATCAGACAGGGTAGGACCAGCTCGGAGTCAGGTACCACGGGGCAAGCAGTGCATTTTCATACCTGTTGGTTGGGCTGTATCAGTTCAGGAGACATTCATCTGTAGGAAATAGAAAGCCCAGCCAGCAGTGGTTTAAACCATAGGAATGTACTTCGGTTATTTAACAAGAAGGCAAGTGGTTCGAGTGGATTCAGCAGTGCCAAGATGGCAGGGTGTTAGTCAGCGTCTCTAGGGTTCTCCTGTGTTTCTCTTAGGGTTGCAAAGTGGTTTCCACAATTCCATGTGTCATATTGTCAGGTAACAACATCCCAAGGCAGAAGGCAGGGCTCCCAGGGTGGTAGATCTTCTCTATTTTACAAAGAAGGAAGGGTCTTTCTCACAAGCCCCCAGCAGCCTGCCCCTCACTTTCCATGTGCCTGGGCCACAGGCCAAGGGGACAGGGGTGCCGGCTCTCCAGCCCCTGGGGCTGGAAGCAGGTACCGGAGAAAGGGACTGTGCCGCTGGTATGTAGCCATTCCCACAGCGATGCGGTCATGCCTCGGGCCCTTCTAAGAGGAAATAATCTCTCGAGAGGAGCAGGGCCCACCACTGTACTTGGGTGCAAATGGTAACCGGGTTTCCTGAGCTGTTAAATTAAACATGCATAACTGGTCTCCCCTGTCTGCACCTGCTTGGCCTCTGACGATCCATCTCTCCTCCTGTCTGCAGCTCGAGATCCATCATCCTCAGAGTGTAAAATCCTTATTATTTTATTTGTCCCTTGTTTGCTGGTCCCTCCTTGCTGTCTCCAATATTTTTTGTTTCCATTCCTTGCTTTGCCGGGACTTTTTGATTTATCCCATCACTGGAGGTCTGTAGGAGAAAGCAGTGGATATTTATGCCACCTGCATATTTCAGAAGCTCTGGGCAGGACCGCTGTGTCCCCCGACTTTAGGGGAGCCATTCATTACCGAGCGCCATGCTCAGCCTGCCCGACTGGAGGCGGCGAGACCGGATTTAGGCCGCAGAGGAGTGGCTTCATTGAGAAGATACAATTTTAAATTCCTCTTTCAAAAAGAAATTTATTTTCATCATCATCTCCCGTTGCCACTACCTTGTCTTAAGTCTTTATTACATCTCCCTCGGACATTGCTGTGGCCTCCTGACTGATGTTCCTGTCACCAGTCCTTCCTCCCTGCAAAGATATTTCAAGAGAGCCAGAACCCTGCTCATCATAGATGTTAGCGGCTTTGCATTCAAACAGAACAACATCGAAGTTTATTTGTGGGGCACGTGGGTCTTTTTTTTTGGGGGGGGGGTGCCGGCACAATGACTATTCCAGCCCCAGAGCCTCCTAGTTCCAACCAAGCTGCTCGGCTCCCCATTCTTTCCTGTCACCTCCGACTTCCCACATGGCCTTCTTGACTTACCCACTCGCGCTGCTGGAAGAATATCTTGTCCCCTTGTCAGTAGAAATGTTTCCCATCTCGAGCGGAGGGAGGACATGTCCCCCAGGCTAGCACGCACTTGGGTGCACTGGGAAGTAGCACTGTAGGTTGCGTGCAGGTTGGGATGGACCACAGTGAACTGTGTTTTCTTGCCAAGGGTGGGAGGCCAGTCAAGCAGGCCAGCCAGCCAGTGCCCTTGCACAGAGAGACGCAGCCACAGACCCTAGTCACCCATACATCCTTTGTGCTTGGTGGTGGTGGCCTGACTTGACACCACTCATCTTCCTTTGTTCCTGGCTGAGCACTCAATCCGCCCAGGGGCTCCCAAAAGCACCCTCCCTGTTGAGGCCCTGCTGAGACACTTAGCGGCTGTGGGAGAATGCAGGGGCAGGTCCCGGGGAGGGCAGGCGGGGGTGAGGGTAGCCTCCTATGATGTTTCTCCCTATAGCCCTGCCTGCCTCTGCAAAGGAGCAGCCCATCAAAAGCGGTAACTCCTTCCGCCCTCCACCCTGGCTCCCTATGATGGTGCAGCTGCCCTGACTCCTTCAGGGACCTTTTTAGATCCTTGCTTTTAGTGACTGAGTCCTATGCCCTGACCTGTGTGGGCTTCCTCTGAGGATGCAGGGACCCGGCAACATGAGCTGGCAGAGAAGGTGGATGTGGGAGGAGGTATTGTGGGTCCAACAACAGGTGCCTGATGAGAAAAGACAGGGATGGAATTGACCAGCTGCAGAGTGCCCACAGGGAGATGTCCAGAGGCATACAGCAGCATACTGCCCCAGGGAGGGGTGGGTTCAGGAATCCGGATCTGAAGCCCGGGGGCAGGACCACCAAGAGCTGAGCAGGACAGTGAGTGGGTGCCAGTTAGCATGGGCTGCTTCACCCACAGGGGTGAATGAAATTAGGAAATCACAGCAGGACCTTCATGGGTCAAGTGGGTGAATTGGAAGATGGATAAGAGGGAAGGTGCAGCTCAGTGGCCCCGTGGGGACACAGCACTCTCTTCAGGACCACCCTGAGTCCCACATGTGGGGTAGCATGGAGATTTCCGGAGCCTTCCCAATGTGGGCAGTAGAATCTCTGGCGTCCTGCCAGCTCTGGCCAGGCTGACTCAGGAACTGGCCAGACCCCAGCCCATCGGTTAGTCTTATAGTTTTGTAAGTCTTGAGAAAGGTGGGGCCTGATGACTAGGAAGTCATAGGAGAACTTGATTTGTCTGCTTTGGGGAATATTCAGAGAACATTTAATAATGTGCCAATGTTCTTGGCACAATGATCAGCAAAAATAAAACCACAGTATGGACAACATGTTATGAATTTTGAGACAAAGATGCATGCACGTAGATGTACGAAGCTGTTTTGAAGGACTTCACAAAGTCTTGTCCGAGTGTAGCCGGGGCTCATCCGGGAGTTCTCACTGCCTTTCCACACCAGTCCTCCGCAGTAACCACTGGGGTCCAAGGGTTACAAAAAGATTTTAAAAGATCATATTTTTTAAAAACTTAGTGTATATAGCTGTGAAGGTGTTAAGAAGGAAGCATTGCATAGCAACAGAAAAGCCACATCAATAGGGAAAAGATAGAATTTTCTATGTTCTAACTCTTACCTCTTCACAGTTTCCTTAAAGTGAGACCTGACTCGTGGACTTTTTCTCATCATTATTTTTTTTATTTGTGTCCCATATATCATCCTTTGTTCCTTTCATGAGTTCATAAGAAAGCGTATAAAACCATGCTTCCTTAGGCACGATTTCCTCCAACAAGGTGGTTGGGGACAGTTTTAATAAAGCATTCACTCAGGTCAGTGAGCTGCTCCTGGCGCAGTCAGCACATCCAGGAGTGGATGCTAAAGACCTTAAGTAAGGTCTTATACTTTGTGTTGTAATCTGGAAAATTCTCTAAAGACGTATTAGGCTCAGTTCTAAAATCATTCAGGAAAATAAATACCCATTTTCCTCTTGCCAATGTTAACCAACAGAAAATAAGCAGTGTGTCCCAATCTTCAAGAAGTCCTTCCCGAAATAACATGTTAATTAAAGCTCAAGGCCTTTTACCTCGACCAGGCTTCAATGTTGGCTGCAATGCTCTGAGCAGATAGTCCCTAGATCTGGTACCGTTTTCATCCTCCCCTGCCCTGTCTCTGTCAGCAAAGGCTTCCCGGACGCTGGTGTGATGGGGGAGAATTGTTCTAAGCTAGCAATTTATTGAGTCACTAACCTATTTCAGGAACACACAGGCCAATTCCCACTGACTTATTTTCACAATGGTTGTGCAAAGTAGATATTGTTAGACCTGTGCTTAAGAATAGGAACTGGAGACTGAAAACATAACTTGCCAAAGAGACGCAGCCAGTACTAGCTAAGCTGTGCTCCCTGGAAGCTTCTCTTGGCTCCTTCTCTTGGGTCCCCACTACGTGACCCCATCTACAAGCTCTCTCTGCTCTGGAGGAAAATGGCGAGATGTTGGGTCAGGAAGTTGGTGGGTGTTTCATGAGGACATATTATTTCCTTGTAATTGTTGAATCACTTATAGTTAAATATTTTATTAACTTCTCCTCCCACCCAATGGTTGGTTTCATGAAAGCAGGGATTGTACATCCCTTTCTACCATTGTATTCCCAACATACAGCAGAGTACTTGGCATATAAGAGATGATCAATAAATGTTGATAGCTCTTTTGAGTGTAATCTGTATGAAAGAAAACACCTCTTCGGGTGGCTTTTCTGTCCTGCACTGGCTTATCCTTACCTCCCTCAGTCCACCAAGCACTGGGTTCTTTGCCCTGAAGCCCTTCCCTCCCATCTCTGCCTTATGGTGTTCATCTCACTGTGAGGCATTTCCCTTTTCCCTTGAAGGACCCTCTCCCCCTCCATCCACGCTCTGTCTCCCAGCTGCTCTCAAGCTATTCACTTTGTCTCTGCTCTTTAGTTGTCTGTTCTGAATCCCACTCAAACCCTCCTTTCCTGAGAGCCACCAGCTTCTCCACGATGCAGGAGGAGGTGCAGACATGCCCTCGGCAGTTGTAAAATGGCTCTCCAGAAGAATAAAAAAAGAAAAAGAAAAACAGAGCGAGGCAGAGGCAGACGGGGTGAGGTGCAATGTTTGCCTATTTCCCCGTGTAAATACTCCCACCGTACTCGCTCGCAAGCTGCCAATGTGATGTCGCTGAACCTAGAGTTGCACACAAAGGGATGCATGTGACCAGCTCCCCGGCGCCCAGGGGAACTCCTCCATCACACCACCGCATGCAGCCCATGGACCACATCACCCTCATTATGATCCTGAACTTTCTGAAACAGCGTGCTTGGAGGAGGTGGCCAGGGATGTGGCCGTACCACACAGCGTGTCAGTTTGATCTCATTGGGAAGGGAGGGTTACATTGCCACAAACGAAGGAAGAAATTAAAGTCTATTTGCTAAAGATTTTTTTCCCCATAACCTCTCACAGGGGGCCCCTCCTGTGAGCCGAGGGGCTCCCAACTGCACACCCCTACTCCTTTCTGTTCCAGGATTCAGGGTGGTATTTTTCAAGCATCTCAGAGGACTTCCCACAACTTCCAGGAGAAGGCACCTGCTCCCCCATACCCTCCCTCTGGATGCCAGCCCTTTATCCGAGGGGCTACCTTGTCTGGAGTAACAGCCTACAGACTACAGCACCCTGCAGTCCTGGGAGAGCACACACCAGGCTCCACTGAGCTCTCCCAGCCCGCAGAGGGACAGACATACCTCTCTGTTCTGTGTCCAGAGGTCATTGTTGGGTAAGCTGTACAGGGTATCCGTGGGCAGACTCGGACATCCAGTGAGAAAGCTGACCATGGCAGGGGAGAGGAGCATCTCCCCTAGGGGACCCCAGATGGGCTGGGTGACCCAGGCGGACAGGGCGAGGATTCATCAGGAGAAGAGCACAGCGTCTTCTCTGATTCCTTCTCCAATTTCAGGTCTCACCCCGTGGATCTCTCAGGAAAACACTGCCACCAGCAGCCTCTGAAAACCAGCATCTTCATCTCTCTGTTACCAAACTATGCTAACATCAGGGTGTCAAATCGAGGTGACGTTAATTCAGGATTTAGAGTTAAGCTTGCTTGCTGCAATTCTATTAATTATTTTAAAAATTATGTCTCTGTCAATAATCTCTGTCAATATTACTAGAAAATATGGAACTACCCTCTAAAGGAGAGTAAATCATGCAAAAGGAGATGAAAATTATTGTATTCCCCAAAGCAACCTGTAATGATGACTCATTTGGTAATTGTGGATTCCTTTGTCTAAGGGTTATTGTCATTTGTAAGTAAATGCATTGTATCCTTTTTCAAAGGATTTGTCTGCAAAAGACTCCACATTTCAGACAGGGTTGTTTGGACAGTTGGTAATGCAGTTACACTGGGAGAAGTCCTAAGTGCTTCAGTTACATAATTATAATAACTTCAGTAGTCATTTGACTCTGTTTTCATGGGAAAATAATTTATTTGCTTCAATTTTACATTTTTCCCTTCAATATGTTTATTAGGCAATTAAATTTGTTCTTTAAAAGTTGGGCTTCCTTAGACTTCCACACCTTCCCTAAAATGTAGCCTATAAAGGAGATTATGTATCCCTTGTGGCATCTTTAGGTTACAAGTGCTAATAGTTATTGTTGTTTAATTTCTTAATTATGTGCCCTTATGTGCCCCTTTTCTTAAGTGCTCTGTGGTTTACTCCTCTTAATTAGCAGGTTAATGAGTGACTGCGCCCTTGGAGCGCACCATTATTGTAAGAAGCAATTCTCTCACCTTGGAAGGGTTAACCTCAGTCCACTGTTCCGTGAGGGTAGAAGGCGGAGCCCTCTCTGGGGGAGGCTCTGTGAAGTCCTCTGCTAGATTCACGTAGGGCACAAAGCAGCAATGTGTGTGCAGCTGGTTCAGTGTTTGCCTTCAGAGCTGGTCCCTTAGCTCGTCCTCTGGTTAAGCATCCCAGTCCTCAGAGTCATGGCCAAGGCAACAGTCTGAAATTAGGCTTGGAGTTGGCCCTGACCATCCCTTCACCTCTAATTTCTGCAGCGGTCCCTGAGGTCCCAGGGGACTTCCTCATGGAAAGTGACATCTTACTCCTTTGATGGCACTGAGCCAAGAGAGCTTAAGACAGATACAATCATCTCAGGGAATGAGCTCATTGGTTAATGTGTTATCCCTCTGACTCCACAAATCTTAGACTATAAGATATGATAAATTCTGAGATTTCAGGTGTCAGGTGAATTGAAAGATTTTTTTTTTTACAAAGAAAAAATTAGCCAGAGTCATGGTGGCAGCCAACCAGCAGCACCACATGCAAATGAAACTCAACTAAAATAAGGCTCTCCCTCATCTCTCTCGCTCATTCTGCAGATCTCTCTTTCTTCCTGCTCCCCTTCACTCCCAGTCTTCAGTCTCAACCCAGCACATATTTGGGAAGCCGCTGGGTTATGTGAAGAACAATAAAGTAACAGAGCTTGGGTTCCGTGCGTTTAGCAGTGCCGACAGTGAGCTCCAAGCAGCTCTACCTAGAAAACATGCTCCATCCTTTCTTTCCCACTCAGGAGCAGTTCTGGTCTCTTCCCTACCTCTCCCCGGTTTCTTTTTCCTTCCCCATCTCTGTCAGCCTCTTTTCCCAGGTTGCCTCTCCATGGATCCACTTGGCCAAGAAGCTATCTCTCTCGTATTCGGTGGGAGGAGAAAGAAACCTCGTCTCCATCTGCATCTGTTAGCAAAATGCCTGCCCCCTTGGCCTTGCAGCATTTAACTTCTGCTTTTGGGACATTGTTTCCAATGTGCCTCATAAAATATGTATTGTGGCTGTGGCATCTTGGTCAAGAAATGGTTCCATTTTAGCACAAGCCTTGAGATATTTCTTACATCCTAGCCGAATTGTGGTGTTGACCACCCATTCACGTTAACAGTGGAGGAAGCAGCCTCTAATCTAGATTATGATGTGGCTTGTTAAGAGATTTTTGAATCAAGTAATCTGCATTTTTGCAGTTTCTTATGAAAACGATCATGGTGAAAAACGATCCCCCTATATTCTCACAATCAAAAAAAAAAGTGTATCGCGCAAGAAACTTCATGCTCTTTTCTTGAAATTTGCAAACTGTGTAAAGTCATCTAAAAATGTTTTCTGTCGATAAGAGTTGGCCTCGGCTTCAGGAAGGAGTCCTTTAGTTGTGCTGCCTTACTTTTCTATTGTGTAAAAAATCAACATAAATTCGATGGCTCAAAATAACACCAATTTACTAGCTCTCTGTTCTATAGATCAGAAGTCCAGCATGGAGGATAATGAAAATAGATAATGGAAATTATAGTGTGATTGAAGAATTGTAATCTCCCATTGTAAATTGATCCTAAACTTAAACGGACATTTTAGGTAACATAAGAACTGCCTGTGGTTGGAGGCCCTCATTCTTGTGGTTATTTTTCAATGTCACTGGTTTCACACCTTGAGACTGAATCATTTACGTACCAAACAAGCCAAATACCAACCATCTCAAGTATGTTAGAATCCAATGAAGGAGAAAAAAATTGACTTGAAATATATCAAATAGTACTTTTGTTATCAGGCACTTCGGGTTATCCTGCTTTCAACATGGTATATGATCTCTGGGGTATTAAAAACAGGGACAATCAGGGCATGACCCTGGGACCAGTCACTCAGCCTCACCTGGAACATGTGAGAAACACAAATTCTCCAGACCCATCTTCTGATTCAGGAACCTTGGTGTGGAAATCAGCAACCCATGGTTTGACCAGCCCGACAGGCAGTTTTGATGCTCTCTCAAGTTTGGGGGTGACTGATCTAGAACCGCAGTTCATTGTGTGCAGGGACTCTTGGTCCCTCTAGAACTAACATCTTGTGTGAGGTTTAGCTTTATTTATTTTGAGTAATGTCAATAATTAATCCTAGTCATGTGCATGAACTATGGGATCTCCCCAAAGTCAGTGTGCAGACCCTGAATGTAATGTTCATGGTGTAGTGTTCATGAGATTCTCTAGGTGTGCAGATCTGACGTCATGTTTGATCTGATACCAAACAACCCTGACTACTAAAATGATGGAATGCGTGACGTCTCTCTTCGCACAAACTGCCTGTAAACGGGTAGCAATAGGCTGATTGCTCTCGTATTACTCGCTCTTTGTTTTGTTTTTATGATTATGTACACTTCTCTCCTAGGCTTTGGACCTGTTAACTAAAACTGCATCTCCCTGTCCTGTAGATAAGAAACCTCTAGTTTTATGAGCCATGGATGGCTTCAGTGCTGCCACTTTCTAGCCACTCGTGGCTCCTGGGGACTCAGATTTCTGAAATCCCCTGGCTTTCCCAGCTCAGACGCCCAGTCAGCTTCATTTCCACATGGCTTTAATTATCCTCTTATCTTTCTTTTCCTGGGCATTGCTTTTGGGTGAAGCTATTCAAGGTCTCCCTGTAAGAGCTTTAAAATCCCGTCCTCTCCCCTTCCATGGGGGTAAGACTAAACCCCGGATATTGGAACGTGCCTGTGGAGAAATAACCAACCTGAGGTTATCACATTCAGTTACCCCAGGTTTGACAGCCACGCACACCTATGTGGGTCTCTAACTTCTCTGCAGAGTATAGATGGACAACCCCGATAGAGCATGGCATAATTCACCATCTTTGCCAGAATCAGTCCTGTGATTGCAGCCATATCTTCTGTTTACAAGACTGCAAACAATTTGAACAAGACAGAATGAAACAATTTTAAAACTCCATAACCTCCATACAGTTAAATGGACTTGATTTCATCATCAGAGATGAATCACCTGGGAAACATGTTAGAGAGGAAAGGGGCAAATGTACAAAAGTCTGACCTAAATTAAAAGCAGTGTCCGTTGTATTCTAGAATACCTGATCAGTCATGATTATTTAATCTGCTCAAATTTCATATTTTTGTTAAATATTAATTTGATGCCTTTTATAAGAATTAGCACAGGTGGTGACAAAATCCCTGAAACAATTAATTCTTACAAATAATAAAAATAAAAAACAAGTGAATAAAGCAAGTCCTGAGTAGGTGAACCGTCTCTGCCAGCATGTCCTACGCTGAGCTTCCAGCTAAGAGACTCTTATGATCATGGGAGGCTTTAATCCAGTTCTTTCCTTCCTATGGTCGTGGGCACTTATGTTACAAAGATCGTCTTAAATGAAGAAGGATGGAGATTGGAGACGGCAAATAGTAGTGGAAATACTTAGCCTAAGAAATCATGGGGAGGCGAGGAGTCTTGACCTCATGGTTTGAATTCATGGAAATCAAAACACAGTGACATAAGCAGTCTTTCTAAAACATAAGGACAGACCTAGAGCCAGGGCTTGCTATGACGGGAACTATCATTGCAAAGCTCAGACCCCACCTACTCCTTAATTCTTTTGAAGACTCCTGATTCTAGTTAGAATAAAATTCAGTTACTCACTGTGGCCAGCAAGGGCCTGCATAATTTGTCACCTCCGGCCAATTGCAATGTCTCAATCCTCTACTCATTCTATTGACCCGCTTCTTCTTCTGCTCATCAAACACACTTACTGTTCCATCTGCCTGGAACATACTTCTTTCAGATTCTCTCTGTCTGACCTCATATTAAGGTATAATTTATAGATCACCTCCACAGAGAGGTCCTTCCACAGTTGCCCTGCACCTAGGTCACTCACTATCCCGTTACCCATTAAATGTAATAACCTGGAGGGCACGTTCTTGGCAGTCCTGTTCACTTCTCTCTCTGGTGCCTCGTGCATAGTAGGTGTTCTTCTAATGCTTTCTAAGAACTTGAAGGTCAGAGGGGATGCTTTATACCTCTAAAGGTAGAAAGTCTGTTCTCATTGGTTTTATGTTGTTCAAGATATCCTTTATCTTTATCTGCTTTACATGATCAAAAAGCCCATTAGCAGGCTTCATGTAACTTCACTGGAAATCACTTCTGAATTAATCCTCATCAGGTTTGGGTGGAAGATACATTTTTACAGAATGTCCTTGGAGATCTGAGGACAAAAAGTGATTTAGGATACAAGACCTTATTTTTAGGGTTATAATCAAATACTAATTTATTTATTTATTTTGTTGCTCAAATTGTTCCAGCTTTGGTCATTGGAAGCTCGTTCACTTGGCTCCTGTGTCCCTTTGGCATACCCTCATCCTTGTGGGTGCGTCTTCATTTATTTACATGTATTTGAGTCCTTCATACTTTCTAGTCTTACAAGACGTTCCAGGCTCATCGTGTATATTTCCTGCCCCGGTTCTAGAATCATTCATTTCTCCAAGGAGTCAAGATTCCTTTTACTGGAGAATGGTGTTAGAAACAAAGACCTGGGGGCGCCTGGGTGGCGCAGTCATTAAGCTAAGCGTCTGCCTTCGGCTCAGGGCGTGATCCTAGCATTCTGGGATGGAGCCCCACATCAGGCTCCTCTGCTGGGAGCCTGCCTCTTCCTCTCCCACACCTCCTTCTTGTGTTCCCTCTCTCGCTGGCTGTCTCTCTCTGCCAAATAAATAAATAAAATATTAAAAAAAAAAGAAAGAAACAAAGACCTGGTTTTGCTCTTCACTACTGGAGTTATTGATTTTGGGCTCTCACAGCTGGCAGGGTGCAGAAATATATCTGTATATACTAACTGGTGTATATACACATAGCAATAAAAAGCTAAACGTGTGTTCATACTGACATCTGCATCTCTAATCTTTACCATACAGATTATTCTACCCTTCTCCCTTTTCTTACTTGTAAACTCTCTCTCCCAATGGTGGAAATCCTGGCTCTCACTATCTACCACCTACTTATTTGTTAATTTCAGCTGACACATACACTGGCTTCGGAAGTGTTAACCTGCACACGTTGGGGGAAACAGTCTTTCAACTAGAGTACAGTGCTTATGTATTCTTCCTTTTGCCTTTAGTCTTACAGACTCCACTTATTTTCAGTTACTTAGGTCAATACCCTTTCTCAAAACCTTATTACTAAACCCAAGGACACAGAGATTTTCGTCTTTTGTTTTCTTCTAAAAATTTTTCAGTTTTATGTTTTACATTTAGATATATGTTTCATTTTGAGGTAATTTTTTTTAAAAGATTTTATTTTTTATCAGAGAGAGAGAAAGCGCACAAGCAGGGGAGTGGCAGGCAGAGGGAGAAGCAGGCTCCCTGTTGAGCAAGAATCCCGATGTGGGACCTGATCCCAGGATCCTGGGATCATGACCCGAGCCTAAGGCAGATGCTTAACTGACTGAGACACCCAGGCGTCCCTGAGGTAATTTTTATAAAAGGTCTGAGTTTATGGGGCGCCTGGGTAGCGCAGTCGTTAAAGCGTCTGCCTTCGGCTCAGGGCGTGATCCTGGCGTTCTGGGATCGAGTCCCACATCGGGCTCCTCCGCTGGGAGCCTGCTTCTTCCTCTCCCACTCCCCCTGCTTGTGTTCCCTCTCTCGCTGGCTGTCTCTGTCAAATAAATAAATAAATAAAATCTTTAAAAAAAAAAAAAAGGTCTGAGTTTAATTCTGGGTTTCTTTTGTTTGTTTGCCTATGGGATCCAGTTGTTCCGGCACTATTTGTTGAAAAGTTCTCCATAAACTGGTGTTTGTGCCATTGTCAAAGATCAGTTGACTATATTTGTCATCTGGACTCACAATTCTGTTCCATTGACTTATGTGCCTATTCTTCCATAATACCACACTGACTTGATTACTGTAATTCATAGTGAGCCTTCAAATCAGGTAATGTGAGTCTTTCAACTTTGTTCTTTTTCAGTATTGTGTTGGCTAGTCTAGATCTTCGGGTTTTTTTAATATAAACTTTAGAATCAGTTTGTTGATATGTACAGAATAGGATACTAAGGTTACCTTGGATCTATAGATCAAGTTGGGAAGAATTGACATCTTAATATTTAGCACCCCAATCCATAAACAGGGAGTATTTCTCCATTTGTTTAGATCTTCTTTGATTTCTTCATGTTTTGTAGTTTCTCCCTACAGATCCTATACATCTTTTCTTACAAATTTGCCTAAGTATTTCATTTTTTCATGCTATTTTTAATAATAATTATTTTAGTTTCAAATTATAATTGCTTATTACTGGTATTTAGGAATGCAACTGACTCTTTTTTAGATTTATTTATTTATTTGAGAAAGAAAGAGAAGGAGCATAAGCACATGCAAGTGGGGGGAGGGGCAGAGGGAGAGAATCTTTAAGCAGACTCCCCATTGAGTGCGGAGCCAGACATGGGGCTGGATCTCACAACCCTGAGAACATGACCTGAGTCGAAACCAAGAGTTGAATGCTTAACTGACTGAACCACCCAGACACCCCAGAACTGACTTTTTTGTATTAATCTTTTATTCTGCAACCTTGCTATCTTACATATAGTTCCAGAAGGTTTTTTTGTTGTTGTGCTTTGGGCTTTGCAGTTTATTTTGGTTTTACACATAAACTATTATGTCATCTATGTATAAAGATGCTTTTATTTTCACTCTGTCAATTTTTATACATATGATTTCTTTTACCTGTATTATTGATCTAGCCAGGATGTCCAGTATTATGTTGAATAGGAGTCATCACATGGGACATCATTTCTTGGTTCCCTATGCTAGATGGGCAGTATCTAGTTCCTCACCATTAAGTAAGATATTAGTTTTAGATATTTTATATATGTTGTTTATTAGGTTGAGAAAGTTTCCAACTATTTCTAGTTTCCTAAGATTTTTTATTATGATTGGATGTTGTATTTGTCAAATGATTTTTCTGCATCAATTTATATGATCAGATGATTTTTATTCTTTATCCTGTTGATATGGTGGATTATATTGATTGGTTTTGAATGTTGAGCCAGTCTTTCAGACCTGGAATAAATCCCACTTGGTCATGGTATATAATTTACTTTAGAAATTGTTGGTTTCAAATTGGCAATCTTGTTTGAGGATTTTTGCATCTATGTTCATAAAAGATATTGGACTCTAGTTTCCTTTCTGTCATGTCTTTATCTGTTTTTGGTATTGGGATGATCTATAAGAAATTGTGGAGAATTAGTATCATTTTTTCCTTACATGTTTGGTAGAATCCACCAGTTAGACCATCTGAGCCTGGTGGTCTCTATTTTAGAATGTTATTAATTATTGGTTCAATTTGTTTCATAAATATGGGCTACTCAGGTTATCTATTTTTTGTTGTTTGTGTTTTGGCAATTTATGCCTTTTAAGAATTTAGTTCATTTAGTCTAAAATATCAAATTTGTTGGCATACAGTTATTCATAGTACTCTTTTATTTTTCTTTTAATCCATGAGATTTGTGTTAATGACCTCTCATCATGTGTGTCTTTCTTTATTTTACTATTTGGCTAGAGGTTTATGAGTTTAATAGACCTTTTCAAAAAACAGCTTCTTGGTTTCTTTGGTTACTTCACAAAATGATTAAACAGCCACTCCTGGGGGATTTTGGATATTCTTGATAAATATGTAGCCATCCACAGTTAGAGATTGGCAAGGTCTATCAATCTTCTTCCACATGTCCTTGATATTGGGAGTGAAAGCATTTGATGTACTGAGTTGTGCTACATATAGGAATACATACAAGATGTTTATTTTAGTAAGCATGTCCAGAATAGTCGTGTATCCTGTTATGTAAGCTCAGTAAACACCCAGTTCTCTGTACATTTAGGTATGCCTCCACACCTGGTACAAATTCTTCTCTTGGGGCAGACAAGACATTCTAGAGGCAGATCCAGTTATACATATAATCAGCTTCAAACAACTAGTATTCTCTGTTAGTGGGTGAACACGAGATGGTTTCAGAGTCAGGCTTTGGGCCTTTCTGAAGGATATGGGGTGAAGTGTTCACAGGAGTCTTATATCCTGTTCTTGCAAGGATAGTGATTGTGTCTCTGAAATACCAAGCCAATCACTATATCTCTAACACCACTAATTTTACCAAAGAAAATCCATTCCAATCTTTGCAGCACTAACAAAATATACCTGGTGTTTCCCAGAGAGACAAGTAGCTGAAGTGCTTATGGTTACATTAATGGAGTTTAGTCTTTTGATCAAATATTAGTTAATGACATAGATGGTGCGTATATGATAACAGCAACTGGCCAACCCTTGGATAAGGAACAGAACCAACATGCCCATTCTCATTTGTTAAATATGATTTATTTCTATTAGTTCAATGTTTTAAAAAACACTGAAAATTAACATTTAAAATATTCAACCATGAACCCACAGTCATTTTCATTCTTTGTTCTCCTTCCAAATTTGATTAATATAAATATGCATGATTTAGTTATTGCTTAATCATAGACCACATACGGTTTAAGATTCTGATTTTTCCAGATATTCTCATCTCCTTCACCTGTGATTTCTCTTTCCCCATTTTTAGAATATCTTCTCTTTATATTCTACTCTATAGAATTGTCCCCTTTGTGATAGAATTAGTTATACACCACGAAAACAGACACTTAGCAAGTCATCCATCCCAGACTTATACCCACAGATGCAGTCATGAGTAATCATTCCTGACATAAAACCTGTGTGTGGGGGGTGTGTGTCCCATCTATGCGTGGGTGTGGCATGTATGTGTGTGCCTATGTGAATATATGTGTGTATGCATATTGGGACTGAGTATCTCTTATGGGAGACTGTATCATATAAGAATTTTTTTTTTTTTGCTGGCTGCATAGACAAAAAATAAAAACAATGTATTTACTCTCATGTAAAAAAATTATAAAAGTAGAAGGTCCAGAATGGTTTTGCTATCTTCTAGACAAAAAGAAGCCCAAGCTCCTTCTGTCTTTCTGTTTGACATTCTAAGCCAGAGGCTGACATTCTCAGGTTTACCTCGGGGTCCAACATGGCTGCTGGAGCTCTAGCCATCTACTGTGTTCCAAGCAAAGAGGAAGGGAGGAAGTACAAAAAGGCTTTAAACAGATTTATGTGCCCATTTTTAGTATATTCATATCTCACCAAAATAAATCACTGGCTAGAAAATTAGTATCAAGGAAGGCTAGAGATTTTGCAATCTTTTAGCTGAGTATACCACTGTGCTAAACAAATTCAGGGCCCTGTGACCATGAAAGAAGTGTAGAAAGACACTGGATAGGGAGTTCATTGTTTCTGCTACAGTGGCCTTCCCAGATCCCTCAAATCAACAGAGGCAAGGCTGGCCTTATCTCTAGGTGTCTTGTCCAGCCTGAGGTCATGTGTGGTTTTAGGGTGACTAGGGAAGTCTGCTGCTTATCTCTGTGACCACTTGAGGGGGGCGGGGAGGGGGGGCATGGGTATCCTTCTTTATCTTGTCTTTGTATAATTACTAACCTGGGAAGTGGCTAGTCTGACCTGTGTCCTGGAAAGCTGAGATTTCCTGTACCTTTCTGTTGCCCCCAGCTGCTCTCTTCTGGGGCAGAACCAGTCCTTTGGATATTCGTCCTGATGGCTGATGCCGGATGTGTTGAGCCTGAAAAATTGCCAGAGCTAGAAGTCTCTTGAGCGGGAGCCAGGTAAATAAACCAGACAAATAAGGCTGTGATGAAGGAGCACCACTTACAATGAAAGGGAAAACGCCATGTAAGGAACTCTGCTGATGCTTGATAGTGATAAAGTTCTCAGAGCTTGGGGCGGGGGCGTGCAGAGATAGGCAGATCGGAATTTCAAAACGCCGCCTGTCAAACCCTGATTAAAATTAGTGGCTGCCATTTGTAGACAGAGAAACCAGTACCAATGACTGCAAGGACTTTAAGACTTGACTTCCAGGGATAACAAAGGTTCCGTGAGCTGCAGTGGGCATCCTCCAGGGAAGGGAGTGTAAGAGTGTGAGGTCTACTTTTCCCATAGAGGTTTCTGCCCCAGTGGAAAATTACTGGGAATTAGGTCAAACAGTCTGGGAACCTCTGAATACGGGTCGGGGGTAGAAAAATACTTAGAGCTGAATATTAATAGTTAATGCTTCTGTTCACTTTCATTTGTAACAGAAATCTGTACATCTCTACTAGAGTTACCAAACACTTCTTGAACAATATTGTAACAACATTCTTTTCTAGAAAAAAAAAATGAGTGAAGCTTTTTTTGCTCTTTGTGAAAAAAAAAAAAAAAAAAAACAGGTGTTAGGGAGTATGTTAGCACATTCATGGAGCCCTAAGAGAGAGGCAACAAATTATACATTTTTATAAAAACAAACAAACAAAACCAGAAGTCTTCAGGTATTCCACATTACATTTTTTTTTTTTAGATTTTTTAAGTTAAAACTCTATTTTTATTTTAGTGGGGGAAGTGTTCAATCTCTACTTCCAGACCTCAGAGGCCATCCATATATTTTTAGAGGGCAATAATAATAGGAACTCCTTTCTATTTTTCAAGGTGAATATTCACAGGGTTTGAACATATTACAACTGCTTTCAACTGTTCCCCTTTGGGGTTATCTGGAAATGGTGACCTTGGGATGCAGACCGGTATTCTGCGTTCCTAGAACACAGACACCATTCCATGCCTGTCTCTCTCACTCGTCTTGGTCGCGGAGCAGAACGCCACCGCGTGCAGGGACACATGTGCCCGGGGACATCGTGTGCAGCCTGCTCAGTATTGGCGTGTCTCACACACACTACGTGGTAACCATCTCTGCTACCACCGTGAGCAGGAGCCCCGTGGGTGCGTCTCTGGAGCCGGGGTCAGGCTGGAAACTCTGACGTCCACCTGGGTTTCCACACAGGACCAACGGGTCGAGTGGGCTTGATTTTTCACTCCTCGTGCAAACAGCAGTGGAATGACTCCTGAGAGCACTCATGAATCAGGACCATCGAGGGCTGAGGCTTTCTACTTTCTGAAAGTAACATTGAGAGAGAGCAGGGAAAATTTCCTGGGACATTGCTCTTGGATAAGGCAACCTCTTCTTGGGTCTAAGGGCTTCCCTTTCTCAGTTTCAAGGGGGGACAGCGCCCCCCTCTGCTCTGTACTTTTGGGTTTGGGAGTCTCCATCTTTTGGTCTTGGATCTCTCTCTCTCTCTCACTTACCTTCACTTTCAATCCATTGGGCCCAAAGTATTTCTTAAAGATCCTGATAAATAATTCATGATAATGTACTAACAGCATATACATTTGAAAGAAGAGGCCTCCTGGACCAAGCTGGGCTTTGATAACCTAACAATGTAGTGATTTGATGTTGCTGGAAAAACCATTTAATCACATATCTCTCTTCCACCTCATGACCCACCTGTCATAGACAGTTTACTAAGAAATGGGGAGGCAGATTTACTCATAGGTAATTCTACCAGGAAAAATAATCATTTGCTGTGTCGGCCTCCTCCTTCCTAGGGAGGCTGGCTGCCAAAACTTCTTCCCTAATCAGAATGTTATTGATCAAAGACAACACAGCCTTTGTGTGTGAAGCATGCCAGCAATTTACCGTTCCAGCATGTTAGTGGCCCCGGCATCCCCCATTGTCCCGTCTCCGTGGGACCGCTTGGTGCCTGTGGCAATAGCGGATGGCTGATGACTATCGGGCTGATTAAATTAAATTAAAGACAAAGCAAAACAAAACCACACAGTGACGGAAAAAAACCAACAGCCCAAAAATATCTCACCTAATGTTTCAAACTTCATACCATTTTCCAGAAGACTAACTGGAGCCGACTGTACAGTAGCATGTCGTGGTTCATAGGACACTGAGAGAAAATGAGCTCACTCCTGTACCCTCTCCTCCCCTCGCTATGCAACAAAACCAGCGAGAGCCGAACCTAACAGAAATACGCATTTTTCTGTACATGATGTAAACACCCACTTTGAAATTGCTACTGCTAACCTGACCGCATAAAGCAGCGACAGCAATCCTTTCGCAGGTCAAGCGTGCGTTCATGGAATAGACTTTCTCAGTGCCCATTGTGTGCCAGGCCCCGGGCACTGGAATAGAGAGCAGTGAACCCAACTGCCACATCCTTACGTGCCTCCAAAGAGACGACGACGAAAACCTTCAATATGGAACATGTAAGGTGTTGGGCAAGTCCGAAGGAAAGATAAAGCAGAGCATGTGGCTCGAGAGCATCCCTGCGCGGCTTGGCACAGCCGTGTGGCTGACTAGGAAAAGAGCCTTGCGGCCACAGTCAGCAACCAGGCCAGGACCCCAGGCCGGGAGCCTGGAGAGTGCTGTGGACAGCAGAGGTCAGTGGCCTGAGCAGGAGGGAGAGCAGGGGGAGATGAGCGCCCAAAGGTTCAGGGATCCCCATAGGACAGGGCTTTAGGGGCCATTTGAAGGACTTTGTCTTTACCCTGAATGAAGCAGAAACCAATATAGGAGATTGGTCAGAGGAGAAACATTGCCTTAAACTTAACAGTTTCCGGTTTTGTTGAGAATCAACTAAGAAGGTAGGCCTAAAGCACAGACAACAGCAGTTCCTAAAAGGCTCTTGCAATAAGCCAGGTGAGAGGTGCTGGTGCCTTGGACCAGAGTAGTTGTGGTGGAGAGGATAAGGGGTCAGTGCGGGGTCTGTTTGGAAGGTGGCAGGAACAGGATTGGATAACAGATTGGATACAGGAGCTGAGAAAATTCTGGTGTACCAGAATGACTGCAGGGTTTGCCGATGAACAAGCTGGAAGATAGAGTTATCAATTTTGGAGACGGGGAGGCACACCAGCATCTAACCGAAGCATCCAGAATAACCAGAGTCTTGTAAAATGCTGCTTTTTGATCTCGTGTGAGTTTGGGCTAAAGAAGGACATCGCATTGGAGGGCAGGTCCCAAAGCCCCTATTGTGGAAGCTGGAATGGGACCAACACAGAAGTGAGCATGGCATGAAGGGCGTGAGAGGTGGCCATTTCATACTCACTTTGTATTCCATCCAAATGGACTGATCTGGTTGTGTTTATTTCTCCCACCGCAGCTCCTGGGCCTTTTGTGATTGGCTGCTAGTCCCCCCACCCCCAGGACCCTCTGGGGCAGCTGTGCAGCCCACAGAGGGCAGAAAACCCACCTCACCATCAAGTCCTGAAGCTGCTGGGTACCCTGCACCTAGCTGGCCTCCTCCCCAGACCCACCCAGCCCCTTCCCTTTTCCCCCCCTCCCCTCCCCCACCTCTGCCATCTGCACTGGGCAGTGGGGCTGGGGGACTTCCTGAGCCAAGAGCACATGCTTGCAGGGTAGGAAGGATGCCAAGCACTGATGCTTCTCTAAGAATGCGGCCTGGCCCACGGGTGTCATTTAATTAAGGAGAATTACCTGCATAAATGAATCATAATAAGAGACTGAAATCATAAAAGCTTGACACTTTAATTTATTCCTGGAAGAACTCCAGAAAAACAGGTATGTCTCAGAAATAGTATTTTTCATTTTATTTTTATCTTTTCAGAAACTGTACCATGTTACATTCACACCAACAATCTATGTGCATCGTGATGGAAATATGTATCTTTGATGCAGACGCACCCTGTGAAACGGAAACCGTGCATCTCCCTATCATTTTGGCCACAATTCATTTCCTGGTAGTAGTGAATTTATGAATCCCAGCTCTCTGCCTCCAAACCTTGCCTTCAGATCCCCTTGCATTACTCAGAATGCAGCAGGATAAAAGAAGAAAATGGAGTTTTCTTACAGAAATCCCACTGCTTCTTGATGATGACCAAAACTGAGATAGAAAGACACATGTTTCGAGCTTCAAGTCTCCGGGCTAGTTGTAATTCCAGAAAACCTGGATGACCTCCCACCTAGATTCCCAGCCTCTCCCCTGGGAATCTTCTCTTTTCTGCTCAGAGGGGCTTCAAGTCCCTTTAGTAGGGTGTACACCGAAAAGTTAGGATCTAAGTGCAAGTCTCTGTTACACAGGATTCTGTTAGTACTGTAATAGATATACCCCCAAATTTCAGAAGTTTAACTCTTGTAATAGTCAAAAGGTGAGTTTTGTTTTGTTTTGTTATTTTTTAATATTTCAGTTCCAGTGAGTTAACATACAGTGCAGCCCTGGTTTCAGGAGCAGAATGTAATGATTCATCACCCACTGCTCATCACGCCAAGTGCCCTCCTGAATGCCCGTCACCCCATTAACCCCCCACACACCTACCTCCCCTCCAGCAACCCTGTTTGTTCTCTATAGTTAAGAGTCTCCTATGGTTTGCCTCCTTCTCTGTTTTTATCTATTTATTTTTCATTCCCTTCCCCTATGCTCATATGTTTTGTTTCTTAAATTCCTCATATGAGTGAAATCATATGGTATTTGTCTTTCTCTTAGCATAACACCCTCTAGTTCCATCCATGTCATTGCAAATGGCAAGATTTCATTCTTTTTGAAGGCTGAGTAATATTCCATCATAGATAGATAGATAGATAGATAGATAGATAGATAGATAGATAGATAGATAGATAGATCTCACCTCTTCTTTATCCATTCATCAGTTGATGGACATTTGGCCTCTTTCCATAATTTGGCTGTTGTAGATAATGCTGCTATAAACATTGGGGTGCATGTGCCCCTTCAAATCAGCTTTTTTGTATCCTTTGGATAAATACTTAGTAGTGTACTTGCTCTATTTTTAACTTTTTGTGGAACCTCCATACTGTTTTCCAGAGTGGCTGCACCAGCTTGCATTCCCACCAACAATTCAAGAGGATTCCCCTTTCTCTACATCCTCGCCAACATCTGTTGTTTCCTGTGTTGTTTATTTTAGCCATTCTGACAGGTGTGAGGTGGTATCTCATTGTGGTTTTGATTTGTGTTTCCCTGATGATGAGTGATGTTGAGCATCTTTTCATGTGTCTGTTGGCCATCTGGATGTCTTCTTTGGAAAAGTGTCTAGTCACTCTTCTGCCCATTTCTTAACTAGATTATTTGTTTTTTGGGTGTTGAGTTTGGTAAGTTCTTTAGAGATTTTGGATACTAACCCTTTATCTGATATGTCATTTGCAAGTATTTTTTACCATTCTGTCAGTTGCCTTTTAGTTTTTTGTTTGAAGGGGATGCTGGTAAGTGAAGCCACATCTAGGCTTTCTAAATTCCTTCTTGGCTGGTGGAACTTTTCCTTCTTTACTGACTTTCTCCTTGAGTAACTACCCATCTGGCAGTAATGTGGGCCTACAGCAACTACACGGCTCTATCTGAGGATATGTGGCATTTCCTTCATGTGTTCTTCATAGCTTTTCTCCCCTCTGTCTTTATAGCCCTTTTATCAGAGCAGCAGACTGATTCATCACGAATGATCAGACTGTGTGCTCTGTTCACTGGTCCCGCAAGGTGCACGTAGGGGCTGGAGTTGGTCATGTAAAATGCTGGAGAGAGAACAGGGCACCTGTGGCCTTTCATTGCTGGGCTTACAGGTCCTGTATGATGCCGTATAGCCCACAGTTCTCAGTGTATCGCCCGTTCATTTTCCAGCCCTGGTACAGTGCACTGTAAACACAAGACGTCAAATGCCATCAGGCCACTTACAACAGTGCCTTTACTTCTTACCTCTCCAGGTTTGTTGAGAGGTTTTAGAAAACGAAAACCAAATAAATTATGAGAATTTGCATGATGTATAGAAATTCCCTCTTATAGGGGCACCTGGGTGGCTCAGTTGGCTGAGCATTGGACTCTTGGTTTCAGCTCAGGTTGTGATTTCAGGGTCTCGGGATCGAGCCCTGTGTGGGGCTCCACACTCAGCAGGGAGTCTACTCAAGGATTCTCTCCCTCTGCCCCTCCCCCTACTTGCTCTCATGTTCTCTCTCTCAAATAAATAAATAAATAAATAAATAAATAAATAAATATTTAGGGGGAAAAAAAAAAGAAGTTCCTTCTTACATATCTAAAACTCCAGGGAGAGGTAGTATAAACTTTGGTTTTGTCTGGAGGATGTGTTATTTTTGTACCCCATGGAACAGGTTAAATTTGGGCGTTCACTTTTAACCCCACATCACCACATTTAAACATGTCATTTAAATAAAAGTAACTCAAAATACACTCTACATTTACGGTTTCCAAAAGCAGTCTGTACAGAATATGTTTCCATGTTAGCTCTGTGACTCATCATGCAGAAAACCAGCGAGTCTTGTTTCAATGTCTGAGTCTTCGTCCCTGTAGCGACTGACCCAGCATGTGCTTATGCTTCCTGGGGTCTTGTTTGTCCTCTCTGTAGGTTTCCATCTCTGCCTTTTCTGTTGGGCTTTGAGCAGCAATGGGTTTCCTCTCTTACCTTCTGTTTCCTTCCAGCCACTGTGACCTTGCACCTCACAGAATCAGGACAATTAGGGTCAGAGCAGAATTAAAGTCCAGGGTTAATGAACAACATTCCTGGGTTTCATGGCAGATTTCAATGACTCCTGATTGACAAGTAGAGGTCTTTTTTGACTCTTATTTTTCTTTTTTGAGTTCCAGATATATCCAGCTTTACCATAAGACCTAACACTGTATAGATGACTAATTTATTTAATGGTAAAATTCTTGAAGTTCAGTAACTCAGATTTTGTTTACAGAGACTCTAAATTCTTATAGGAAGGGGATATGTCTGGACTAAAAAAAGAAACCCAGTCACCAGTTTATACCATATGAAGCAAAAATATTATTCTCTTAAATGGCGAACAAAGGAAACAGCTTGCTATATAATTATCACTTGTTGATTGTAGAAGACCTTTGACACTATGGGCTGGTCCTTTGTTTTAAAAATTCAGGGTAAAGAAATTAATAATTCCCAGCAAAGTGCTACCTCCCCTTTAGGGTTTTTGTAAGGATTAAATGAGATAGTAGATATTTATCAGTTGCACCTTTTGTGCCACTACAGCCTTTTGGACCTCCCCGGTCTCAGGGGCGTTGGACTGTTTATTGGACTCTAGGGCGCTTGAGAGAGTGGCTCTGCATGGGATCCCACTGCCTCAATGGAAGCATGACTTTATTGTCCCTTGCCTCACGTCCCTCACATGGGCCTCTTACCCCTCAATCCGGGACCTCCTTGGTGATCCTGAAGAGGAGATCCCTGTGGGCAGGTGCCTGCCAAAATCACTTGTTAATTTTTGAAACTAGGAATGCTAGAGAAGTCATGAGAGTGAAGACTAACTAGAGCAAGTGTGAGGAAATCACGCAACTAACAAGGTTTTACAGAATTGAAAATGGAAGGAACACTTAGTAACTGAAGGAAGGCTTCTCCCAGTTGAGTTCTGCTAAATGTATTTGTAGGCTGTGAAAACTTGCATGGGTTGAGCACCGACTCAAAGTCCTGAATCCTTTTCATTTCAAAAGCTCTTCACAACAGGCTTGTGCGTTAAGAGTCTCCTTCCTTGCGCAGGTGATAAAATTGAGAACCAGGGATGTGAGTGGCTTGCTCGGGTCTATGCAGCAAATAGGTGGTTGAAGGGTAGGTGGGCCTGGCTCCAGGGCCCCCTGTGCCCTACTGCACCCCAACAGCAGTGTCGCTGATCAAGCCACAGATGTCTGAACAACTCTACAACAGAGTGAAGAGGGATTTCTGGCTGATTTGGGGTTGCCCTGGGTTCTAGAACTACACAAACAGTACAGCATAATGTAAGTGAGATCTCTAGCAGCTATACAGTGATTCTGCATTACAACAGTATCACTGATGCTTTTAAACAAAATTCTTATGAAATCAGGTTCAAAGAGAAAAAAATAACCATTGATACAAATTAGAATTCTGGATATAGAGGAACTGTCTTCAGTAGATCCTGATATGGAAGCAGACATTTCTTCTAGACAGAGGCTCTAACAGCTGGTTTTCTGAACATAGAAATCCCCGAATGGACCTAGGAACTCATGAGACAGTGTAAGAAGTTTCTTGAACAAGTCAGAATCTAAAACCGTATCTCTAGGAGGGATACAGAGTAGGAGGGTCCCTTTGTCTCCAGCCAGTGCCCACCAGAATGGGGACAGGAGTGGTTTCTATATCCCAGTTGCAATACATACATCATGACCTTTGGGCATTCAATCCACTGCCTTATTGAAACACGAAGTCAAGAGGCATAAAACTCTTGCAGGTTTGATTACTTCTATAGTATTTCCTTTTGTACAATATCTGTTTTGCCAGCAGACATCACTTATTTGATTATGCTGGGGAACTGGCTAAAGAAGTTACTTAAATATTTAAAGGGAAATGTTGATTCCTGTTTTTAAAGCACATTAGCAATGAGCAGAGCTACTAAGATAATATCTCTTAGGTAATACCAAATTAATAATTGATAGAGATGCACCTTCAGAAAAGTACAGAACAGAGTGAGCAGAGAATCTGGGGTGGATTAAACTATTTCCCAACAACTTCAGACATTGTAAGGACCAGAGAGTTCAGGCCAGTGGGAAGTACTTGTGCTTCATCTCAGAGCACGACTTTTCTCAAAGAATTCTACCACGGTTTTAAGTTAATGGATTCACAAAAAACCTTCATTGGAAGGGGAATGACATTTCTCATGTGAAGGAAGTAACTGTACTCCATAAATCAATCTACCTTTATGGCCAATGTGGATGAATTTTGTATTATAAAGATTTAAACCCATACCATTGCAATATTTTGACTTACCGGCTAAAGCTACAGAAAATGCTAGCTATAGAAGAATTAAATATTTTCATAAAATTATTTAAATGAGCTGCTCTGCTTCCTTAGAAAAATAGGGACAAATGATAGAATACCATAAACTCAGCTCCAGACCTTATTCAGATTATGACAGTTGTCCCACTGATGTCCATTTTCTGGTCCGGGGGCTCTCTAGGATTTACATTGCATTTCATTGAGATGTCTTCTTAGTCTTATGCAATCTGAGATAGATCCTCAGTCCCTTGACACGTTGAAAGAGTAATTTGATTTTATTTCTTTTAGGAGATGCAGGATTAAGAACTCAGGTCTGTCACATCAGGAAATCTGGGACTCTGGTCACAGCTCTCTCACTGTAGGATATTCTATAAAGCCATTATATCTGTATGAAACCAAGTTTATATCACTTATTAATAAGGAGTTGTACAATATTAAGGATTTTCCAACTTTTTACCACTGAAGGAAATTTTTTAAACATTATTCTTATCTTCCATCTTATTTTATTTGTCTTATGAAAAGATTTCTTCTGTTATCCAAACTGGATTACTTTGATCATTTCTGGCAATCAAAATGTAATAATTCTTAAAAAGTAAGTATATTCTTTCTCAGACATGCAAATAATAAATGGGCATTGGATAGATATCATATGTGTTCAGGGAAAGAGAAATTGATAACCAAATGGAAAATGCCGGTTTCATAACTTTCAATAATATAAACTCAAAGCTTAGAAAGTAATCCAACTTGGTTATCTGTTGCTGGAGAGTTTTGAGGGGAAAAAAGAAGTGACTCTCTTTTTCTGACTGTTGTCTATGGGCTTATGCAACCAACATATGCTGAGCTATATGCAATTAAAAATACATCAAGATTATAGACTTTGGTAGTATCACACTTTCCTTCTGCTCTGAGTGGATTTCTATGCCTAATGTGTTCGTAAGAACATGGCTTTGAAAATTAGGAACAAAATCCTACTTTTGCAAAATCCTGTGTAAGATGCATTAAAGGTTATATTACATTTTATCTTAAAAGTTACATTTTTACTGTGTAAGATATATTTTGTGATAACATCAAATTTCCTTGTTTTTAAAAACTGTATAACTGTAATAAGGAAAGCATGATGACTCGTACTGATATAGTCAGTCTTGAGTATATCCAATCAAACTCAAATACCAACTAAATATTAAATTAAATTTGTTAAATTAAATTAAATTAAATTTGTTAGAGTCCAGGAAGCCTCTGGTTAGATTCCATGAATAAGTAGGCTTGAAGCTCTTACAGTACTTGTGAATTCATTTAAAATCTAGGTTGACATTTTTTTTCCTTAGGTAGATTTTTTTTAGTCTTAGAAAGAAGCATATTAAAACTTAAAATTAATATTTTTTAATATACAATTTCTGGAAATGAGGATAACTTCAATTAACTCAAGTGAAATGGCTCTTAAGTTTATAACATATTATTGTGTAACCCGGAGCTATTGTAAATTATAACATCTATTTATATAACTCATTATATTTATTAGTAACCATTTTAAATCCTACATAATAGACTTTTAAGACATTGTGAGTTCCAATACAGTCATCCCATCACACACATATTTTTCAAGCAGGGATCTGAGGTCCAGAGAGATGCAGTGAGATGCTAAACATGGCAAAATTGGCATCACACCATAACAGTTCAGCCGTCCCAGGCAGCGTTGGCTCTTCTGCACCATGCCTAACACTGCCTTCTTTATGGGTATGAGCCAGTGGGCATTTTTCCCCTCATTACCCAAAACACAATAGACCAAATGTATTCATAAGGTGAACACTTACAGAGAGAACTGAATGCCGCACTCACGGAAATGATGGAAAAATGTTTTCTGGGAGCCAGACTGATCTTTGGAGAAAAAAGAGACAACACAACACATAAGCTGATTGCAGAAAAAAAAAATAAATGAGGAAAGGAAAGATAAGTCCTTGAGTTTTCTCTCTGGGAATATATGGCAAGAATAGCACAGCCTCCACATGGAGACTTAATGGTATTAGCACAAGCTAAAAATCAAGCAGTTCTAAAAGAGAAATGGTAAAGAGATCCCTACATACTGTCGTCTTACCACCTGGGATCCAGAATAAGGAAGAAAATGGTTAGTAAGAGAACGACAACTTTGCATTGGGGTTGGTTTCATAATTTCTGTAAACTCTAAAATCTTGCAACTCATGGAAAAAATTCTGAAGAGAGAAGCATAATATTGCTCCCTATACAACGAAGAGAATATTGCCTTCTTTTGTGTCTCATGAAAGGAATAGCATGTACTTTAATGCCTGTTATTCCCTACATCAGTGGTTCCAGTGTGTGAACCACAGACCCCCAGACCAGCAGCACTACCATCACGTGGGAACTTGCTAGCATTCTCCCCCCTCCCACCCTCCACCTCCACCTACTGAAATTCAGGGGACAGTCAGCAACCCAAGTTTCAGCAAGCCCTCCAGGCGACTAGTACCCGCTAAAGTTTGAGAGCTACTACCCTAAATCATGCCCATATGGCCACTTAAACTTTCCCAAAGGCTGTACAAGATGAAAATCATATCATGCAGATGGATTTCATGCATTTAGAATCCACAAGGCAATGGTTTTCTGCTTTCCTAATGTATGTGGAACTATAAAGGGAAAGTCATGCTGATACCTCTCTCATCATGGGAATAGTGGCATTTCGGCAATGATTCCCTGAGAAAATGTTCAGGGCATAAAGAAAATGAGTGTACAACACCAGAGGGGTCATACTATTGGACACGGTCCCATTGTCGAGAATCAAGAAGATATTCTAGGGCTTTTCTCTGAGTGTCATCCTTTCCACTGAGAAGCAGTACATGAGGGAGATCGTTTCAGTCCAATACAGGCTAAAGTGACTTGAATTCTGAGATGATTGTAGCCCTGTTGGTAACAGGCCTGGCATTTATGTGAAAAGAAGAAATAGCTCATGCACTAATGTCTGTCTTGCCAACCTATAGTTTGAGTCATCTATTTCTATTTTTAGGATTTGTCATAATCTTCCACTTACTCTCTTGTCTGTTAAGAGTCTGTGGTCCTTGGTAATTGCCCTCTCTTTCATTCTTGGGAAGCCCATTGCTTTGCCCTAGCTTCCCTGTGAAGGATCTGTGGAGAGCAGAGCCAGTTCTGGTTCATCTTGATGGGACCTCATGTAGACACTCACAGGATGGAGTGAATCAGCCTAAAAGGAGAAATCTCAAGTAAAGAAATGAGTTATAATTTCTGATTTGGGAAAATGAAGGTACAAATCCCAACCCTCTTGAACAAAAATCTGCCCAAATACTTTCTCTTTTTCGGTATGGATTCTCAAAAATTTAGGAAAAAAGATGGGTTAAATCACTGATGTGCTTGACAGAACTAAGACAGAACCAGTACAAAGGTGCCAAATTTTTCCTCCTCCTTTCAGATATTAGTTATCCAAATTCCCTAGGGATAATTAATAGATTAGGAGCCCAGCTCACCAAGGTTATGGAATAAATTTAAAGGAAAAAACAACAACAAAATCAAAATGTATGTCAGCACCTATTAATCTTGGCGGTAAGAAGGGTGAGGGTTGAGGATGGGCTAGGGTTACTACCAGAGCAAATGTAGGTAGGAAGCCCACCAAGAAGCCAGAGCACTTTGGGAAGAGAGCTGCCTGGAGGCAGAGTTGAGGCTGTAGGACAGGGAAGCGAAACCAGCTGTCTCTCTCTTCTCCCTGCTCCCTGCACACCGACATGCTTTTGGAAAGCAGTTCTATGAATATAGACTTGCATTTCTTTGGATTCAGATCTGTGATTCCCACCCCTACCCTCACCCCAAAGGCTCCTGCAACCAAATTACTGACAGTGTTGTCTTCTGCACAAGTAACTTGGGACCTAAAGAAAAGCCACTTCTCTGAATTCAGATGGGGTGAATGACTGGGAGGAATCCTGGAAACACAGTGTATCAGTGTAAGCTCTCCAGAGAAACTGAGCCAAGAGGATATGATAGATAGATGAGAGATGGATAAATAGATGATAGATAGATAGATAGATAGATAGATAGATAGATAGATAGATAGTTGATTCTAAGGAATTGGCTTACATGATTATGGGGGTTGGCTGGTCCATAATTTGTGGGCAGGTCAGCAGCCTGGAAAGTAGGACTGGAGCTGATGTTGCGTCTTGAGTCGGAAATCCACAGGCAGGCCAGCACACTGGAAACATAGGTAGGATTTCTATGTTACAGCCTCATGTCAGAATCCTTCTTCTATAGTAAACCTCAAGTTTTACTCTTAAGGCCTTCAACTGGTTGGTGAGGACCACCACCTAGCCAAGTTGACACATGAAGCTAACCATCACACACAGTCAGATCTTCCCGTACTTTCCCCATCCTTCTGGAAGCCATGCTGCAAGATACAAACATATCCCCCGGTGTGGCTTCCGTAGAGAGAAGCCTCACTGTGGTAAACACAGAGCGAGACAGGGTTTGTATCGATACTTATTGTACACAGAGAACCAGGCCTTGATATCTTCCATTTGAAGAACAATTAATTAATTCCAGAATTTCTTACACTTCAGCAGTTGCTTAGAAATGATGCTGTATTTATCTCATACAGTTGTGTGCCTCCAGTTTGACATATTTTGTTGTTACTGAAGTGACTCGTTACCATCATGTTTTTTCTTTTGACAGAAACAAAAAATCATTCTCAGCAAATCCCTTATATCTGTCAATTTCTTATACTTTTAATCCCTTCTTTGGAATTATTTTAATTTTCTTTTTTTTTTTTTTTTTTTAAAGATTTTATTTATTTATGTGACAGAGAGACAGCCAGCGAGAGAGGGAACACAGCAAGCGAGTGAGAGAGGAAGAAGCAGGCTCCCAGCAGAGGAGCCCGATGTGGGACTCGATCCCGGAACGCCGGGATCACGCCCTGAGCCGAAGGCAGACGCTTTAACGACTGCGCTACCCAGGCGCCCCTATTTTAATTTTCTTTGTAAACTTTGCATTACAAGTGGGACTAGTTAATTTGTGTTGGAAACGCAGGTTTCTTGAAAACATTTATGTTTTCCCATTGTTTGTGATTGTCTGTTTTCTCCTATAATATCTGTCTTTACCATAAACTCATGGCCTCTCAACATTTTAAAGGAACCGTCTTTTCTGTTAGGCACCCCTCCTGCCCCAGCTTCTTGCCTTCAGTCTCCGAGAGGTAAGAAATGGACTCTAATCTGGCTGATTAGTTTCTAGGCCGACTGATCTTTCATATTGCAAATTTCCTGCATTTTCCTTTTTATCCAATCCATCATTTCCTGATTTTCCTTCTTTTTCTTCCAGGGATTATTCCCTTCTTTTGTTGGAGTCTGTCCTTACACAGCTTTGTCAGAAAAGAAACACTGAGTTATTACATATTTTAAAATATTTCCATTCTTGCCTTGTGTAATAATTTGCCTCAATTTAGCATTTCAGATTAAAAACCTTGCCCCTAGGAACTTTGAGGGTGTTGACTATCTCTTGTTGTCTTTTGACGATTAATGTTCCCATAAAGAAATATGGTGAACATATTTTAAATGTAATTTTAATAAGCATTGGATTGTCAAGGAATATATCAATCTTGAAATCCAGGGAAGATAAATTTATTCTGCTTGAACTTTTATCATTTTGGAAAATTCCAAAATCAAAGGCAAAGTTGTTACAGTATGTACATGGCAAAAACAATACACCTGTCCAAATGCTGTGCTTGCAGGTAATGAATTCACATTATTTTATACAGATTCCAACCTTGGTCAGCTTCACAGTCTTCCAGTGTAGTTCTACCTGAGAATTTGCAAATCAAGTTCCGTAAGTGATTTTAAATTACCTGGTATCTCTTCTTCCAACTACAGTTAAGACATTATACTAATTTTTAACAATCGTCTCTGGATAGTTTACCTTTTTTATACATTTATTTTCTGTACAATTAAAGGAATATTATAAAATATTTGTTGTGATAAGAAATTGTTAGGTCTGAGAGGGCTGTAAGTCACTTGTTCGGTGTGGATGTGCAGTATGTCCTTCTTTGGTCTTTCTGCATCTTTCCATGGTCTTGGCATTTGTCCAGTTCTTTTGTCTGCCCCAGTCTCCCTTCCAGAACTCTTCATTATTTTGGATTTTTGAGACATTCCTTTACTACCACTTTATTTTTTTTTTAATTTAAATTCAATTAGCCAACGTATAGTACATCATTAGTTTCAGATGTAGAGTTCAATGATTCATCAGTTGCATATAACACCCAGTGCTCATCACATCACGTGCCCTCCTTAATGCCCATCACCCAGTTACTATGACTGTAATAGAAGCTTAAGAAGAAGGACAGGCAGGTGTACTCAGTCTCACATTTTGGACAAGAAGCAATATGATGCTGTTGTTTATTTCTCCAGTAACTGCCTCCCCAAAATACTGCATATATGACATATACTCATTTTATTGTTTCCAGCCATTTAAGTTACTTGAATTTTGAAAATTTTTAGACTCCTACCAATAATTAAATGGGGGAGTTGGTAGAGAATCAGGAAAGTTAGCTTGTGAGTTAATAGTTTGAAGGTACAAACGTTTTTAATTTTGAAAGGTTCACTTCTGTAAAGCATTAAATCCCTTAAGCGTAATAATGGGATTAACTTGGCTGTTAGTGTGATGAGTACAAGGGAAAGCAGCCGCATTTCCCTAGTTGTGGGGGTTCTTTTAGTTATTCTCCTGGTTCCCTTGCAAAGCCCTCTCATGGAATTGGATTTCTAGGAAGTTTGGTTAATCTTCCAAGGCACAGAAATCTGTGTAGAGATTTCCCTAAGAACCTGAGGACACCAAGTCAAGAGTCAGTGTTCACATGAGATGTGTTAGCAGGAAAGATGTTTATCTGGCACTAAGGTTTTCCATATTGAGAGTGCAAAGCATGAGGATGGTTGTTACATAAGCATGGAGACTTAGAATATCGTAATGAATATTACAGAAGCTTCAGGATGGCACCCTCGTAGGCACAGGCAGACTCCCAGAATGTAGTTTCTGTTTGTGTGACCCATCCGGTCAAAAGAAACTTGCCTTTGGCCATTATAGGGTTGATTAAAATTGTGGCTCTGGATACAAGTATGTAGATCGACTAAATATCAGACAAAGCTCGAGATCTGTGCAGAAGGAAGAGTGGTTGGCCCAGCACAAGTGTGAGACCAGGGGAGCATGTTATAAAACTCTGGTTGGCGGGGGGGGGGGGGGGGGGGGGGGTCCTGGTCTACAGTGAGCTTTTGTGGGGCGGCATGTGCAGGTTTTGATGTGGTAGTGGCGGCGCTTGATTTACTTCTGTTTCCTGAAAATTCACCCTTTGCGCAATCCCAGGACACATGGTTGCTTCAGGGAGTATCACAATGTGTAAAGCAGACTTTCTTTTTTTTTTTTTTAATATTTTATTTATTTATTCAACAGAGATAGAGACAGCCAGCGAGAGAGGGAACACAAGCAGGGGGAGTGGGAGAGGAAGAAGCAGGCTCATAGCGGAGGAGCCTGATGTGGGACTCGATCCCAGAACGCCGGGATCACGCCCTGAGCCAAAGGCAGACGCTTAACGACTGCGCTACCCAGGCGCCCCTAAAGCAGACTTTCTGCACTTACCACTTCTAGCAGGTGCAGAGAAACAACAGCATCATGGTAAACATAGTTTCCACAAGTGCATGCTCACTTGCCTGCTTAGAGAGAATCCCTTGCAGCTTCATTCTTAGTGTTTAGTGTTGAGTGTTAGTTACTTTTCTGGGTAGGAATAATTATGAAAATCCCATGATACCACAGCAACCAAAGAAAATCGGAAATAGAGCGGCCTTAATGGGGTCCCACAGGTGACGTTATAAAGAAAGGATTCTGAGTTCCTTGTAGGAAACCAGGATAACTTGGATCTTACTACAAGCATTCAATCAACGTTCCACAATTCATTTGTTTTTCACGGGCATGAAAATTAGAAATGGTACTGTCACCATCGTAACACGTGGTGGATAATTTTAGGGGAGAATTTGCAAGAGATAGAAGTGTGGTATCACATCAAATACTGAGGGGATTCTTAAACTGGTTTTTTGTAATCTGTTGGTACAAAGATTTCCTGGCTCCCGTTGGGGTTATCTGAACTTTTTTATGCTCCCTTGAATTCAGAGTCTACTGTGCAACATAAAATCATAACCTGGGCTTTCCTTCTTACTCTTGAAGCCAAAGAATTACATCAACAACAATGATACACACACACACACACACACACACACACGTGCACACACACCAAACTGATACATTTAAACTGCTGTTGCCTTCTCCTTGGTGTCTACTTCCTCTTTGTACCTGATGCCCGGATCTCAAAGTCAAATCTAATGTGACTGTAGGCTCTCACCTAGTATGAGCAAATGTAGGCCAAAGAATTGAGTATTTGACCGAAATATTTCAAAATGCAAAAGAAATTGAATTCACTTAGCTCACTGACCTCTTTCTCAAACCCAATTTCCTTCCTCTTTACATGTGTGTTATTTCTCCATTGTTATCACATGTTAATGACAGTTCTTACATGTTTGATGCAAGAGGGTTTAGCAAAGTTGCCTCTGTAAGGTACTATTCGCAGGAACCGCCTGATGGACAAGAGCCCTTGCACCGGAAATCCTGCCCTGCTCTTTCTGACCTATTTGCGTCCTAACACTTTTTAGACATTGAGTGTATTTCAGCCATGTCGTCATGCAGTCAATTGGCTTTTGCACGTTGACCTGGGAACAAACGTTCATTTACGATATTTCTCTTATTGAGTAAGACCTCCTGCATATCAAACAATTACTTACAAATATGTTTGAGAGTCTAGCTTGCTTGAATACTGAAGAAAATCTGCATAATTTACTGCTGCAAGACACCCCTTGTTTAAGAGCCATAGATTCAGCGAGAATCCTGCCTGTCCTAGTGAGGCACATCTGCCTCTTGCCCAAGGGCAAGGTGCAGTCCAAACCAGAAAGCTGGCTTTAGTGTGTCCCGGGCATTTCAAACCTGTTCGAGGAATATTGCATTTTCTTTCTTTCACATGTTGTCTCTGGCCAGGACAGTCTTATCAATGTTTATGGCTCCATAAATCTACTCATCCATTAAATCAGGCGTTTGTGCACAATTTGAACACATGTGGAGTTACCGTTAAAGACATTTACACTGAGAATTCCCCAATCTTTATTTTATTCTTAAATGCTCTACGTATATCAACACCTGTGTTTGTGCGGACTGCCCTGATGTGTCAGCTATCTGACCCAGCGTGGCCCAAGCTGGAGGTGTCTTCCTAGCCCATCCTGCTGTGGCCCCCTGTCTAGGTGGGAGGCTTTCTGGGACATGACCAAGCCAGGAACTTCAGAGCCTGCCAGCCACAACCCAATGTGTCAATTAAGCTTGTCATTTCAGTAGTCTTTTCCCTGTTCTCCTCTCCTCTCTGTCTCCCCATCCCCTGCTTCCCTCTTCCTCCTTCTCCACCTCCTCTGTAGTCTTAATCCAGTGTCCAGACATCTCTGTCACTTCAGGGCTCAGTTAAATCACAGATCTGATGATGTACCCGCTTTGGACCGGTCAGAAGCTCTGTGGAGAGAGGCACCTCTTACAGACAAGGACCTGTACGTGATGCCTCGGCCTTTAGCCTCTGTTCCCTCCACCCAGACCACATGTCACATGTCCTCTGCTACTGTCATTCCCTTCACGTCTCTTGCCTCCTGCCCTCCCCTGGCCTCACCCTTCCCAACCCTCTTCCCTGCACCGTGTGCTTTTGGCCATACTGGATTATGCCATAAATTCCCAATATCCTTTAGAGTTTCATCCTTCTATGTGTTTGTGAATGCTTCCCTTTCTCTTTCTCTTTCTCTCTCCCCTAATAATCACTTCCCAAGCCTCTCTGCCTAGCAAATGAGTCACTTTCTGTCCTGCCAGAAATATCCCTTCCTCTTGCCAAGGCAGAGTACTCTCTCTCTTCTCTATGCACCTTTTGTACTTCGCACATACTGCGGTTGTAAATCATCCCGAGGGCTTCGGAAGGTCCGTATTTGGATTCAAACCCAAGTCCTTACTGCTGTGTGACAAGCTCTAGAGTTCATTCACTGGGTAAATGAGGATGATGGTACCACTTACAATGGTATTGTAAGAATTACAATCCATGGGTGGAGAATGAATGGCTTGGGATTACTTAGCCTGAAAATGACACATTTTGACAAGTTTGTCCTGACTCGGTTCTTCAAAGAAAAACAGTGGATTACTAGAATTCACTCTGGGCCAGTTTTAAATATTCACGTGAATGCAAAATTTGTATTCTAATATTTATGTCAGTTTATCTTTTAAAAAGCAATTCTGTGAAGTGTTTGTTTTCATTATGTTATGTTAGTCGCCATACAGTACTTCATTAGTTTTTGATGTAGTGTTCCACGATTCATTATTTGAGGTGTTTTTAAAGTCAGGCAAGTTATTATGGGAATGAAATTTATATTTATCTGGACTGAATATATGACCCTTCACATTAATATAGTTTAAAGCCATCATTTCACCACTATGGATGGTATATCATTTGTGTTTAAGGATATAATATTTATCATGATGGACATCCAGCAAATGAGAAGAGAAGCTTAAATTATGAAAGCCTGATGGTCACAACTTGAGTCAGCATTTCTCTTTCCAGTCAAGCAGTATGGAATTGTATAGCTTGTCATCATCAGACTTGCCTCTAGATTTCTTCTTCTCTTATAAATCAGTGTTCCAACCAAGGTGTAACATGGTTAGTAAACACATTTGCCTTCCACTCTAAAGGCTGATTTCAGTCCTACAGCAATCGTTCATGGTTAGGGATATGTAGACATGGGGGCACCTGGGTGGCTCAGTCGGTTGAGCATCTGACTCGTGATTTCAGCTCAGGTCATGATCTTGGGTTCGTGAGCTCTAAGTTGGGCTCCACGCTTGGCAGGGAGTCTGCTTGAAGATTCTCTCTCCCCCTTTCCCTCTGCCCGCCCCCTTTTTGTTCTCTCTCTCAAAAAAAAAAAAAAAAAAAAGAATATGTAGACTCAAATATAATAAACAGCCCTGCCGTGATCATATTCTCCATCTTGGTCCACAGCAACCATCTGAATATCTGCTTGTGTCCCAAGACTTTTCGATATTAATACTCCCAGGATACTCTTCAAGTACCATGGACTAGTTGCCTGATTTGGTTAGAGAATGACATGAATGAACTATTAGGGCATCATAGAAGGGACTTGTCCATTTCTTGTACTTGTTACAATGTCAGGCATGGATAGCGTGGCTCCCTCTCCAAAAAGTGTCTGTGAATGCTGTTGTGGCTTCCAGTGGACACGTGCTGATACTTCTCTCTCTGCGTTCCAAAGGATCTCAGTCTTCCAAAATATTTCCATTATATAATTATCATAAAACTGTCCTGTTCTCCCTCTTCTTGCCTTAATTGTCCTCATTCTTTTCTTTCTAGTATCTTCTTTGTGGTAGAACCACTGGCTTTTATCGGTGAGGAAAGAAGAAAAGCAAATAATCCTTTTCCACAAAATGTTCTCATTTATTCATTCACTTAACAAGTGTCTGTGTTGAATACCTACCACATGCCATTTCTGAGATCTGTGCCGGGGGAGAAAAAAGATGATCATGGGTAAACACGGTCCCAACCCTCACGGTGCAGGCTCTGCAGCCAGGAAGAGAGGTGTCCGTGGGGCAGTCCGCAATAAATGTTAAATGACAACTATACAAAGTGAATTGAGGAACTGGTATGTGATGGCTTCAGAAATTACCGTATGAAGGTTGATACGGTCAGAGGTCTGGGAAGCCTTTCCAAGGAATCCACCGTTAGGTTAAAATATCAATAACAATTAGGGTTTATGCAGGCAATATGGGAAAGGAAAGCATTTTCAGTTAGAAGGAACAGTATGTGCAAAGGCCCTGCCACTGGAACACAGAGCCACTGAGAGCCCAGGATGGAGGGAGCTGGAGAAGGACAATAGGGCAATGTCCTGGGGCCTCTTTAATGATTTTTGTCTTTATTCCAAGAACAATGAAAAACAACGGAAGTGTTTATGACAAGGTGTTTAGAGAATATAGCAGAGAGCCTGAGAGCAAACCATTTGTGGTGCCGACATGGGGCCTGTATCTGATCAGGCATAACCTGCGGTGAGTCGCTCCCCCACCTTCGCCTCAGTTTTCCCAGTTAGTTGTATAATGACACCAGGAGCACCCAGTTCACTCAGTTGGTTGTTAGTGAAATGATTCGTGTAAAATTCTAAAATAATGCTGATCACATAATAAACACTTGATAAACACTAAGTGAATGATCATTTCCAGAAGAAGGAACATCGCTAAATACAGAGCTCACGCGGCCTGGACAGAAGGCTGCTTCCTGTATAGACCCTAAAATAGCTAAGAATCATTGCCAGTCGAGTAGCTGGTATAGGAATAGTTGATGGAAGACCCAGAGCACTACACCTATTCTTCCCTTTAGAGAAGAATTAAAATAGGTTTGCCATATTGTGGTCAGGAACCAGCCTTCTTCCCTTGGCTCACTGTAGCCAGCTGATTTTAAATCTTTGAGCCAAAATCAAAACAAACGTCAAGCAAAGCCCCTTGTCCTGTGTGAGCCCGAACTAGAAGCAAGCATGTCAAGGTCAGCCTTGGAAAGTCACCGGTGCCCAAGAAAAACCCCATCACAGCCTGCGAACCGTGAGCTCTGTAATGGGTGAAGACAAGCTGGTGTTTTTTTCCTCCAGTTTTATCACTTCAAAAACAATGTAATATTTTTGGTAAACAGATATTTTCTGCCTTAGGGGGCTATACACCAATATATTTGTTTTCCTTATCTATACATTTTTATCAGCCTGATTTTGTGACTCAGAAGAATTCTAATTTGAATAAAATTATTAATTTTTAAACTAGTAACACATGAGTCACTCCAATTCCAACTTCTGTCTTGAGTAATAAACAAAGGAGAACTCAATAATTCATGATTAATAACATACATATTGAGTAGAAGTTTTAGCTTTTTAAAATACTGACCTATCACTGAAAATACCCCCAGTTTTAAAGGACTCTGTTTTATCTCTAATCCACACTTTCCCTGTGAATTCTGAGTTCTTTGAACACTTCTAGGCCTCTTTCCCCTGGACCGAGTTATAAAAAAATGTGTGTGTAGGCTTATTGACTATTTCTGTCTGCCATAGTTTTTTTGTTTTTGTTTTTAATGGCAAATATAAAAAAATAAACCTTTTTGTCCTGAGGTTTATTTGCAAAACAATCCTTAGAATAATCTCCTTGTATGTTAAGTAGAGTCTCCTGTCTCTGCCTTAAGTCTTTCCTCCGAGTGTCTATGGGATTCTGTTAAAATTAACACGTCTGCACAGGCATCCATAGATTTCACTCTGGAGGCATCTGTCATGGGTTTTCTGAGTTGCTCTTTTCACACAACGCCATGTTCTGTAATTCTGGCAAAGTCACAAACAGCTTCAGTCAAGGGCAAGGAGTCTGCTTGACCAAAAATTTGAGTCTGACAAATTTATCATTTCAATCCCATCCAATAAAAACTCTAAGTAAGAAGGAATCTACTGTTGTTTTTTATTTTTTTATTTAAATTCAATTAGCGAACATATAGTACATCATTAGTTTTAGACGTAGAGTTCAACGATTCATCAGTTGCCTGTAACACCCATTGCTTTTATTTTTAAAATCTCATTCAGGCAAATCTTTCTGGGAAGTCACTGCAGTCCGTGGCTCTGTGGCACAAGCTCAGGGCCGTGACAAGGCAGAAGCTCATTGGCTATTTGAGGACAGTGGCATGGAAGGGCAGGGCAGGGTGATGGAGCTCCCATAGCAAGGAGCTCTGAGTGGAGAGGTGGAAACAGCACCAGAGTGGGGCCAGGAGAGCGGGGTTAGTGTTTCCCGGAGCAGAACTGGGCCCAGGGAAGTTTTCACAAGGAGGGGGGCCTGACATTCCTCAATCGCTCATTCTTTCATCACTGATTGTCCCATTGATCCGTTCATCAAGCCCACGAAGAATGAGGCTACTGTGTCCTCGATACAATGCTCGGGTTGGGGAAACCAAGCAGAAGTGAAAGGACCCCAACCCCTGCCTTGCAGATTCACTGGCTCAGGTGTTATGCAGTCGTTCCACTAATTTCTGTGATTGTACCTGGCCCACACCTGTGCTGTGATTTGGATGCTGAGCGGCAGGGAGGGAAAAAGGAGCTACTCAGAGCAACAGGCGGCAGGAGTGGGTCGGTTTGTGTTCTTGGCCCTGGTTTCCCAGTCGGATGCCATTTGCTTTCAAACGTTACTGAAAAACATGATCAAAACGTCCCCACACCCCACAGCTTCATTTCTTATTTTCCCCAGTGTGGTTATGAAATTTACACACACACACACACACACACACACACTTCGTCATTTCAGTGGGATTTTGTGCGGGAGGAGGCAGAGCCATGTGTTCCATCTACTAGCTTTGAACTAGAAGAAAACTATTGATTTTGCCATGTGTCTTGAAGCCATATATCTTGATTCACTTCTTGTCTGCAATAGCTTACATTAAAGTCTTGCTTATTCCAGATGATCAAAATACCATCTGCACACACCGATAGGTTCACTGCGTTCCTTCCAAAATAACACTTCCTAACTCATTTCATATCTAATCATATTGGCTAGTATTTCCAGAATAGCATAATGGTGATATTGGTTTGAAAAATTTTAAATCAGAGTAAGGCGATATCATTCTATTTCTATTTTACTTGAAAACAACAGCAGCAACAACAACAATTAAAAGCTAGAAATGGGTATCAAATCTTTTCAGGTGCATTTTGTAGGTGATCTCTTAGATTTTTCTCCTTTTGCCTGATAAATAAGATGCTGGACTGTCATATACCTGTAATAAATACTAGCTAGGTGTTGCATATTATTGTTTACTGTATTTTATACATTCATTTGCTTGCATTTTATTTAACATTTTTGTGTCTATTACTAAACGAAGCTGTTGGTGTTTTTATTATTTTCGTGCTATTTTTCAAAATCTTTATTGCATTTAACTTCAGTTAAGAGCATTAACTTATGTTACCATCTGTCCTAGAATGCCAGGTATCTCCTCACCGATGAAAACCCAGTGATGCCGGCAGGCTGGGTCCGAGGATCCAGAGGGAGGGGTCCCGCAAGACCAGCCAAGCAGCCGTGGCTTTGCACAGGATAAAAGTCAAACACAAGCCAGAGAATGTAAAAGCAGTGTATCGAATAGTGTGAGTGACAGACAGAGAACAGCAGATGGAGTGTCTGGGAGACTCGGAAAGGAAGGAGAATGAGTCTCATCACTGCTTGGGGTTTGGGGTTTATATTGGAAGGGGGTCCAAGGTAGGTTTCCCTTCAGAAATCCAGGGTAGGGTCCAGTCAAAGGCGAATGTCAGATGAAGAATAGGTGTTATTCCATAAATCACTGAAGGTCAGAGGTGTTGATGCGGGTCAGCCGAGATTTGTTCGAAGCTCATGTCAAGGAAATGTTTGGAATCTGAGTCTTCTTAGATGTTGTCAGGTATTTGGGGCCTAGGACAAAACTCAGAGAATCATTAACTTTCTTGCTTTCCCCTTGAAGTGGGAACATAGCTTCTGTGGCTTATTCAGAAATGAGGCCTAGCAGAAAACCAGCAGAGAGCTGTTTCCAGAATGCAGTCTCTTCAGCTTCCCTGTCTCACAAGGAAGGATGGATAGAAAATCCACTCTTGAGAGACTCTGTGAAGTCACTCATGGAGCCTACACCGTGAACAGGCTTATCAAACTTGTCAGCTGCACTCACACACCTTTGTGAAGAGAGAAGGATTATTCAGGAAGCAGAACCAGGAACATAGAAGGTGTTGCTCAGAATCACAGAGAATTAGTCCCAGGCCTTCAAACCTGATCAAGAAACCCAGTATTTGCCTGGCTGGATTTCAGAATCGCTACAGGCTAGTGGTTCCCGTCTACCTTCCACGTCCCCCTTACAAGTGGTCCTACCTTGACAGGGCAAGACTCTCAGCCTACACCCATCCCACCCACGGGTTATCTCCCTGGTTGCACGGGTCCCAGGAGAGGAGTTCTGCCCCAGTAACTATATTGAACAAATTCTGTGTTAATGTATGTTAATCTGTTGAGGTCCCAGGAGCCTCATCCACACCCTGACGGCATTTTGATGACATTTTGGACACTAGTTGATGCCTGCATTTTATACGTGGGAGAGACAGAAATCATTGGGGACTTCAGGCAGATGGTGGCCAAGCAGAGGATAATCCCACCCTCTGTTGTTCAGACACTGTAAACCCTTCTCCTTCAGTGCGGGTGGGATCTGATATTTGCTTCTAGGCCACAGATTATGTCAAAGGTGAAGGCGGGGAAGAACCCACCGAAAAAGTAACACATCTCCACATTGATTCTTAAATTTTAACGTATTCCCTGAAGCAACTTTGGAGTTCCCCTAAATCCTTATACTTTGAGGGATATTCTGTTTCTTTATGTTGTGTGTGTGTGTGTGTGTGTGTGTGTGTGTGTGTGTGTGTGTGTAGGTGTGTGTGCATGCAAAGATGATATCCTTTGTTTAGGGAATACACTTACTCATGTAGGGATATATGCAGATTTGTCTTTCTTTATACTTAGAAACTGCAGAAGTTGACATAAGGTGCTTGTTGTAAACACTGTTCTGGTTTTCCTTAACCTGAACTGGAAATTCAAAAAGATTATAAAAATACCAAGGAGACTAGTGTCCCCAAAGTGAATGTCCCTTGCTTAGATTCCAGCAAAACAGTAATTTGCCCCCTTCAAAGTTGAATTTGTGCTTTAAGAAAAATAAGCAAAGTGGTAGTGCTAAGGAACCCTGCTAAGGGGTAGTGCTAAGGAACCCTGAGAGGATGTGTTGAAAAGCAAAAGTCAACCAACTACATTCATAGATGTAACTGGCTCTATGAGACGATTCATCCTGTCTAGTGAGTTGAGGGGAGCTCTGAAGAGTTGTACAAGATGGAAGGCTTTTAGAGGAAGGAGGGCACAGCATAAAAGTTATCAGCAGGGGCTCCTGGGTGGCTCAGTCGGTTAGGTGTCTGTCTTCAGCCCAGATTCCCCCGCATTGGGCTCCCTTCCTGCTTCTCCCTCTTCCTCTCCTCCTCCCCTGCTCGTGCTCACTCTCTGTCTCTCGCTTCCTCTCTGTCTCTCTCGCAAATAAAAAAAAATAAAATCTTAAAAAAAAAAAAAAGGGAAAAGAAAGTTATCAGCCAAAGAAAAGATTGGTTCCATCAAGGTCATCTGGCCTTGCAGGCGTGGGGCAGGAGGTCCTATTAGCTGAATTGTATCATCTTCCCTTTGGGGATGGAGAGGGCCCAGGGGACAGATTACCTCGTTGGTGCTTATAGAAAATTCCTGATTGACAGGTTAAGACACATTTCTGGGGGAGGTTGAAACTACAGTTAGGTTGAATGGTAAGCTGGTTTGGTGCCATTCTGGTCCTGTGGGTTTGCTTGTTTTGTTTTTTTTAACAAATGTTAATTCCACCTTGGCGAGTTGTCAATTTGATTCAGTCTAAGGTAGCCATTTCTCAGAATATCTGCTGCCTGATGGCTGTTTTGTGGTCAGTAAATGAGGGAATCCAGATGTGCTTATGAATAAGGGACAGGCAGAGCTAGGTAGGGAGAGATAGGGAGGGGGCCATGGGATCAGGCTCACAAAATTCACCATGGGGGGGATGAAAGGAAACCAGAGATAAGGGAACAAACCAGACCGTCCTGTCCTAGGTGTCAGAGGTGAGGTCTTGTTGTAACAGCTATTTATGACCAACAAAGAATTACCCGACCCTAAAAAGGAAGTAAGCCATTGAAGGTGTTACCACTAGTCCTTGCTCAATGGTGATATCAGTAGTGATGTTAAAAAGATTTGAGTTCCCTGGTTAGCTTTCTATAAAAGACCATCCCTAAAAGCCCTCAGTGGCAATCCTGTCCGGACCCCCTCACTCCTGAGAGCTTTTTCTGTATCCCACTAATGAACTTCAATCGCTTTACTCACTCTCCTTTGTCCGAGAGATTCATTCTTCGACTCCATGAGACCAGAACCTCGCTCTCCCTCATCGCTTAGTGGCGTAGAGATCCCTAATCTAAAATGCCGTCAGTGCTTGTATGTCCCTTTATTCCCAAAGGTCAGGTTCAAATGGACTGTGGCTCCCTGAGAACACTGTCTCCCCAGGTCTGGCTTGTCACGTGGTGGAGACGGCAGCCTAGGGCCTCCTCACCTGACCAGGTGGAGACGTGCCTCACCCCTCCACGGCGCATGTTCCGGCTCCGTGCAGGTGAAGAGCATCATTCCTGCCCTGCTGGAGAGTAGGGCGTAGGGCTCTGGGAAATAAATCTCTGTTTTTATTCCTATTCCAGTTCCATCAGTCCAGGCACACACAACTCTTTCTCCTTAATGCCAATCTTAACCAGTGAAGGAGGTTTACAGGGTATTTTGTTTGTTATTTCTCAGAAGCTCAGTTGCAGACAGAGTGGAAATGCACTAGTCTGAAACCGTCATTTTTATAAAGGAAAGGCAGATATTCTCACTGTGATTTGTACGACTAAAACACAGAAAGAGCAAGCGATTTATCCAGAGTCACTCATGTGCATGCTTCCAAGGAGTGATCTAGGCAGTTTGATACAAAGCAATGAGGCCGGTGTGGGGGGTTTAGCTTTTAGAAATATTACAGTCCACGCAGGAATACTGTGATAAAGTCTGCAAGTGTCTCTCTGTAAACACTGCATTCCTATCCCTATAATCAAGAAGTGAGTAGCTTAGTAATGCTTTGTAAAACATAGCTGGGAAAGGGTTATGCCTTGGGTAATTATGACATTTAACCAAATATACTTAGTACTAATACTATTTTGATTTGGGGGGGGCTGCATATATTGTGTTGCTCATAATAAAAATATTTAGGGGGTGGTTCATAGGCATTTGCCTATCCATGGGGACATTTTCCCACATTCAATTATTCAGGAGTCAGCCTTTGGCAGAAACATGATCCTTCAGACATTCTTGGCAAAATCAGTAGGGCAGCAGCCCATGGAAAGCAAAGGTCCATTCAGGTCAAGACTGCACACAGGCATCCCTAAAAAGACCTTGGCTAAAATCCAGATCAGGCCCTCATGGTTGAATTCTAAATTTGCCTAAGGATGCTGAGTTTCTCATAGAAAGAACCCAATGCACATTATAGAGAAAGATGTGGCTTCTATGGAAAGGCACACTTAGAATAAAATTCCCAGAAAGGGTAGAAAAGAGCTATTACACATTCAAGGGTGGAGACAGCAAGGAGGTACAGATCCTTATAAAGGAAAAGTCCAGCCCACTTTCTATCTTAGCTCTATTCTCACCCCACCTAAAGAGATAGGGTGCCACAAATTCCAGTCGCTGTGGATAGTTGCATGGTGTACGTTGTGTTACTTTTTGGTTTGCCTCACTGTTGGCTTAAGATTTGGTTGTCTTGGGTCTGCTGAATGAGTTAACGAACACAGAGGGTTACCTGACCCTCCTGTCACAAAGCAGGGGCAGGTATTAAAGTCCCTTGGTTCAGTGCGCTCTCAGAGTGCATTGGGGGAGAAAGCTAGGGAGAGAGAGGGAACGTTTCTCACCCCAGTTCAGTTAACCAGAGCATTTAAAGAATGGAATTTCCTGGTTTTATCTAAACTAGTATTCTTTTCCCTTATGGTATAATTTTTGGGGGCCTAGAGCTCATTCAGTTTTAGAAGAAAAAGAATAACAAAATTAGGTAATTAGGTATGGGTACCAGTTCTCTGAGCCTCAAGAATTTTAGCTGCCTCAAATGACCCTTTTCTTGGAATTAGTTCACTCATATAAGAACACCTTGAAGTGAAGAAGTAAAATCCCAATATATGTGTGTTTTGGGAGAAGACTATAACACTAGATTTCTTTAGTAGTAACACACACACACATACACAGGCACACACACACTTATTATCCAAAGGGAGTTTCCACAATATTTGTTTATTACTTGAAGCATCAGTCCCCATAATTTTAACTTAGTTGCTGAAATATATTAGAATTATTAAAACATTAGTAAAGCAACTCACTCACTCATCTTTGGGGTCTTCTGGCTTCAACTGAGAGGCATGGAAACTGCTGGAAGTGCAACACATTTGGATTCTGCAACCCAGTGCTGAGGGCAGGCGTCAGAGTCCGAGACGTCAGAGCTCCCTCTCTTCTGAGGGAATGTTTCTCACCCTCAGTGCAATTAACCAGAGCATTTAAAGAACGGAATATCCTGGTTTTATCTAAACTAGTATTCTTTTCCCTTGTGGTATAATTTGAGGGGAAGTCGGGAATGATTATAAGAACAGCATGGTGTGGAAAACAAGCAAAATCCGTAGTGACATTAAAGCCTCCGGCACGAAGCCACGTTCCATGACATTTCAGGCTTATTAGGGTTTGAGGACCATCTGGAAAGACGTCTCCCAGTCCCTTGCTCTTCTTCAGTCCACACAGCTTGAATATATCACCCGGAGACGGAGGACCAGCCTTTTTATTAAAACCTACTTTTTCTCCAGCCACATATGGTCATTCCATTTGCTAAGAGAATGTGTCATCATAAAGATACCTCAAAAGGTGAACATTTGAATTGCAAATCCTTAAAGCAAAAAAGTATAGATTTTGTGTAAAACTTCAAACATTTTAGCGAGAGTCCAATGACTTTAACCAACAAATAATTCCCAAAGGTGTTCAAGAGTAACATGGGGGAAAAAGAAAAAAACTAAGATGTCCATTTTATTATTATTATTTTTTAAGTAGGCTCCACGCCCACTATGGAGTCCAACAGGGGGCTCAAACTCACGACCGTGAGAGCCCAAGACTTGAGCTGAGATCAACAGTCGGAGACTTAACCAACTGAACCATCCAGGTGCCCCCATTTTATTAATTTTTTTAAAGGTGTCCATTTTAAAATCAGATCACTTTATACTGTAAAAGGATTCATGGAAAAAATTTTAAATTCTGCTTTAAGACAAGCACTTTTGGCTGCAAAAGTTTAAGGTGAGCAGTGTGAATGAGCTTGTTCATTCATTTTACCTTGGACGATCACGGAGTGGTCAATTTATGTCAGTTGTTAGTTGTTGGGTTAACTTGTGGCTTACATTTACTTGATATTTATCTTGCTTAAAATGTCACATGTATACATATTTATATAATGTACAATACCATCATAGATGAGGGAAATCCTACATTAATTCTCGTTTCCCAAGACTCCTAGCAAGTGGCATGATGGGGTTACTCGGTCAGAGCTCCTGTTTCCTGATGTAGGACTCCTCTCGGGTAATCACCCCCACCTCAATTTTTACAGTGACAAAATACACATAACATAAAATTTATATATATATGTATTTTTCAAATTTATAATAGATATAATTTTCAAATTTATATATACATTTTTATATATGTATAAATGTAGAGAAATTGAAATAGAGTCTCAAATTGCAGGATCCCATAATTGAAACCATAGCAGAGCTTCAAGACTGCGTTTTCTGAAACAGAAGTTAAAAGGAGAGGGAGGGGGGATGAGTTAAATTACCCTCATTCTTGAACAAAATACCTTCATTCCATGAGGCAGTGGGAATTACAGTTTTTCCTAGACCTGAATTATTAGTAGTCTCTCCCGTGATGTTTTGTCATGGGGGGTGGTGGCCATCAGTACTGTGGACCAGTATTTCAAATCCCCCTCCTTCTGAAAACAGTTTCTCTCCTGTTTGACATGAGGAACTGCCTGGGACTTGTGTTGGTCAATAAATTGTGAGCAAAAGTGACCACATATGTGGGCAAATGCTCCGTCCTCGGGCTCGTCCCAAGCAGAGGCTCTGTCAGCTACAGTGAGAAGGGACAGCACAGTACAGAGCCCTCACGAAACCCACATTGGTCCACCCCGAACAAAAGGTAAACCACTGTTGTTTGCAGACACCCAAGCCTGGTCATCATGGGATACTGCAGTCCAACCAGGTCTTTCTTGACTGTGTGTTTAGGGATCCCAAATACAGTCCAGAACAATCCTTCCTGTACTAACATTTGTCAGAGAAAACTCGGTCAGCAAGGACACTGGTCCAAAATGACTCTTTCTGCAGTAAAATATTTACTACAAATGCCCTAATAAATTTCATACGCTGTTTTTATTTTTTATTTATTATTATTTTTTAAAAGATTTTATTTATTTGTCAGAGAGAAGTGTGCACACAAGCAGGGAAGGTGGCAGGCAGAAGGAGATGCTGGCTCCCCATCGAGCAAGGAGCCCTATGTGGGGCTCAATCCCAGGACCCTGATATCATGACCTGAGACAAAAGCAAACTCTTAACCAACCAAGCCACCCAGGCATCCCTCATATGCTGCTTGTAAATAGCATCCTTTGATAATAACTTTGGGCATAACTTTGCTATGTTACTTAGGGAAAGAGACTTTTTAAGAAGATAAGGTAATTTAATTCAAGTCCATATGACTTTGGTGTTTGTCTTGATTGATTGGCATAAAGCCAATATTTAAAGCAATTAAGTAGACCTCTTATCCTATTTTCATAAAAATTACTTAAGTTAACCAGGTTTTAGACATGTATTTAATAATGCATTGATCAAGATTGTCATAGACCAGAAATCTTCATTTTTTATTTTAACAGTCTGAGGACAGTACCCCATGCAATTTATTTATGTGGTGTACTCTTATGTGTTTCTTAAATTGATGATACTCAGAGATGGATAGAACCAGGAAAATGTCCTATTATCCCTAAATTAACATTCGTTTTTGTGGCGCTTGTCCAATAAACACTTCGTAGTTTACATTTTGAATGGAATACTTTATCAAACAAAAGAAAGGACTAAAGGGCGTGTATGCAGAGCAAAGTATGAATAAGTTTTCAGACACTTGCAGGGAAGTCAGGAAACCAACCAATGATAATGCTGACCTCTGATCCTGAAATCATGTGATGCAGAGAATACAAGGGATAGCTCACCAATCACATAAGCACCACGCACCTTTTAGTCAGTCTGGTGCAACCATGATTTATTCTTGAAGCTTAGAATTCCTCCCCAGGGCTGACCTTGGCCCTGCTAGTAAATTACCCCAGGTTAAGGGAAGGGAAAGATCTGAGTTCTGAATTGTTTCATTGTTGTTCACATTACTTCTATATTTAACTCCATTCAATTTGTATCCAAATCACTGTGTCAGGCTTTGAAAAATGGCTCCTGTTTCTTTCAGAGTTATAAGCAAACCTATTATGTGACATTTATAAACAAAGCAAACATATTCTTTAAGTAAAGCACAGGGATGTGAGACAACAGGATTACTGCTTGGTGATTTTTTTGTTTCGTGTTACTTTTAACCGTCTTTGTTTTCTCACTGGTTGTGTGTCCATCAACTATTTCCTATGTGTATTTATAGGATAGTAAAAAAAAAAAAAAAAAAAAAAAAAAAAGTAATCTTGTTCAAAGTACTGCCAAAGAAACCTGGCTCATTTTCCATAATTTTCAGTACAATAAGTGACCTATTCATAGCCAGAGTACTTGTGTGGGTTAATGTTATTGCATTTTTATTCATGGTACTTTTCAGTTGATGAAATCACTATAGGAAATTTTCCCAGATTTGCCATGCCGTGAATTTGCTGAATGTCTACACTGCTACACTTTGCAGATCTTACAATCTACAGCTACATAAGACCTCATAAACCTCTGTAAATACTAAGGGGAAATGAAGAGATGGGTCCTGAAAATGTATATAAATGTGTGTGACACATCGGAGATTCTTGGAAGAAAAGCACTACATAAATCCACTTTTTAAACTCTGATATATGTATCCTTTAGTGGTTGGACTATGTTATTTCAAGCATTTTTCTGAAATTAAATAAGTAAACATGCAAGCCTATTTGAAATAGAGGCTCTATTATAAAACTAGTACACTTTTCTCATAGGCTTGAAAACTCCAAGCATAGTATGCTCTTAAAACTCGCCAAATTACAGAGTCTATTTAAATATATTATTTTCCTGGAAAACAAGGCAAAGAGATAGAGCAAAGCTTTAGAAATGGAAATAAATATTGTTTTGTGCCCTGTACTATCAGCTGGTGGAGAAAATGTTTTCCAAGCTGCTTGTAATAATATGTGTGCAAGCTTATCAAAATTTACGGCACACACACTCCATGCATGAAGTCTATCACTCTTTCAGGGATATGATTAAAATCAGTCTCCCGGATCATTGGGAAGGCGAGGGCATGAATCTTTCAGTAGCATATAAGCGGGTGATCTTTTGTTTCCTGAATTCTTACTCCTCTTTCAGTTAAAATTTGGCACAAGAAGCATAGGAGTTGTCTCTCTTTCACATATTTACTTACTTCTGGAACAAAACAAAGCTGTGCGCTTAAATTATCGCAAATAACATTCAGCCATGGATAAATCTATAGTTTAATGTGCAGATTTACAGAGCCATTAAACTCTGATTTTTCACTTCTTTTTTTTTTTAAGATTTTTTGTTTAGTTATTTGACACAGAGAGAGAAAGAGCACAAGCAGGGGAAGTGGCAGGCAGAGGGAGAAGCAGGCTCCCCACTGAGCAGGGAGCCTAATGTAGGACTCGATCCCAGGACCCTGGGATCATGACCTGAGCCAAAGGCAGACACTTAACCGACTGAGCCACCCAGGCGCCCCTGACTTTTCACTTCTAACATAACTTTTTTTTTTTTAACTAAATCAGCAGACATATAGGGATATATCTGGAGCGTAACATAAACTCCCGGGTGGTGACACTTCAACATCATTACAATTTGCATGAGAGCTTCTGACGCCGTCTGCCCGCCCCCAAGAGTTCCAGCAGGTGGAAGGGGGAGCACAGAGGCAAGTGAGGGCACACATATAAGGAAAGACACATTTGAAGAGAATGACTCTTCTCATTTGGAAAAAAAAGGGTCTCTAAATGTTTTTTTTTTAAAGATTTTATTCATTTGACAGAGAGACACAGCCAGCGAGAGAGTGAACACAAGTGGGGGGAGTGGGAGAGGAAGAAGCAGGCTCCCAGCGGAGGAGCCTGATGTGGGGCTCGATCCCAGAACACCCGGATCACGCCCTGAGCCGAAGGCAGAGGCTTAACGACTGTGCCACCCAGGCGCCCCTGAAAATGTATTTTCACACCTACATGTGGATGCTTGTTTATGAAAACAATCATATTTTAGTACAATACCTCTCTCTCTCTTTTGGAGAAATGCCATATTAAGAAAAAGTAAACCATCGTACCTGGAAAAAACAGTCCAGACCTTGAAACTCGTTTTTCAGTGGTACTGTTAAGCCTACTGCAGCTGATACGCAAATGATGGGAAAGCAAAAGGGAGCTCAGAAATGTTATCTTAGGGAGTCAGGCTGTGGCTGTTGAACACCGTGAATTATTTTTCAGTGGTGTCACTTTACTTTAGAATATTTATAAATATGGAAAAAACCAAGGTCCAGTCATTTTTAGAGGGGATTACCTTTTCATCTGCTTTTTGGCAATCATTATTGCCAAACTTGAAATGAACACTTCTTGTACTTCTTTTATATTTGGCAAATGTATTTGCTCTGGAATTTTCTATAGTCACTTGAAACTGGACTTGCCACAAGCCATTTTTGGAACTCACTCCTGAAAAATATATCTATTCCCAATTATAAAGCATAGGGATTCTGCAGCGATCGATAACATCGTAATTTATACTGTTATATCTATTCCAGCAATTAGTGGGTCACTAACAGAAAAGAAAACATACCGTTTAGACCTCAGGACATTCATTCTCGACATTATTGAAAATAAAATAAGATCCAATCAAACAGTTTCACTGGGTGTAAGAAAGCTTAACTTCAGAGATAAGGCACACACAAAAGATGACTTGTCTTATAATACAGCAGCGGGGGGAGTGGGAGAGGAAGAAGCAGGCTCATAACGGAGGAGCCTGATGTGGGACTCGATCCCAGAACGCCGGGATCACGCCCTGAGCTGAAGGCAGATGCTTAACCGCTGTGCCCCCCAGGAGCCCCGGGTGGCTCTTATTTCTGTGGTTGGTGCCAGCTAACTCCATTCTGTGACCCCAGTGAGGACCCCCAGCTAGACAAATGGAGGCAAGGCCTTCAGTTATCTCTGGAGCAACTGGTTAGACCACGATTTCCGTGACTGGCTTAAAAGACTTTGCAAATATCTTGTGTTTGTGGAAAATGTACATTCAGCATAAAAAGATTTATTTTTTTTCCCTTCTGTGTTTTTTCTTAAGATTTTATTTTTTTTATTTAAAGAGAATGTGAGTGGGGGAAGGGCAGAGGCAGAGGGAGAGAGAGAATCTCAAGCAGACTCTGCTGAGTGTGGAGCCTGAGGCGGGGCTCGATCCCACGACTCTGAGATCATGATCTGAGACAAAATCGAAAGTAAGACACTTAACCGACTGAGCCACCCAGGTATCAGCCCTTCTGTATTTTTGAACTTGTTATTTTAAAATTTATAGGATTTCAAGTTTTAAGGGAAAAAAACCTGAAAAAAACAAAAGATGCTTGTTTTGAGAATGAAGAGAACAAACATGTGTGAACAAAGAAGTCTGACCACGGCTAATTGCGTGAGTGCGCTATCAAACTGTGGGATTCTTACCATGACCATCATCAATCATGTGGAATGAAACACCCATCTCATAGAGTCAAAGAAAACCACCCATGCCCACACTGCATCGGGACCACCACTGCCCAGCTTCCTTCTACCCAGAACCTTCCTTCTACATGGATCCTCTGCTTTGCAGTCATGTCATTCGTGCTTGAGAGTACGGAGATCTTCCAGGAGATGGGAGAAGGGACAGCCGTGGCCAGCAGACTGCTCTGCATGATTTCTTCTCATGAGCAGCTGCTCATTTCTTCTCAAGGCCAACAGAGGTAGGGTGTGTCAAACTTCCCTTCTGTCGTTCCATCCTCAGTCACACTATGTAACGATACACTAAGGAAAGAGGGAAACCAAGGGAAGAGACTGTGATCATCTGGTCTGTGGTTCTAACAGGCCTTTGCAGCTGTGCTTGATCACGATGCTTAGCCTGTCACGAGGTCGGTAGTCCCTACATGTTCAGAAATAAAGGGGTCTGAAGGGGGAAGGAAAGTGGCAGCGTAGGGGTGAGGAAATGGTGCATGCCTTTCATTTAGTGGGAAATGGGACCTGCCACAATTAGAGTTTCTTCGGTAATACCCGTGGACCCAATATTCCTGGGCCAGAGGCAGCTCCTTCTACTCATGCCTTGTGTGACACACTGACCTGAGCTCCCCACTCCCTTCCCTTCTCTTGACTGTCCTGGTCTCCACAGAATGGTCCATAGAATGGGTGCTTGTAGAGACCAAGACAAATTTTAATTTCAAAATATATGTGGCAATGGCTTTATTTAAAAATAGAAAAAGAGAATACTTTTTCTACAAAGATTTTCTACAATATTTTTGATCCAAAGAAGGTTTGCTCTTCAAATCAGTTCCTCACCAGAATATAAAACTAGGATAATGCAAAAGTTACTTTAAATGAATTGAGTATATCTTAATAAGGCCACTGTTTTTCATTGACATTTGTATTTTCACTTTTCTGATTCATGACTTTTCTGTTTCCTTTTACTACTGTGGTCCAGTAATGAAATTGCTCCTGTGTTCTTAAAGATTCTGATACCCTGAAAGACATCAGACTAGCACACTTCATTGTTTGAAGAGACTTTTCTTATTGACTGACCTATATTTTTGTGTAGGTGATTACTCACATGAAGGATGGCACATAAAGATATCAATAACCCAACCATGAGGCGTATTTTAATGACTGCAATTAGGGAGTAAGGGGTTTACAAGGTTGCTCCCAGCATGTTCCTAATTCATTCTGGGTCCTTGGCTAAGATTTTAAATCTCTTGTTTCGGGTTGTCTATTTGTTGCTGCCCACCCAGTTTGGAGAAATAAAGTCTGTCTGGCTTGATGAGGTCAGCATGTTGAAGATGCATTTCAGATGTGCCTGGGGAGTGTGCCCTGCTGTTCAGTCCAACAGCAGTGAATCTATATGTGGACTGAGCCTCGGGGCGGGGAAGGTCTAACGTGTGATAATGAACCTGTGTCTGGACTTGTCATGCCGCAGGGATGGGGAATTCTGCATGAGTGGCAACATGATGTGTGCCCCCCAGGTCTGCCCTTCAACTCCTCCATCAGTCACTGCAGGCATATGTCAGTCTAGTGGAAATGAGGGGGGCTTAGAGAAAGAAGGGGGGGGGATGTAAGGAAACTTCCTGTGGCTCCAGTGCCTGCTGGTCAGCCTCACCCTCCATGGTCCCAACTTCCAGGAGGTAGTGACCATGAGATGGTTCTAGCTGCTGGGCTCTAGAAATGCTCCTTGTTCCCATTACTCGATCAGCCCCAGGAATGTTCAGCTCTAGAGTGTTCGCCAACACCCTTGATTACCTTTCATTTCGCTTCTCATTCTCCCATGTCATGTACAAGTCCCGGTATTGAATCGTCTTTGTTTGAAATCTCTGGGGTGCCTTCTCTTTTCTGTGTGGACCCTGACAGATATAGAGAAAGTCCTTTGGGGCTCACTTAAGTAAATCAGGGGAAGGAGGCGAGAGACCAGTGAATTGGGCCAATGACTCTGAATAGACATCTCTGTATATGTAGACTATTGAGGCTGGAAAAGCTCAAATGACGCATTGTGAAACTTAGTGGCTGAAAACATGAATATGCTCTAAATTTTGCAATTTGGCCAGGTCTCAAGATCTAGGGACAATTCAATTCTGCTCCATTTGGCATCAACTGGGTGTCCCAACTAGAGTTAGAAGTTCTGTTTCCAAAATGGCCTCATTTCTATGGTTTATTCCTGGCTCTTGGCTGAGTGCTCAGCTAGGGCTGTGGGTCTGGGCTTCTGTTCTACCACACCTGGTGTCTTCGTGTGACTATGATGGTCTTCTCACAGTATAGCCCCCTTGGGTTAGTCAAATTCCTACACAATCCAGGTTTCCCTACAGTACAAAAGCAGAAGCTTCTAGGTCTATTTAGTTTCTGAATTCAGAATTCCCAGAATATTACTTATATCACCTCATACTATTCAAATTAACCACAGATTAACCAGATTCAAGGGGAGGGGAATTTGCCTTTATCTCTACATGAGGAGTAGCAAGATAACATTGCAAAAGGGCACTTGGGAACGGAGATGTGTCTCTGCTATTTTGGAAACATGATCTATCACAGCTGGTTAGCTGGATTTCATGCATCGATTTGTGTTATTCCATATCAATTTCCTTACTGATAGGGCTGCATTGCATCAAATTCAGATCAGCAGGGATATAGAAATTTATTCTCCAACTATATTCAGCTTCTTTCTAATTCTTTCTTCTCTGATGCATGTCAACTTTTTCCTAACACGCCTCTCTTAATTTTCTCTCTTCCAATCTATCACTTGTTGTGTTGAGCCATCGTTGTCTTTCTAACTGCAATTAAACGCCCTCTTTTTTTTAACTCAGCATGCATCTATAATATTACTTTACCCTTCTCAGTCGTAGGGTCCTATCTCTTTTCTCATCCTTCTTGATACCTTTTTTCCACTGCCTTTTCCCTGAAGCCAACCATATTTCTCCTTTGCTAATTCCTGCCTCAATAATTTCCCTTTCAAAGGAAGGTTGCTTCTATATACCATATAAATACCTTACTGAATTCCAAGCCAAATATTAAGTGTGTGTTTGGGGTGTGGGGGAGGTTATGGGCCAAGGTCTCTATAATATCATGTACATTATTTAGTGAAGATAAACGAGATCGTCAATTATAGTAGTTTTGCAAACACCAACAAAATGTCCTCAGGCTCGATCCTAATTCCAAGTTTGGTCAGCTCGTCTTCATATGCCTTGGTAAAGAGAATCATGGTATCTGCTTCCATCCAAACTCCCTCACATGTTTTCCATGAAAACAATTGTGTTCAGTGTTTTAAGCCAACCATAATTTGAAAGAAAATCTGTACACACGATGATTACTTACTCTATATTAGGAATAGCCGTATCTGCTGGCTCTGGTTCATGGTACGTGTAGCGCCTTGGCTGCGTGTTCACTGGGACTCCTCGGCCAAAAGAGATGCCTCCGATTCAGTTAACTGTGTAGTTCAATCTAAGCAACTTTGTGAGCTTTTGAGTCCTGATGAGTTAGCACCTATCGGGCACTGAACAAATTCCCAGTCCTTGGGATTATACTGGATACTGCCGTTCTAATTTCCTGTTCCACATTGACTTTTACTCAGTGCTTGCTTTTTACTATACCTGTATCCCAAATCCAGATTCACAAATGTGGGATGTCACCAAAGTATTATAACAACTTAATGGTAAAATTGTGTTCTACCTCTGTATAGCAGGTCCTATGGTGCCAGACAAATGTCACTGTGTTTCGCTAGATAATTTAAGATATGCCTTGGCGCCACTGAGAGTTTCTAGAGAGCCCAAGGAACCTTAGCACAGAGTTTGGGATTTGTGTTCTAGAACAGCAGTTCTCAACCAGGGGACACTTGAGCCCCAGGGGACACTTGGTTGTCACAACCTGGGTGTTACTGGCATCTATAGGGTAGTGGCCAGCGATGCCACCAAATATCTTGTAACGCACAAGACAACCCCACAACAGAGGCTGATGCAGCCCAAATGTCAGTAGTGCCAAAGCCAAGAAACCCTGGGGCGCCTGGGTAGCTCAGTCATTAAGCATCTGCCTTTGGCCCTGCTCTGCAGGGAGCCTGCTTCTTCCTCTCCCACTCCCCCTGCTTGTGTTCCCTCTCTCGCTGGCCGTGTCTCTCTCTGTCAAATAAATAAATAAAATCTTTAAAAAAAAAAGTCAAGAAACTCTTCTAGATGCTTGGAAATGGTATAGGTTATAGAAAGGAGATTTTTATTTCTCTGTTTCCTAATCTTTGTAACCAATCTCTGATTGTTCACAATAACTTGGCGTCTGGTATACCCCCCTCTTTTGTAAAAGTGAGGATTAAAGAAAGAAAGGATAGGGACACTGAAGACAGAATTTCAGTGGAACATTTTTTCACCTATTCAGCTCTCTTGGGGTTTCTGTCTCATCCAAAATTACTTTTGATAAGAAAAAAATTCTGTGGGCTAGTACACTAGAATATACAGAAACCTTTCCCCGTTCAAGCTCTTGATATCTTTTTATACCTGCTTTGTGGGCTCAACTTTGGATTGGTAGGTCTCTTGTTTTCTGATTCTCTTGTAAAATATTTTAGTTTGCAGAGAGAAAAAAATATGAAAGCTTCTTTGAAATCTGAGAAGAAATGATAAAATACCATGAAAACAAAATGAAAGAGAGTAAGAACTATTGAAATTTTGGAGTGGCAGATAGGGAGATGCTTAACAAATTATGACGAGAAGAGGTAGAAGGAAAATATGCAAAAGATCTTTGCTATAGATGGTCATGGGAAGAACATAGTTTACATAAAATATTGAACACTATGTGTCTTCCCACAGGCCATGTAGAGTTTGTATACAGTTTGGCATAGGCAGGTGTATGAGTAAATAATCACTGTAAATGTGGTCTGTGGTCTCATAGAGCCATTAGTGGTGCCATGAGACAAAAGATGAGGAATCTAGGAGCCTTGGAGAAGATTTCACAGAGCAGGTGGAATTCAACCTGGGTCCTAGGGAGATATTCGGGCATTGTGAGGAGCAAGAGCTGAGTCCCCGGACTGCTGAAACAGCGTGTGCCGAACGAAGAGGCACCAAATGCATTACGTTGTTAGGAGGTGGTGGACATTATGTGTGCTGGGAGCATGGGGCACATGCACTGGAGAGGGGAGAAAGGAGAGTAAGATGCACATACCTGACAATATTAAATAGGTAGGAACCCCTGGCCACCCTGGGAAAGAGAAATGTGAGAGCAACAACGGTTAGAGCAGGGATAGATCACCAACAGTCAAGCTTGTATTGAGATAGGAGGGCAATGCATTGAGGGGCGGAGTTGTCATGAATAGTCAGTCCCAAGTTCCCAGGGGTGCAGCAGCAGGAATGCCCGGAGACAAGGCTTTGGGGTTAGACTCCTCCAACGTTTCACTCAGAGACAAGTGGATACTTCAGGGGCACCTACTGGTGGCACAAAAGGCACATCAAAACAACTGACCCAAATCCATAATGTCCGCGGAGAGCTGGGGCTGGGGAGACAGAAAAACAGAGTAAGAGACAGGGAAGCGTGTGCTTGGGCTTTCAAGAGACAAAATTGTAGGTATGGCTGTTCCATGGTACTTGCTCATTTCAAATATAATTTTTCTCTTTTGGGAAATGATTTTAAGCCGAACATCATAAATAAATTCTAACTAATGTTCCTTTTCAGATCAATTACTGTGAATTAATTGCATATTTTTATAGGGTAAACAAAGCTAATGATTTGAAAACTTCCTCCAGCCTGCTGTGCGCTGTGCTGCTTCTTGAGACTGCCTCCGTTGTATTTACTTGTGCTGGAAACGTTTTCCCTCCCGGAGAATGAAGCTATAGTCTGAGTGTCTGAGCTGAGTGGAGCTTCATTTCTAATGCAGATGTGGACTTTGCAGAGAGGGGGCAATGGTTGCCATGTCACCGCTAGAGCTGGTTCTCGGGTACATGGAATTGATAAGGACTCCCTCCTTTGTGAGAAAAGGCACTGAGAAAACTTCCTTAAACACCATTTGCTCCCTAATTCCCTCCTGCCTGCAGGAGCGTAACATCATGACTCCAGGTGTCTGTGACCTGACCTTAGAACCTGGTAACGTCAGTTGTTTGCCTGTAAAGGACTTTGCTGATGGTTGGGCAGCAAAAGGGATGCTCTCGGAGAGCCCAGGAAACTATGTCTGGAGATGGCTCCACTGACCCCTCCCAGTGTGTGAGTTAATGTCAGTTTTTCTTCTCTTTCACCTCCTCCTCCCCCCTCCTCCTCCCCTTCTCCTTCTCGTTCTTCTTCTCCTTCCCTTCCTCCTCCCCCTCTCTCTCCCTCCTTCCCTCCTCCTCCTCCTCCTCCTTCTTCTATTATTGGTGATGTTGGAGTTATTGTTATTTGAGGGAGATGAAGAAGAATGCTGTGTGATATGGTATAAAAGTTGTTTGGAAGCCAAAAAATAGAGTTCTCATGGGTGGTTTGGGGAGACTTTGGTCCCTCCCATAATCAGTATAAACCTGAGCAACCAAAAAGCATCTTGGAGCTGGTGTGTTTTCATCAGTAAAGCCAGGAGGCTCTCCTGTTGAATGTACACTATTTCACAAAATGCCAGCACCAGACAAGGTGTGTGACCATGATGTAGCAAAAAGAAGACCATTCTGCAGTCGTGCCTGAATACACACACACATACACAAGAAAAACAAGAACGCTGCCCAAACCATGGAAAATGACCCAACATTACCCTCTCCCAGCTAACCTGAGTGACGACTGCTTCTTCCCACCTCCTAGGTAAGATGCACTGAGAGACCCAATCACAGAATCTCTTCTGCCTTTGACTTCATTCATCCAGAGCAAGACTACAGCCCCTCAATTATGTCTCCAGAGTGACATAAGCGAACGCAAAGCCTTTCACAAGCCCTCTTACTGAGAAGCTCCCATGTCCCCCAAGGGCTGCTGTTTTCCTTGTTGCAACAAACCAGTACAGTTAACTTTGATCAGAAACATCCTTATCATGGTATTTAGCCGGATGAAGAAGCTGCCTCCCAATCAAGACCTGCCAAGCCCAATAAACCTACAACATGGGGAGCAGGTACCAAAACTATGAGGATGAGACCCCCAAACCACCGCTCTGTGTCCAGACTGTTGCCTCTAAGCCCCTCCCATAGGGAAGTTCCAGAGTGTCACCTGGGGCCAATGATGACAGGAAGGATGGTTAGGGTGGGGTTTTCCCTAGAGAAGCCGGGGTCCCCAGCATTTGTCAGTGTGGAAAGGAGATGGTTTGGGTCCAGGAAAAGCCAGCTGCTGCCAGCAAGGCAAGGTGAGACCATGGAGGGACACCTGCTCTCGCACGGGGCCAGCTTGCTCCCTCAAAGACAGGTCCAGTTGAGCTGGTTTCAGTAATGTGTTTCTCTCATGTCATGCCCACCCAGATTCTCCCCTGAGTGAGCCCGAGGTTGTTGTTTTCCTTCAGATATGCTTGGCGGTCTGTTCATACACTCCCTACAGACAAAGCTGTCACTCTGTTCTTTGCTTCAGATGATTCATTTCGATTTTAACTAGGAAATGCCATGCCCTCTTTTGACCACTCTAAATCCGTAATTTATCTAAGCAAAGTATTTCACATCATTTCCTCATCATTTGGGCCTTCGTTTTGCCATATGACATATGACAACACCTCCCCTTCTTTTTCTGATACAGTTGGAATCTCACTGTGTGGTAACACGTTAAAGCTCAGGTGTTTGAAAGAATATTGACTGAATTGTGTCTCCATGGACGTAGATGGTGAGGGACAAGCTGTTTCCACCTCCTGGTGTTTGCTTCATGGGAACGGAGCCCAGTGAGTGGACTCGGGATCTGGCTTTGCTGGAGGTGAGTGGCTCCGGTTTGGGGCACACTAGGCCTACTGGGTTTGGCTCTGTCCTTTTCTGCCTGGGAAGTGGCTCTGTTCAGGGAGAGCAAGAGGTCCCCTCAGCTCTTGCACGCTAGGAGTCTTATGGTGCAGGCCCCCAGTGAGGCCACTCAGTCCAGTGCTAACAGAGGCTAGGTGGGGAAATTGGCCAAATTTTGGTATTCAGTGAATGGTCTCCTTTGGCTCTCAGATGAAATGACACCTCCAATTTAGCCTTTATTTGTAGTGGAGATGATGCAGAGCACTGTTACTGTCATTTAGAGTAAGCTGATTTTGAGCTCCAAGTGCTTCGTTTCTTTCAAGATCCAGGATGTGAGAAATAGATAGATGATAGATAGATAGATAGATAGATAGATAGATAGATAGATAGATAGATAGATAATAGATGATAGATAGATAGATAGATAGATAGATAATAGATAGATAGATGATAGATAGATAGATAGATAGATAGATAGATAATAGATAGATGATAGATAGATGATAGATAGATAATAGATAGATGATAGATAGATAGATAGATAGATAGATAGATAGATAGATGATAGATAGATAATAGATAGATAGATAGATAGATAGATAGATAGATAGATGATAGATAGATGATAGATAGATAGATAGATAGATAGATAGATAGATAGATCCCAGAAACCCTCCTTGGGCTGATTTTAAGGCTCACTCATGTTTAGAGTGGAACATAGGGCAGCAATTCTTTCTAGAAGAATTAATTCTGAAAAGTACGTGCATCTCCGTCATGATGTCTCTGAGTCATTTCTGCTTTCAGAGTTTCTTACAGAGGTACCCCAAGGGCCAACTAAATTGACTGGTGATTGATGGGTTCACATGTGTGTGGGCCCCATAGGCCCACCCAGTAAGGATCTGGTTGACCTCTGGGTGATGGTAGACTGCATTCTGTTCACTCCAGTATTTCAGAATTAATCCCCGCCTCATTTAAATGCAAAACAGGTGATAGCATCACAAGTGGGCAGAAAGCAAAAAGGGACAATATTAATGATCCTAAGAAAGGTGAGTCACAGTATAACCTTTTGATGAAGTGAAGAATCAGTGTTGGCTATGAGGGCTCACTGGTGGTTTACCTGTTAATGCACTGTGACACCATTGTAAATGCAAAAATACAGTTTCATGAAGCAATTCGAGTAGATGGGGCTTTCCAAGATGCATGTGGACTTTGCAGACTTCTAGGTGGGGTATAAAGCTGAAACAAGTAGAAATCTACACGCAGCGAGGGCAGTCAATGGCAGTAGAAGGCATCTTCCCCAGGATCTGGTTTTCACTGGGCTGCTGACAGGGCCAGAGCATCTGTAATGAGAAAGACAAAATGATTAAAACAACAAAACAAAACAAAACAACTGTAACATTCTTCATGGCACAACACATCGGAATAATTATTTTGTTGTCAAAAAATGAGAATGGGAAAAAAAATAACAGATTCCAGGGCATAAGAAAGACAGGGCAGAAGAATTTGTGAGTTTATGTAGTTTTGTCCAGGTAAGTGTGCTTTGATTCTAGGGCATTATTACTGGTTGTCTGGACAGGGAGCTATCTCTCATTCTTTAATGGATTGACAGCAATATCCCTTTATAAAACATTCAAAGTCCTCCTTCCTAACCATTCTTAACACCATCGTAAATGACTAAATTGTCAGTTTGGTTTCTGTCCACAACTGGAAAAGGTATTAGGTACTTTCCCTAGGCCTGATCACTTTGGGGTAAGCTAGTGGAACTGTGATTTTCCATAGAGAACCCACAAAGTCCTCTCCTTGGGGCAGTTCTGCCTGACTTGGCCAGAGAGCTTTCTTCTTTGGTACCTCCCTGCCTGCAGACTCTCTTTATGCATCTTCTTGGGTTTTCCTATGAACATCGTATGCCTTTGTTACGGTAGTGGTCTTTCAGTGTGGTTTTGGTGATGGAAGCTGTGTGCCAACAGGGCAGTTTGCCTGGAGGCAGCCACGTGGGAAGAAGAAAACAAGTGGGTCTGCCTTGGGGAGCAAGGGCAAGCCAACACTCACAGACACATCAGTAGGAGTGTTTTCCAGCCCAGCAAGTGTTAAGAACAGACAGCCCCCCACAACCACCAACACGCACACACATAAGAGCCATCTGACCCATGAGCTTTGGTGATGCAGCCAGTTCCCCTCTCATGCCTCTTTGGCTAAGGCACCGGATGGCTGGTTCTATATCCGGAATTCACCTACAAGCCAGCTTCTAAGGCATAGAGCCTTGGCCTATGATCCTCCGTGATCTTCCAAGACTCATCCTCGCTCATTAGCCAAACCTTGATTCCAGCCTTTTTGATCAGAAGTTTGGGGCTCTGCCCCACCCCTCTCCACCTCCATCTTTTGGTCTTGGATTTTCCAGTAATGAAAGTAAATTATTTTGATGCAAATTTACTAGCTCCATTTAGCTTAGACTGCTTCCACGTAGGCTGTGATATTTCACATTCCCTCCATCCCCATGAGTCCATCTCCTAGGCACCTGCTCAGGGTGGGCAAGCTCTGAAGCTTGGCCAGGTGAGCTCCAGGGGCAAGCTCTCTGCCTTCTGTCTTCCAGGATGACTGTTGACTCTGTCACCTGCCGGCACGCTCATCAATGTTCATGCTAATTAAATGTTATGCCTCCTTTGTCCCATAAAGAGAAACATGACTGAGAGTTCCCAGTCAGGAGGGAGAATCTTGAAGTATTACCTTTTTCAGAGGAACTCTTCATATTTAAACCGTTTGAAATATCAGGAAAGCGCTCACTGAGTTTCAGACTTCGTGTATGTTCTCTGGATATGAAATTAAAAAATCAAATAACCTCCCAGTTACCATATTTGGGACATGACCTCTTTCTAAATAGACATGGATGTTTATATTTGTCTACTTACAATAAAAACATTAATATTTTTTATGGCTAGATGAAGAAACGATCAAAGCAATAATTTCTGTAATACATTCCACCCCTTCCTGAGACCTGAAAGGTAAAATGAAAACCTTATCGAACAAAACATCCAATAATGTAATATATATTTCAGTAAAAATGACTATTTAGGGGTCATGGAGGGAGAGCAGGTCAGAGAATATTTTAAAGAGTGACAGCCAGAAAAGATTATTTTCTTATTTTATTAAATCACATGGTAAACATCTTTTATCACTCCTTAACAGAAACTTGGGAAGTTCTCCACCTGCATTCAATTGCTTTTAAATGGAAACTGCATGAAACAAAAATGGAAGAGCCAACTTCAACCACCAGCTCTCCTAGAATACTCACCTCCAGACCTGCCCCCCAAAACTGTGGCACAAGTGCAGGTGACTTCTCGGAAGATGCCATTCTGTACCCTGAGTATGTGTGAACTCTCCCCCACTCCCTGGGTGTCTTATGAAACACTAATCCTGAGTCTGTAGAGCCCCCACTAGGTTGAGTGTGGGTAGAGTTTTAATGTGGTCTCCTATTGTTTTACATGCAATGGAAGTGGATCTCTTGGTTTTCTCATGTCTTTGGGGTCTGAGAGCTGAAACAATGTCTGGGGTGCAAGATTCCGTGATTGCTTTTGGACAACCCTCGGGCAGAGAAGTCCTTAATCAATCATGTGCTAAGGAGCTAGGACTGTCAACCTGGGATGGACAGCAGTTTAGTAGATGGATTAGAGAGCACAGCTTCTACCAGAAGCTCCACGGTGATTTTTCTTTTCTGCCTCCATTCCTTGACAATGAATTAATCAACTAACATGTATTTATTAAACTCCATTATTAAATATCGATTATATTTCTCTCTGTGTGTGAAGTTCCATAGAGAACAGAAGATACATTGATGAGAGATACAATAATGATTACAAAATAATCACCAGGGTTCTGTGATAAAGGCTGTCTCTGTTAATGAATTACCTCCCATGTGCTGGGAAGGATCCTGGTGCTTCACACATGTCATCTGTAGCTCTCCTGGAGGTACTACAAGGTGGTTGTGCCAGTCTCATTTTATATAGGAAGAAATCAAGGCTCATAGTAGTTATACTTTCCCCAAGCCTTTACATAGGGAATGAATATGACAATATCACCATATATTAATTATGAAGATGGCACTAATTATCATTCAGTAAGTAGAAAGGGCCTCGTATATGCAAGGCAGTCCTTATGCCACTAAGAGCCTGGGAAAATTAAGAGGAAGATTTAGTCTTTGTCTTCCATGAAACCCAACTATCATCAGTTGGGATTATAAAGCATGCATATCCACAGGCCCACCCTTGATTTAATAATGATCCCAGTAATCTTTGCCCCAATGTGAGAAGCACATGAGGACATACAGAGACAGGAATGACCCTAAAAGGGTAACTAGTTGGAGAGTCACATGGAATGGTTAAAAGAGCTCTGCCCAGACACAGAGCCCTCTGTTCCAGATTCTGTTCCTGAATCTGGGACAGAATATGGTGCCTTGCATAAGTACTTTCACCTCTGTGAGCCTCAGTTTCCCTGTCTGTACATGGGGGAGGTGCAGGCTCCATCTGCTTCCCAACCCTGAATGACTCAATAATGTGAGACATGTTCTGACACATGTTCCAACAATGTTAGTCCTGTTGTACATACTCTGCATAGTAATCCTAGGAGCATTTAGTGTTCAAATGTGTCACTTGGAGGAAAGCCAATTGGGTTGACCCTCTGCTTTGTAAGCTGTCTTTCTATGGTACCCAAAGACATCAGGCTGAGGGACTAATTCAGGCTCCCCAAATAAACACATCTTTAGTGTACAACAATGTCTATTCATGCCTTTACAGCATCATAATCCTCGTACAGACTGGCAGTCGTCATGTCTGCATAATCTCTCAGCATATTATCTCTCTCATTAGACTGCATAGAAAACAAAATCCTACTCATTGATAAAAATACAGGATCAAATACTTAAATCTAAATGAACTTAAAGTTCATTAGATTTTTTTAAAAAATCTCTTATGTAGGCAAGTGTATATGAAAAGAAGAAATGTGTCTTTTGAGTTGGAATGAGAATAAGGAGTCCTAGTTTACGTGAATGGTTTAATTTTTTCAGACCAAAATGGAATGGTTTTACCATTTGGACCAAAAATGAAATTTTTACCTAACTACATGAGGAATGGCCTTGGTAGTGACATTGGATCCCCAAACATCTGATTGCTATTTTTCTGCTAAAACTGAATTCAAATGTTCAATTATCAGTTCTGCAATTCTGCCTTTATTTCCTGTGCTATTATGACAGTTCCATTTTTTGGAGTTGCTGATTTCAAAACAAAGCAAAACAACAAACTGAGGTAGGACCAAGGACAGCACGGGGTTTTAGTTCAACTACCAGAAGTATAAACTTAGGCAAGATACTTACCCTCTTAACACTCAATTTCCCCGCTGTAGAAAGGGGAAAATAACATCTAATTTATATTATCATTGTGAAAATAAATGAGATGCTGTATGTAAATCATTCAGAACCACTTTGAAACATAGAAGATATAATAGTTAGTAGATATTGGCTTTGAGTTTTTGGTTCATTGCCACCAAATGCACCTTTGGCAATAGGGGAAAGTTTCTGAATTCTTTCTCTTGTAGAGAATTGTCTCCATCTTAATTCCACCAATTTCAACAAGGCTAACTACATCACGCAGTCACATTTTTTTTTTATACTTATCAACTTTTAGTGAGTCCAAACTATTTAGAAAGTTCCTGAGTTATAATCTATTGCTGGCTTTGAAGATTTTTTTTTAGATTAACTAATGGAATATTATTCACTCTTAGGAGTTTTCAGCAAATAAATATGCTACACACACACACACACACACACACACACAAGTAGCTAAAACATGAAAAAAATGAGACTTTTCATGAGATTTAAGACCTCAAAAAAATTTAAATTGTGCTCTACGTTTGACCTCACATGGGGTTCTTTTCGTATTAGAAGTAGTTATCAGTCTCTTTAGGGAAAAAATTGAATGAAGTCTTTGAATTCTAGCATCTCTTTCTACATCTACCTTGAGGATAAAGTGACAAAGACTCAAGTCAAAACTTTGGATTTTGGTTCTAGCTTGGGGATAGAAAATGTGAACACGACACTGAGGCAGCCTTCAATCAGCTCCCTCTCACACATGGTTACTCGGGCCTGAGGTCCCCCATGAATGAACAGGATTCAGAGAGTAACTGGACTTCCAGTGCTCTTTAAGGATCAAATCCAAATTGATGGCACAACGGTGCAAATGGGCCTGATCATACGGATGCAAAACCTTCTACAAATGACTTTTCAATGACATCTTTTATTGTCTAAAATTTCTATATACACCAGAGTAATTCGCTCGAGCTATGTGACTAGGTTGTTATGTTGAACATTATGTTTAAGGTCATTGAAAAATTCTGTTTCTATTCCAGTCCAAGCAGGGAGTGTTCCCCTTTCAGTCATTATCCCTGTCCCACCTGAAACAGAAGTCTCTTGTTGGTAGTGGCAGCGCCATTCCATTCTGAATGGGAAACATCAGTAGGGATGTGTTTTGTTATTTGTTAATCCATAGTAGAGAATACTAACTAACTAACTAACTAACTAACTAACTAAATAAATAAATAAATAAATAAATAAATAATGTTAGCTTCAGCCTTTGCCCTCCAAAGCCTCAAACCATCCTGCTGTGATTATAAAATACTTCTCTTCTGCAGTCCCATCCTGGTTCTGAGAGGGGGAAGGTGCAGTTGATGGTTTGGATTGGTTATTTAGGGGAAAGCTGCCCGTGCTGACCTTCTATTCAGTGCGCTGTGGCTTCTCTCTGTCCAGTGCTCAAGGAGCCCAAACTCTGGAAGACTAACTCAACCTCACCAAATACGCTCAAAAGGTAGTGGACAGTAATCTTCACACTCTTGCTACAAAGGATTTGGGGTTTATTTGTTTTTATTCTTTGATAACACCCTTTTTCTATTTTGCAATAAACTCCTCTGTTATTAAAAGGCTTAAAAGTTTTAAGTGCAAGCTCCCATTGATCTTCAATATTGAATTTCCGTATCTCAAGGAAATGGATCATGACCATGTAACTTGCATGAAACATTTTCCCTCCACCATGAGAGCTTGTAGTGACATTCCTGACCATATGAAACAGAGAAGACACAGACCTGCTACTCAAGTGTCTTTAAGTGTTGTAAGAAGGCTGTGTCCAAAATCATGTATGTGCAGCTGTGATGGCTGGGTTTACACACCACTCTTCATGTTACCACCTTGTATTTAGGTCACGTGATTGGCTCTCTAAGTTAATTCATTTGATTTTGATTTCAGGTTTTCTTTGACAGGAAAAAAGTGAAACTGTTGTTCATGTGTTGGCTCCAAAAGTAGGGAACCATCCCAAAGTATTGATGATGCCAGTTTAATATCAGTGTCATCAGAGGCTTCAGATAAAAAATCAGGTGCTTCTAATAATAAGTAGTGATTTTCACCTCATACATAGATACAACGTAAAATGTGCCAGACTCAGTCATCTAATTGGACACAATGTAGTTCCTGACTCTATGAATCAAGTCTCCCCAAACTGTCCCCTCCTCAAGCTCATCAGGTAGTGATTAGATGTGGTACAGGTTTCTTTAAGAATGCTGGTTACAGAAATCTAAAAATCCTTTCAAATTCTCTATTATTTCTCTGATGCAGCTGGGAAATATAGTGGGAACAGATCATAATGGTTTTGTTATATGGTGACTTTCTCTGTTTATTTAGAGGATGAAAGATTAATCGAATCTCATGAAGGTGGACAAATAAAGGCTTCAGAAGGAGTTATTTTTAGTTATCATAGATCTCTCAGATAATCACTGGGAGGAGGCTGATGGAAGACCTTAGGTTATAAAATTGATAGGAATCAGGGAAGATGGAGAATGATACCATTTTCCTGAGATGGGAAGATATAATACAACCATTCTAATATAACTGAATCTTACCTATTTTTTTTAATTTGAGGTGTAATTGACATATGACAGTATTATTAGTTTCAGGCATACAACATAATGATTCAGTATTTCTATACGTTGCAAAATGATAATTAACATCAGTCATCATAGTTACAAAATTTTTTTCTTATGGTAAAAATTTTTAAGATCTCTCTTCGTGACTTCCAGTATACAATACACTATTATTAACTGTAGCCTTGCAACTTATTTGTTTTATAACTGGAAGTTTATACCTTTTGATCTTCTTTTATCCATTTCACCCACCCCTGACCCCCAACCTGTGGCATCCACCAACCTGTTCTCGGTATCTATGAGCTTGTTTTATTTTCACTTAGCATGGTGCCCTTGAGGTCCTTCCAAGTTGTCACAAATAGCAAAACCTCGTTATTTTTTATGGCTGAATAATATTCCAGAGAGACAGACAGAGAGAGAGAGAGTTATCATATTTTCTTTGTCCATCTATGAATACGTAAGTGTTTTCATATCCTGACTATTGTAAATAATGCTGCAGTGAACACTGGGGTGCATATATCTTTTTAAGGTAGTCTTTTCACTTTCTTTAGATAAATAGTCAGGAGTAGAATTACTGCATCATATGGTAATTCTATTTTTTAATTGTTTGAGGAACCTCCATACTGTTGTGCACAGCGGCTGCCCCAATTTACATTCCCACCAACAGTGCACAGGGTTCCGTTTTCTCCACACCCTCGCCAACACTTGTTATGTCTTGTCTTTTTGATAATAGCCATTCTAACAGGGAGGAGGCCAGATCTCATTGCAATTTGTTTTGACTTGCAGTTCCCTGATGATGAGTGATGTTGAGCATCTTTTCATATACCTGTTGGCCACCTGTATGTCTTCTTTAGAAAAATGTCTGTTTAGGGGCACCTGGGTGGCTCAGTCGGTTAAGCAACTGCTTTTGGCTCAAGTCGTGATCCCGGGGTCCTGGGATCGAGCCCCACATCAGGCTCCCTGCTTAGCAGGGAATCTGCTTGTCCCTCTCCCTCTGCTGCTCCCCACGTTCCTGCTCATGCTCTCTCTCTCAAATAAATAAATAAAATCTTAAAAAAAGAAAAATGTCTGTTTAGATATTCTGCCCATATTTTAATTGAATTGTTTGATTGGTTTTTGTTTGTTTCTTTGTTTGTTTTGGTGTTGAGTTGTGTGAGTTCTTTATATATGTTGGAAATTAACCCCTTGCCAGATATATGATTTGCCAATATTTTCTCCCATTCAGGAGTTCGCCTTTTCATTTTGTTGATGGCTTATTTTGCCGTGCAGAAGCTTTTCTCTATTTTTCTTATTAATTTTCAAGTTATGATAATATGGAACGCATACACAAAAATGCAAATTTTCCCCTTTCCCTGATGCCCACAAATTATATTTTTTGAACAAGCTATGGTTTTAAGTTTGACGAGTGCTTTCCAGATCTGTGTCTATGCAGCTCTTATGCCTGCATGCATTCATATATATAAATATATAGTTGGCTTGCTTATAACATTAATGGAATCACAGTGTACATTTTATTCTTGCCATGTATTTATTACTGAAAATATCTCTTGGTATTATTTTAATATCAAAGCATATGGATTTATTTTTTTTACTTTATGACCACTGCCACTATTCATCTTAATATTGCCTCATCAATGAGCGGTTAGGTTGTTTGCAATTATTCTGCTGTTACACGTGAAGCTTCCTTGCCTATCCTTGCATGTGTCCTTTTTGCACACATGTGAACATTTCCCTGGGAGGGATGTGAATTTATATTTAATAGATACTGATGGGTTACATTGTTAAAAAAAATCTATATCAACTTGGAATTCCACAAATGGAACTCAAGATTTCCATGTGCACCACACCCTCGACAACACACTGGATATTAACAATTTCTGCCAATCTGAAAGGAAAATCACCATTTTCCTAACTTTGCATATTAACCATTATGTACACTTTGTATATTTTTCTGCTGTTATCTTTTCTTATTCATTCATAAGAACTTTTTGTATATTGTAGTTCACCTCTTGTCTTTTGATTGTTTTACGGTACATTTTTTTGCACGAAGGATTTTATAGGAGGTCATATCCTTCAATAGATTTGGTATGGTTTCTAAGGTTTGTGTAATATATGTTGCATACATATATATGTACACATACATATTACATATACATATATATTATATATATATTATATATATATTATATATTAAAGTGGATATATATATATTATATATATTTACTTAGATTTTTAGGGTTTATGTTTTAATAAAACAATTCTAGCTTAGACTACAAAGTGAACTTCTATATTCTCTTCCAATACATTTATTATTTTTATGTATTTTATTAATTCATTTAAATTTATTTTGGTTCTTGTGTAGCAGGTATATACCTTTTTGTTTATCAGATTGGTAGGTTTTTCCTAACAACATTCATAATTTCACTACCAATTTAAAATGCTGTCTTTTGATGTAATTGTGAACGTATTTTATGTGGCTCTGCTGCTGAATTCTCTTCTGCTCCACTGTTTCACTCCTTCGCTCCTGAGTTACTTAATTTTAGACTATGTTTTGATATTTTGTTGGATATAGTCTCCCTTTGTTCTCTTTCAAAATGGAAACAAAAATTCTTGACAAGTCTCAAGTGTTCTCTCTTGCCCACATTTTGTTTAAAATATCTCTGTCTTCTTTAATTATGGAAGCTGGTTAATTCTCTTATCTTTTGTTCTTACAGGGAAGCTTAAGGACTCAGTTATCCAGGAGGAGAGGGTATCTGTCACCTAAACCTTCAGAATGCTTGACGTTCATGAATGGAGCAAAGGTAGGCGATACCCTGCTGATGGCTTCACAATTTTCCCAAGAATGTATCCCTCTCTCATTGTAGGTGTATTGTAATTGATAGCCTACTTCTGTGAGGACATTTCTATTTATGCGACTATAAACTTCAGATGAGGGAAAGGCAGGCTGCTCCAGAATACCTACTCCAGGTGAATGCTGGGTCTCATAACGATACGGGTAAGGGTTTTGTACTGATGATGGGGGCTGGGGGACAGCAAGCTACAGCTCCTCTCTGGGTTTCCACCATACTTTGAAATCAGAAAGCCAAGGTCAAAGACAACAAGGGGACCACTTAAACCAAGAGAGAGGCCAGGTCAGACACCCATATTGCACAGCCCCATGTGACCATGAAGATGCTGGTGGCTTAATTAGCTTCACTTGTTCTAGAATTGAAGTCAATCGTCAATAGAGGGGAGACTGCCACTAGCCTTCTGTCCCACCTAGATGCAGGCAGACACATGAGTGGATGCCATCTCAGGTCTCCTTGTGCAGCAGGCAGTAAGAGAGGGTAATGGTCCTAAAATGTAATGAAATATTCAATCAAAATAAAGATAAGATTTAATAACTGAACCCAATGTAGACTAAAGCAGATACTTAGGAGTAAGTACTAAGACACTGTTATACTGTTGATTGAGAATTTTCTTCTCTCTGATGCCTAAAATGAGTGGTGAAATGAGAATCAGATTTCAGAAGGGAAACTTGGTAGTGGTTATTTGAACAAAACCTGTTCTGTGTTTGTACCTCACAGAACTAAGTCTCCACAATCACATGTTTACAAAGATTAATGGAACCACCATCCATCTGGTGTCTAATGCCAGAAAATCCGAATTGCTCTTTACAGCTCCATCTTCTTCATCTCACAAATCCCATTAATCATCGAGTCTTATTGATTTTACTTCCTGTGTATTTTTTAGATGTGTTAAACCCTCTCAAACCATCATTGGCTGATTCAAACCACTAGCACCTGGATTTATGTCATCGTCCCCTTACTGTTCTCCCCAGTCCATCCTTGTTCCCCGCATATATTCTATGAAGTAACTGAAATCACATCAAAAAGCAAGCAAAGCAAACAAAACATCTAACCGATCTCCCTCTTTATTACTATTCACATTCTCAGCGGCAGAAATCTTGGGGTCTAACCTTCCCTGCTAATCTGGTTATCGATAAGTCAACTTCATCTCTCATTGCTCACCTCTTGCTCGTGAATCCCCATTTGCCTTTCTTATTCTGTTTCTTAAAGCTCCCAGCATTTCCTCCCAGCACCTAGTTCCTTCACAACTGCCCTTTACCTGTGTCATTCCACACTCCCCCTGCCTAACACCTGCTCATTCTTCTTGTCTCAACCAAACAGCAATCCCTTGATTTACCCACAATTTAATTCCCCCATGATCTTATGGAGCCCGAGACACCTCAGAGTTTTGCTTTGTAAAATCTGGGATTATGGGTTTGTCCTCCTTTCCTTCTAGAATGTAAGCTCTAGCCTGGGTTCTTATGATCATTGTCTGGAAACGTCAGTCTTTCTGAGTGATGACAGGAAACTTGGCTAGACGTAACCTTAGCTTCCTTTTCATCTGGTGTTTTATTATCTCCTGTGTCATTGGTTCTTAAGTGTTAGCATGTGTCACAAATACCAGGAAGGCCTGGTAAGACACAGGTGTGGGGGGCCCCAACTCCAGAGTTTCCCAGTCAGTAGATCTAGGGGAAGGGCTTCTGAATTAGCATTTCTAACCAGTTCTCCAGGCACCCCATTTGAGAATCGTTTTTTTTCTTTTTTTTAAATTTTTTATTATGTTATGTTAGTCACCATACAGTACATCATTAGTTTTTGATGTAGTGTTCCATGATTCATTGTTTGCGTATAACACCCAGTGCTCCATGCACCATTTGAGAATCATTGCTATAGTTGTCCGCTTCCCCATAGCTGGACTTTAGCTGATGGTCTCAGTAGTCATGAATGCTCTGGGGACCAAGCACAGAACTGCATTCCAGGAGACAGGAACTATATTCCCAATTTTGTCATTTTTTTCCCTGTGTCCTCAGCAAATCACTAAGCATTTATGAAAACAACTACATCTTTCAGCAAAATGCTGACCTAAGTGCTTTGGGAAATAATATATATTACAATCCATTTTGTATCTTCAAAATTGTATGGAGTGCCCAGCAATTACCGCCTTATGACGTGATATTGATTACAACCCAGCTCGCTTATTGACCCAACAGCATATTAATTATTGATGGAAATGGTCGGCCTCAGATTCTGATTCAGTTGAACATAGTTGTCATCACGCTCATGATAAAGCTGCATTCATCATCAGGAGTGTTCACCGCTGGACAGTTAGAGCGTCCTGCCCGGTATGGCTCTGTGAGTGGGCTGCTTCATACCTAACAAGCCAAAGAATGATGAATATGGTGTTTATCAGGAACTGAAGTATATCTCTCATACTTCACTGGATTTGTCCTATTGACTCTAAGTTCCAGCTCCCAGAGTGGAAGAGACAACTAAATGTTTTATCTATTAGTGACTTTTCTCAATTACAGCATGAAAAATCCTTTCAGTGAACATAGATCTTTCTTTCATAGCGTTGCTATGGACACATATTACTTCTGCCTGAAAGAGAATATTATCATTTAACACACTGAACTGTAGTGTCCAGCTGGGCGACTGGACCACCTGATTCCATTTGTCCCCAACAGTGTTACAGAAACAAGTGTCATGGTACCATTGCTATAAGGAACCAAGAAAGCCTGGAGATTTTAGAGAACACAAAAACATATGTAAAGAAATATACTCATGTTCAAAAACTCTCCTATGTGCCGTCACATACAGAATAAAATACCACATACATCCTCTACTACCTTCTCTTCCTAGAAAATGTGAGATGGCTGGCTGGTGGATTTCAGCTAATGAGGAAAGATAAACCACTGGCGGAAGTGATCACTAAAAAAAATCCTCATCCTTATCAGTCAGCTAGTGCTTCTCCTGATGGGTTCCTGATTCGGGTGATGGACCAGGATTCCATGTGGACCATGAGAGCAGAAGTAATACCTTATAATGAGTTGCTTCTTAGAGATTCCAAACCAGAACCTCATCAAAGGGCTTGTGTTTACTCCACTGCGTCTTGGCCCCTGACGGCCTCCTAAACTCGGTCCACCTGAGAACTTCATGCTGCTTAGATCCCCTAGGATCTAAGGTGTGTAGCACTGATGCTTTGTCTCATTATGAACATTTTCCATGGGCTCCATGGCTTCCATTGTTGAACTGGAGATCTGGGGTAAGCTTAAAAGAGGAAGCCCAAGTGAGTTTTTTGTAATGTCCTTGTGAAATCAAGGTTCACTGGAAGTCTACACAAAGTCACTGAAGAGATTAATTTGACTCAATCTTATACAAATAACGAATATGCCTTCATCCAAGAAGCACAGCAGGAGGCTGTATTTTCAGAACACCATGTTCCTTTTGGGCACCAGAAGCAGCACCATCCATGACATTCCCATGCCTATAACCCAACCTTTATAGAGTCAAGATTAGCCTCTTGCTTTGCAGATCTCAAGGTGTGGTGTGTGTGTGTGTGCACGCACGTTGTGTGTGATGTGTGATGAGTCATATGGGAAGGTTGCTTCCTATCAGGGGCATATCAAGGGCATATTATAACCAGACAAGTATTTGGGGACAGAGGCAGTTTGCAAGTATATCCTAAATAATAAGCTCTAAAGCCAGAGACAAAAAGTGAAAGTCTACATGCAGATGTCCAGAAATTTAAGTTCTTCTGTTTTAACCCCCTGGCAGTGTATCAGCAATGGAAAACTCTATTTTTCTGTTGGCTTACTTCATTGTCTCTGTAATGTTTTTAGCTTCTCAGTTCTTAATTCATATTAGGATTTCCTTGTCTTAACCTTTCTTCAAACCCTTACCCCCAGGATTACAACAGAATAGAGAAATTATGCTAATCAAGTGGACACTAAATATACATAAACAAGCACATCTATCCCCACTCCCATACAAACCAAACCTGTGAATACAGAGGGTACGAGCTGTATGGAGCTTATGCTTCTGAACGACTCAAGCTTCGTTTCTTCCTTAATACTCACACACTTCTGATTTTGGACTCACTGGACAAGTTCATATCACCATATGGCCCTTGGCCCTGCACTTTCGTATCATGGCTTCAAGTAAACATTTTCCTGGGTCCTTTTATACACAGCGATGCCTAATGATAACTTTGCTATACACAGACACCACAAAATCATGAACATACATCTCAACACAGCCAGACTAAATGTAACCCCTACTCTACACTCAACCCCCCCAAAGCTGATTCCATAAATGTCTACGACAAACAGGCATGCAGTGAGGTGTGGTAGGAAGAAGAGAAGGAGACAGCGACTGGTGTTAACCAATTGCAGTAGCCGTATCTTCACTTCTGGATCTTACTTAACCATGTCACCGCATGAACATGTTGCTAGGGGCTCAGGGGCGGCCGTGCATGGGAGGGATCCTGAAGCTAAAGCTTCTTGACAGATCTAAGCCTGCCGGCCGCACGGAGGCTGGAGCTAGGATAAGGAAGTCAGCAGCGCTTCATCTACCTGCCTCTGGGGCCGCGGGGACTCTTGGTTCTGCTTATCCAGAAGCTCCCACTTCCCAATGCCTTCCCCGGATCATTCTTTGCTTACTGTAATGCTGACAACCCTACGTATCCTTTCAGCGCAGGCACCTGCCACTGACTAACTGGGATCTGTGATTCTTCGTCAGTCGTGGGAAGGGAAGATGATTAAGGTTCCACTAATAGTCCATGGGCTGGCCTGTGCCTGGGGCGGTGAGGGTTATGTCACCTCCTGCTCCCTCTGCAAGATTGTGAACAGAGTTGAACTCTTACCGCTGTATCAGAGCTCACTGAAACATATCCAGGGGACTTTTTAACTCCATTAATTTTTGGCCACGTTTTTAAAATATTTCTAGCTTCTCCACCAATTTATTTCTAAATTTATTGTAATGCCCAAGACCCTGTCCTCCTCCTTTCTTTCTTCAGTCTCCTCTTATCTTTACTTGTCCCCCCATCCCTCTATGTCACACACCTCACCCTATCAGCCGCTCTCGGTCACTACCTCAACTCCCTGATTTCTGGGGCTTTTCGGTGCCACCCCAAACCTGCCAACAGGAGACCCTGACTCTGACTAGCCAATCTCTCCAAATCCTCCCTCCGGAGCCTGAGGTCCATGGGTGGCATTGGAGAGTATGACCTGTACTTGCAGATTAGGACCCCCAAACATCACGGTCTCCAGCCTCACCACCACCTGACAATCCTGCTGTGACCTGGTGGCCTGCCTCTAGGATTTCTCATTAGAAATGGTTCCAAAAGCCGAGATGCCCTTCAACAGATGACTGGATTAAGAAGCTGTGGTCCATATATACAATGGCATATTACTCAGCTATCAGAAAGAATGAATTCTCAACATTTGCTGCAACATGGACGGCGCTGGAGGAGATAATGCTAAGTGAAATAAGTCAAGCAGAGAAAGACAACTATCATATGATTTCTCTCATCTATGGAACATAAGAACTAGGATGATCAGTAGAGGAAGAAAGGGATAAAGAAAGGGGGGTAATCAGAAGGGGGAATGAAGCATGGGAGACTATGGACTATGAGAAACAAACTGAGGGCCTCAGAGGGGAGGGGGGTGGGGGAATGGGATAGACTGGTGATGGGTAGTAAGGAGGGCACGTATTGCATGGTGCACTGGGTGTTATACGCAACTAATGAATCATCAAGCCTTACATCGGAAACTGGGCATGTACTGTATGGTGACTAACATAATATAATTAAAAAATCATTTAAAAAAAAAAAAGAAATGGTTCCAAAATTGTATCTCGTGATTCCTCTGTATTATACTCTACCTCACATCTGCTCCAGAAATTTCCCTCACCCACGATTTCATAAAGGAAATAGAGGGATTAGTAAGAGCTTCCCAGACCCTGGCTTTCCTCTCCCTTCCCCACCCCTGCCCCCATCAATTCCACACTTACCAGCACCTGCTCTACTCACTCCTTTCCTCTTGCTCAGCAGAGGAACCTCTCCTCCAGCCAAGGACTGACCTGCAACTTGTGCTCTGGTGCCCTTTCCTTCCACCTCTTCAGGAACTGTCCCCGCTCCCCGTGGATCTCCAACCTCTCTGCTCTATTTACTGGTCTACTTCAGCCTGTTCGTAGATCCTTATGAATCCCCAACTGAGAAACTTGCCCTTCAGTCCTGCTTCTCAATACTGCCTGTTGCTCAAAGCATTTGCTCCAGTTTTCAGGCAGGTTGCGATCTACAACTGTCTCAGTCTCCTCATCACTCCTACAGGATTTCCATCAGATCTGATGCTTCTCAGATCCCAAGTGACCTCTGGCTTCTGGATTCCATGACCTGTTTTCACATGAACCCACAGGATGTGACCGTAATGACCTACCTCTCCTCTAGTACGTTAATTCTTTGACACCTCTTTGCCTTGGTCTTCCTTTTGTTCTTCTGAGCCTTCTTCCCAATTCCTCTACCTTTAATATTGGGGTTCCTGGGGTTCCATCCTAGATCCCTGTCTCTTCTCACTCCTCATACTTTGAATGCATGATCTCATAACCCTTCCTTTAGACTACCACCCTCTTGGATCCAGATTGAAATATCCTCCAGATTATCCCAGTTTCCCACAGTAGGTTGACATTAGACATGTCGAAAATGAAACTCACACCCCCTGTCCTGCATCTTTCATCCCCATGCCCCTTGTACGGTGACCACCTTCCATCTTCATCACCCACACGTGGTGACCCCTGTCTCCACATTGCCCCCATCTTGGGATATAGCATCATCAGTTTACCCAGTCTAGAGACCCGCCCATCACCCCTGACTCCCAGACTTCTTTCACATCCCAGATCAGGTCAGTCTCTAATCTTATCTGCTGCTCAAAACGACCTCTTCTTCCCTATTTTCACCCTCACAGCCTTGCCTCCACCCCCCCCCATGTCTTCCATTGGTGAGTGCCCCTTCATCTGTTTGCAGTGTTTCTGTTTGAGACCTGACGAATCCAACCCTCTTGACTTCTGGACGATGTGAATAAGTTCGTGCTTTTCTGACTATTAACATAGCACAACTCCCATGTCTCCCCATTCTGCTTGTTCAACCCTCATTCCCAGTTATGTCAGAGCTGGAAGCTTCCCCACACCTCCAGACTTGCTCTTTTCTGCAGCCTTGACACACACCTTGCTTCTGCTTGGGAAGTGTTTTCCGTGTCTACTCTTCATCTTAATCCCCTGTGTTCGACGCTGTCCCAAAGCATTTAATGACCCCTGAAGGAAGCCTCTGCTAGCCCTGTGAGTCAGATCTTCCATGGGTTGCAATTGTGAGTTTACTTGGTCAGGCAGGGACGCCGCCACCCCAGCTCATCCCAGGACGCAGCTCAGCTCCCAGCACAGCCGGGATGCCGGGCACATAGACGCTCATACGTGCGCAGCACAGCAAGACCGCAGTAAAAGCCAAACCCACGTTCGCAATTTGTTTTCTATTTTAACCCACCTCACCCTCCCTCTGCAAAGATGTTTCTTATGACCTGAATTCTTCTAGTGGACAGTTTCCTTTCATTATCCCCAAGTATAATTTACTGGCTTATTTTTCTTCCTTCTAGTTTATTTTTAAAGCATTTCTATTCATTTTTGGTGTAACAACTAGTCTTAAAAGCTTATTCTTTTTGAGAAAACAAGTATGAAAACTAGTGGAAGATATTATAAAGTGAATCCTTTGTGCCCTGCCTACACATCATCAGAACTGGCTAACAGCAGTTTCTTTCTATATATATACATGTCTTCTGAAGATACATAAGAGCTCATTTTTTAAATAGTTTTCATGTTTTTCCCTTTTTCACCATCTCCTTATAGAAATTTCTCATCATGTCGTCTAGGGTTATTACAAATTCTGCCAGTATTATTAAAACTATTTTCAAACCATCAATTTTTTTATATATAATTACTTATTTCAGAGATTTTAGCACTCACATAACTGAATTTTTTCACTGTTTTCTGAATCAGTTTGTTAATCTATATAAGGAATTTAAAGCCACTGACTCATCACATTGCTTTTTCACTCAGAGTTGGCCTAACGAGATCCTCACCAATAGTTGACAAAGATGTTACATTTCTTAACTACCAAGGCAGCGAATAAAGGACTGCAGCCATTCTTCATAACAGAAAGAAGAGAAAGTGGAAAATAAGTATCGAGGTGGCACCATGGGGAGTCCAAGTGTATTTACCGTGCTTATTTAAATTAATCCACCTGGAAATATTTAAAGAATTTTTCACACTACCTTGTATATCTAGAACTGAAACACATGCATTTTGTTTTAAAATATGACCATTTGAATGGCTTTCTTTTCCACACAATTCCATTTTTTTGGTCTCATCTTCCTGTTGTGGGGAACTGGCTCATTAATTGGTTTACATTAATTTGGGGTAATATGTTCACAGTGTACACACATAGACACACAGACATGCGCCTTAGAGTGAAAAATTCTTTTTTATAGTCCATGGTGCTCCATTGCTAAGTCGACTTCCCTAAATCCTTTGTCGATGAACATTTATGTTGTTTCTAACATTTTACCATTACAGACGGTGCTGTGGAGGGTAATAATGCACGTACGCCATTTCATATGCGTGTAAGAATCTCTGCAGAATGTTCCTAAAATGGAAATGATTTGATCGAATCTATATGCATTTGTAATTTTGGTATCTATTTCCAGATGACTATCCATCAAAGTAGACCTATATGTGTACGTCTCTACCTTAATCTATCATCTAACTGTCCTTATCGCCATCAGCAACATAAGGCCGGTTGGCCTTTGTAAAGGATTTTTGATCTTCTGCGGCAAGAGGAATGGTTGAAAATTCCTCCCTTCCCGGGGCCTCTGTCAGTTTCTGTGGTCTCAGCCGGGAGAAGTCAGTGAGGGAAGGGAGTACGTGCAATCCTCTGCACAGAAGTAAGACTTACAAAGTTCAAAACAGTGTTCATTGCCTAACAGTGCTCCTGACTCCGTTGAACTTGGTTGTGCTGAGTTTGGTCCGTACGTTACAAGTTGCATTACTGAAATAATACTGAATGTTTCCACAGGGTATCATTGTTAATTCAACCTTTAATTTTAAAATAGTTTTAGGTTCACAGGAAAGTTGCAGTTTCACAAAAATTGCACAGACAGGACACAGTTCCCATACACTCCACGTGCAGTTCTCCCAGATCAACACCTCACGTTAGCATGTGCATTTGTTAAAATTACTGAACTGATATTGATACACTATTAATAACTACAATCCATACATATTACAGACTTCTTTGGTTTTTACATTTTGGTTTTTTTCTCTGTTCCAGACTCTCCATCCAAGGTACCACATTCCTGTCCACCTGATACTTCTTGACATAGCTTGTCAACCTCCTGGTTCCTCACTCGGAAATCTCCTGGCCACTGAGGACCCACTTCTCAAATAGGGGATCCTGTGGGCTGCAGCTTGTGTCCCACCAAGTTCATATGTTGACAAGCCCAAGGTGGCAGTATTGGGATGTGGGACCTTTGGAAGGTGACTAGGTCATGGGCGCATGGCCTTAGCGCCCATATAAAAGGGGTCTTGGCGAGCTAGCCCCTTCTGCCATGTGAGGGCACGACCTGAAGTCTGTGATCAGCAGAGGGCCTCCCCTGTGGGCGCTGGTATCTTGGCCTCCACTCTCTAGCCTCTAGCACTGTGAAAAATCATTTATGTTGTTTATAAGCTACCCAGCCTGTGGTAGTTTGTTATGGTGACAGACTATGACAGAGGATTGTTTTTCCCTCACACCCACCATAACTGAGGGCCAGGATAAGGCATTAGGCTCCCCCTTGCCTCCCCGTGCTGCCTCCAGACCATCACTCATCTCCAGCTTTCACAAGCCTTGCTCCCGGTGAGAGTGACACCATTAATCAGCCCTACCTCCTCCTCATTGCCGCCTGCACCCATCATCCCGGTCACTTCCTTCATTCGTTGAACATTTTAGCTTCTGGATCACTAGCTTCTTCTCTATTCCTACATCCACATCGTACCTTCTACTTATATCCCTGCATGATCCCTGGATCCCAACACCCACACAGATGTCCCCCCATGATGCATGTGGATGTGTCCTTCATACCCTGACCTTGAAGCTCTGTGGCTCCTCGTCTTCTATGACCTTTCCCGCAATGCCCTTTGACTGCTCTGTCTCAGGGTCCTACATCAGAAAATGATCAGTGCTGACGTTTCACTCCCCAAGTAGCTAACCACCAACATATTTGGCCAAGAATATTCCACTGCAAAATTTCTGAGCTTTAATTTTTAACTCATTTAACCTTTTCATCTTCTCACCATCCCTTTGGCATTGTCTTCCTTCATTATACAACAGGATCATCATTAAACTCCTTCATCTTCGGTCAACGCCCTTTCTTCTCTTTTCCTGCCTGGCACTTGCATGGCAACCCTCCAGTCTGAATGGACATTTCCATCTGATATCTCAAGCCTTCACCGGAGCAGCTGAATGTTGCTAGTGAAAAGCACATAATCTGTCCTCAGTGTATCTGTCTCATGGCTTCATCTCAGATTTCATGTGGGCACGATTACCTTGTACATCTCTTCCCCTTGGGTTTCCCCTCTCATAGGTGGCCATCTCATAAATTTTCCTTTCTCGTAGCCCTTGTGGAAAACCTTGCCTCATAATTCACAGAATGAATAGAGGTCACCAGATGGGAGACCTCTTATTTTCCCTCCCAACTCATAAATCTGTCCGCATTTGCAGCCCAATTCTACTCTCCTCCCATAATAACTAACTATTCCTTCTTTTATCAGAACCCAGTCCCTCTAGATGTGCTGCAAGTCTCATCACTCTCTCTTTTTTTTTCCCCCTCAGAGAGGGAGAGAGAGAGGGACAGGGAGGGGCAGAGGGAGAGGGAGAGAGAGAGAGAATCTGAAGCATACTCCATGCCCAGCACAGAGCCCAACTCGGGGCTTGATCTCACAACCCTGAGATCATGATTTGAGCCTAAATCAAGAGTCAGGTGCTTAACCAACCGAGCCTCCCAGACACCCCACATCCCCTCTCTTCCTGATGTTGTGTAGCTCCTTCTGTCACCCTCTCTTTCCTGTATCGTCACTCCCCACGCTTTTCCAGATTATTGTCAATGAGTTCTAGTATTGTCCTCCATAAACAAAATGAAACAAAGCCCCACCTCTCTGTTGGCCATCCATCCCTTTGCAGACCCATCTGCTCTACCCCTTCATGGCCAAGTTTCTCTGAATAGTTGTCAACCAGTGTTTCCTGCACTTCTGCATCTTCCATTGGCTCCTCGACTGACCACAATCTAGTTTCTGGCCTTCCCATGTCTTGAAAACTACTCTTCTAAAGACAGTTTCCATGTTGTTCTACAGTGGTCACTTTTTTGTTTTTATCTCCCTACTACTGCCCCTGTTAAAGATCTTTTTCTCTTGGCCTCCGTGATGTCACTCTTGACTCAAAGATTTTTTTAGGGGGATGCTCCCACTTAACCCTTTAGGCTCCTCTTCACTTTTAAATAGTGAAGTTGAAGGGCCAAATCTTGGATCATTTACTCTTCTCCCTTTAAATTCTATTCTTAGAGGACAGCCTCCATTTCCAAGGGCTTGGATCACATCTCTAGGACTCTGAGTGCATTTTCCCCTCACTGAAGTTTTTCCCAATAAACCTCTTGAGTGTCTAATCCCATCCTAGAGTCTACTTCTTGGAGAAGTTGAACTAACCCAAGAGATGGGAGGGCTACTTTTTGTTCTTAACTAAGACATGATTACTCAGATCTTAAGAAAACATCATTGGAACCTTAACAAAAGGATAAATTTTAGGGAAGTGTGTGACTTCCCATGGTGGGGGGGGGTTGGGGAGCAGGCTGCTTGACTGAAATGACAGAGGCAATGTGAGTCACATTACAGTCAGTCCCTCTTGCATGAGGAGACACAACACACATTGGTGAGCCACACGGACTTCACGGGGCAGGTGCCACTGAGGCAAGAGTGCACTTAGAGGGAAGAAATAATTTTTCCACATACTGGGTTTTAAGGAATTATTGGGGAGAACAACGTATGTACCTTTGAAATAACAAAGCAGCTGAATTCTGGGAGCAACAGAGAGCACAGATCATTAGTGAGGCTCTAAGTTTAAAATGTTGGTGCCACACCGGGATAGCAGGTGGCAGGGGGAATGGAAACAAATACTCCTCATGACAGAGTCACACCTGAAATAAGACCTAGCGACTCCTGCTGCCACCACAGCCAATTCCTGAACTTTTACAAAGTCGACAAAATGCCTGGATATCAGACTGAGGAGAATAAGAAATTGGAATTTAATTCTTTGGACGTGGAACTTGAAAGAGCAAAATGCTTGAAGTTTCATCTAAAGAAATTCATTTCTAAGGGGATTTAATTCTTCAACTCCAATATCTCTCTGAAAGTCATAATAGTGGGAGGGGCTTAATACAGAAAGTTAGAATTTCATCACGGAAATGCCTTTATGTTTTATTGTTGTGGTTTCTTGATATGGTAAGTGGCTATCTTGGCAGAACCCCTGATGGACTATTTTGAACATGACATTTGGAATAGAAAGTAGAATGAGAAGTGATTCTTAGTCTTGGGTCAGGATAGCCCTGAAGCCATTTTAGTAATTGTGTTCTTCAGTCCCACATCAGGGAGTCAGGAGGGACAAATCCATGCTGCCCACCCAAGGTTCCAGTGGAATACCTAAAGGAGTAATATTAAGAAGCAGGGTTGCTGTTGGGGGGCCGGGCTTGTGAGATGGGAGTAGGGTTGATTTGGCGGACTGTCCCTTCACCCAGGATGAAGAGCCACCCCTGAGTCACACAGGCTTCTACACTAACGTCAACACCGTTGGAGGGGGTGCGCATGTGTGGAAGGCGGTGAATATTTATTTTCCACCCTTGCCACTTACTTTCATGTGAAGGGAAAGTTCAGAGTAAGACTCCTGCTTTGTCTCCGTCACCTTCATAAATCACCTTCATAAATTCTTCTTTGAGGGGGAGTAGAAGTAACTTCTGAAATGTGAGAAGACAACCCAATCAGATTCCCCTTCTTCCCTTTCTCTGCCGGTCTGCCTCCCCGCAGACAGCAGGTGCTCTCCTCTGCTGCCCCTCCAGACAGGCCGGTGATGCCTCAGTTCTGTCCTCGCCGGGATGGGAGGCTCGGGAGTCCACTGAGCCATCATGCTGCACTATGTATCACGTCTCCAATACGTCCACCAGCACCTCGCTTCCCCGTGGGGAGCTGCCTCCGGACTATGTGGGTTCACAGTGTTCTTGTCCCTATGGGAATGGGGTGCAGTCCCGCCCTCTCTGGTGGGAAGGGCTGGAGAATGGGGGCCCCAGCGGTTTGTTTGCTCGGTAGAGATGCATGCTCCCTAACTCCTAGATTGCACATAGCACAGAAGGCAATTAACCTAAAAGGAGGCTCGAGTGTACCTGGGCTTTGAGAGATGGTAGAATTACTAGAAATGCTGAGTGAATTATTCTAAGGAGCTTTATGGCTTCATGGAGGAGGGATTTTAAAACTGGTGTCATTGCGTAGGAAAGAGTTCAGACAAATATGGCAATGCTTTCTCATTACATTTTATCTAAATGACAGTGATTTGCAGGACCTTGCATAGCATCTGACATGAGACGTGAAAGGGATTTATAGTGCTGATTTAAAACAAGCCTTTGTGTTGTTTTATTTATTTCCTTAAACAATGTACCAGAAAGGACTGAATCACATTTTTGTGGGAGAATGGCTGTGGAATTTGTAATAAGGGGATTTAGTTTCACTGAATTGCTGGAAGGTATTTTGAGATCCTTTTTGCTATTGTATTATCAGAAGTCACCTGTGATCCCTCAGAGAGAAGGAAGATCTCTGGGGCTTAGTTCAAGATGGTCACACCACAGAACGATTGCTTTGGTCTAAGAAGTGATCTTAGGGACACAGATGAGTGTAGCCTCAGATTGCCTCAGAATGTAGAGACAAGATTATTTCAATAAATCGTCGCCAACTGCCCACTCATCCACATGTTCTTGGCCATATTAGCAATAGCAAAAGCAACAGAACATTCTTACTCTCTTGGCTTTGAAAATCAACCAGTACGTAGCAATGACTCCACCTGTTGGTATGCATGGTCATAATTCCAGAGTAGCAACTTTGATACAGAACTCACGTCACCAATTTCGTTGCTAATCTCCAGAAGGATTGAAATTTAAATAATTTCACATAAATCCGGGGTAAAATGTCCCAGCTTCCCTCCTAAACTGACACTCTGGGATCCCACCAGGGATGGGAATCCTTCTTCATCAAGCACTGCACAGGACAACTCGGGGGTATTTGGAAGGGTCTCGAACCTCACGGTAACTGAGACCACTCTGGATCCCAGAGGCACAGAGAGAGTGACCCCGTGTGGTACCCAAGCTCCATGAAGATAGCTGTGCCCTGAGGGTGGCTGGGGGCTCTTAGAAGTTTAACGCCAGTGACATTTTTAGATCACAAGAGTGTTTCCTGAAATGAAGTGTTTCCCCTACCCTTCTCCTGACGGCGCGTTCTTTAACCCATGCCTTGGGATAAACTAAATGTTTTCCTCTTTATGAGCCATACACTTTGTATGAATAAGGATGGGTCTGACATCCCAGAGGTTATAATTTATGGCTTCTGCTTATGAAAAATATCTTTAAAAAAGAAATATGCTAAGCAGAATTGCAGGTTTCCCATGTGCACTATCATTAGAGAAGAAACTCTGCACAAATTTTATTTTCTTTCATTTAAAAATAACATATAATTTAAATAAGGGAAATTTCAGAGGATTTTGTATTTGCTTTTGCAAGTTAACAAAATGAAAGGAGCCATTTTAATGTATGTCCCCTCACGCCTCGGCTCCCCCATCCCAAGTGCTGTATGCTGTGCTCACCGTGGAAATCAGGCTCAGGTTGAGTCAGGCTGTAGGATTCACACATGTTCGCTCACATAGAAATGGGCCTAATGGGCCTAGATGTGTCTGTTAGTTTCAGATCAACTTGGACTAGTGCAGGGACTAACTGGAAACCCAACAAAATGGGTAAGAAGACAGCGGCAAGCATGTTCCTTAACGGGTATCTGACCACTTGTAAGCATCTCTGGGTGTGGTCAGTTACCCCACGGGGTCAGTGTAGACTAAGGAGGCTCTGAGACCCAGACTCCACAAGTTCAGTGAACTTCTCACAGATGCACATGCTGGTGTCTGCCCCAGAAAGCAGGACAGGTGCAGGCGGTCCTTCCTAGAATCACCTTCTCAGAGCAGCCCAGTTGGAGAGAGTGGAACCATCACATTCCCTTCATAAGAGGCCCCTTGAGAGAAGATCCCGGAAAGGTCGAGAGCTCAGCCAGGCCCAGGCACACCCCAGATTCTCAGGGGTATGTTTTACTGTGTGGTTTCAATCAAAGAACACACACTTCAGCCAATTCATTCTCAATATGGCAACCATCCCCACTACCATTTTGGTCAAGTTCTTAGGTCAAATCAACCTTTGCAGGTAACAACCTCACCAGATCACGTTGACTCATGGTTTTTCTTTTTCTTTTTCTTTTTTTTTTTTTTAAGATTTTACTTATTTATTTGCCAGAGAGAGAGAGCACAGGCAGGGGGAGCAGCAGGCAGAGGGAGAAGCAGGCCCCCTGCTGAGCGAGGAGCCCGATGCGGGACTCGATCCCAGGCCCCTAAGACCATGACCTGAGCTGAAGGCAGACGCTCAATGGACTGAGCCACCCAGGTGTCCCTCATGGTTTTTCTATAACGTCTAATGTCCAATTCCACAGCAGCTTGAGTATTCTCTCGCCACAGGTGTCCACAGCAGCGTCCGTGCTCTTGGGACAAGCACCATGGCCATCACCCTAAACGCACAGCTCCTAAGCTTGTGCTCAGGGGCTTCTCGGCAGGCAGAACCAAAACGGGTTTGGTGTGAAGTGTGTCCTCTCTTCTCCTACGATTGTTTTCTTAATTACCTTAAAAATTTAGGCTGTGAGTACAACACATACCCAGTGATTTCTAATTCGGTGTGCACACGAGTGTGCATGTATGGGTGTGCCTGTGGAAAACCTGGCCTGTTTGAAACACTCTAACAATCTAAATCCACAATTTATATCAATCGGGCAATATTCAGATTTCATGCTTTATGCAAAAGCTAGATAAGCTCATCAGCATAAATGAAACATCTTTGTCTTTGAAGAAGGTCTCATCGTTTTAGGCACAAAAGTTCAACAGATTAAGGAATGATGTTACCGTTGCCTGTGTTTCTGAGCACATGGAGAGTTTTGATTATACCATGCAAATCTTAATATTGATCTTCCATGTGGTGAAAATCAGAACTGTCCTGTTTCATACATTTCAGTGTTAAGTGATGACTGTCTAAAGCATGTAAATAAACAGATAATAGAAAGCAGTGATATTTAGAGTGGAAACACTGGTTTCTAGTGTCTCCAGAAATTTCGAATTTAATTTTGTAATTTCTATATAAAATACTTTAAAAAATCTACACACTCTACAATTCGAAAGCATCAACAAATGTGTGATCCCATATTGTATACAAAGGCGGGATAAGCTCCTCAGCCTACATGAAACATCTTTGTCTTCCAGGAGTTTTTCAACGTTTCAGGAACCAGAGTTCGACAAGTTTAAACCATACTGCTACCTGCCTCATGTCTCCGAGCCTATGGGAATTTTTTATTATCATATGTTTATGGGAATATCAATCACTTATATAGTGAAAATCACACTTGTCCTGTCACATGTTTTTAACACAGATGATTACTGCCTGAAGCATTTAAAGATAAGAAACCAGAATTTTACAAAGTAGCAAATCTTTGTTTTGCGCTGCTGATTCTGTGAGCTCCCCTATAAACCACGGATGTAACACTTCCCTCTGATGGCTGTTGTGATACATTTGAAACACAGCGCGCATCAAAGCCCCGTCGCTGTGCTGGACATTGATCCGCTCTGTTCCGCCTCCTACATTTCTTCCTTTCCTTTTCTTTCTTGTCTATTTCCTTCCTTTTCTGTGAAACAGTAGATACTGAACTAGCGCACAGTGCACATTCCGCTGAAGAGGGGAACTGCCCAGGGCAGGCCCAGGCCAGGAGGCCCCAGAAGATGGAAAGTTACCAACAATAAGCCAGAGATAACTGGAAGCCCTACTGGGAGCAAGAAATAACCAGCCATTTCTGCTTCTGTAAACAGGCTTCCTGCCACAGGCTCCCTGCACTACTGTTCCTGCCTAAAGCAGCCCCCACTCCCCCAGTTCAAACCCACCTACCAGCAGTCAGCATAGCCCTTGGAGCCTGACTGCCTGCACTCCCCTATAAAAGCCCTGTAACCCCGTTGCCCGGGGCCCAGTATTTGGAGCACAGCTCATCTGGGTCCGCCGGCATAAAATAAATCCGAGTTCTACTTCTTCGAGTGTCACTTGGTCTCTTGCTGGTCTGATTCTTAGTTTTCCGCAACACCATGGTGTTCCCTAAAGGGACACAAACGTACCCCAGCAGGCTCTGCTCGCCTCTCTGGTATCCTGCCTCTGCTCCTCTGCCCGGGGCGGACCCCACGTCTACTCTCCTGTTTGCCTGCTCCCGTTAGCTCCCCATTTCCCTGGTGTCTCCCATGTAACTGCTTCCACTTGGATCTTACGCTTATATTTTAGGTATTTTTCTAACTGAGGCCTCATGAAAGCCAAATACCAAAATGAGCTGAACCAGAACCAAGATTTTTTAAATATAATGAAGTATTTCAAACATTTCAATTGCACTAAAAATATCGGTATGCTTGTAATCCTCTATAATGATATAATCATGTTTTTGATGACAGCGGAAATTACGGTAAACATAAAGTAACTTTAAGAACAACAAAAAAAAGAAAAACAGCGCAGGGATGGAGGAGGTTCAGGGAGAGAGAGGGAGAGATCTAGAAAGAGGAGGATTTCCAGTCTTTCCCCTTCTTTCGTGAACTAGCTGCTTCTCCCTCTCCCTGGTCATTCTCCTCCCTGCACCCGGACAAGCTCTCCTCAGCCTTGAGGTCCATCAAGATAGAACTCAGAGAGGCGTTTCTGACCACAGCAGTCTTACTTAGGGGCCCCTCATGTTTTTCCACAGCACCGTCTGCCTAGGGCTGTCGGCATGTGGCCCAGGATGTGAAAACCCAGTTACTGTCTCCCTCAGTAACCGTGACCACCTTCCCAAAGGAAACCTGTTACACTTACCTTTGCCATCGCATAGCGTCGCTCTGGGTCTGACAAACCACCAGCCCTCATTTGATGTTTGACTGGTGAATTGGTGAGGATAAAGTAGAGAAAAAAGATAGAAAGAAGGAAATAAGGAAAAGGTGTGGTAATAAAATGAGCTTCCAGACTAGGACACGTGGAGTAATGCCTGACAATGAAGAACATTCCAGTGGAAATCTTCCTCTCCCTTCTTCTCCGGTAGCAGTAACTGCCCCTTCAGGAAGAAACCACAGGGTGGGGCAGAAGAACCCACCCATCCCCAGGATGAGCGGTGGCCAACTTTACAGGCTGGTCAAGGTGAGAAAACTCTTGCCGGCTCCTTCTCGGACAAAGATTTTCTGGTCTAAGTGAAAACCCTCTTTATTTGTTTTACCCAGTTCTCTTACAGGGAGTCACGTGGGGTTAGTTTAAATGATGAGGGTTATAAAAGTCCTGTGTGCAGTAAGTTGCCATTTAATGGTTTATTTTGTTATAATAGAATTTGTTGCAGATGATTGGTCTGGAATTGGTGTCCCCTGAACCCCAACTGGCTGAGACATTTCCACCCATTGAAGTAGCAGTTAACTCCTTGTTGCATTTGCCTGCTGTCTCATCCTCAGTGCTGGGAGTGTGGTGGCCGGGGACTGAGGGGGAGGGGCAGGGAGAGAGCAGCTAACTTGTTCATACACATCTTGTTATTTCTGTTCCAGGTATTTCTTGCCTTCTGCCTACCTCCTGCCCATTTCCAACTTCCCCCACCTCTTACATTATCTGTTCAGTTGGCTGCCCTCAGACCCCAACTCTGCCTTCCCAGCCTGGCTCTCCCTTTCACATGTCCACTCATAGATAAAATTCATCTGATAATTGCTAATTCAAAGCAAGTAGGAAAATGGACATATGCTCTCCCTTTTAGGGCTGGAAAAACTGAGACAGAGCATCTTTGAGTGGCTTTCCTAAAATCACACAACTACTCAGTGATGGAACTGGAAACTCTTTTTATCTCTGGACTCCTACGTGGAGTGTATCTCCAGAGAAACCAAAAGGTCTCTCCACCATGTCAGTGAACTCAAAGCCTGCCTTACTCCTTCAAAGTCACTGAAGCACAGTTCATTGCCTGGTATCATCCAGAACTGTCCTTGTAAGTAACATAATATTGAACTTCTGGTATAGAAAGACCAACGCCTATCAAGAGATTATAGAGTAATATTAAATCTTTTTTTTTTAAAGATTTTATTTATTTATTTGACAGAGAGACAGCCAGTGAGAGGGGGAACACAAGCAGGGGGAGTGGGAGAGGAAGAAGCAGGCTCCCAGAGGATGAGCCTGATGCGGGGCTCGATCCCAGAACACCGGGATCATGCCCTGAGCTGAAGGCAGATGCTTAACGACTGAGCCACCCAGGCGCCCCTATAGAGTAATATTAAACAGCCTCAAATATCTTCACAGTGGGTGTCTGATACACCCATTCCCCCACTCTAGCTCCTTCCCAGCTCCTTTGTCCGTATCTTTAAAGTCCACTGAATCTAATGTTTAAAGTCTACTGAATTAAAATATTAGTATTTTATTTATCCAGTAATGAATTTGGTATAAAATTCTGACCACGGCCAACTTTAAGCAGCCAGCTGGGTTGACCCAGGTGTGCCTGATGAGATGGACAGTGACAAAGATTGTATTCATTGCAAAGACCAAGGAATTAGGGAGTAAAACTTAAAATTTACCAATATCCAGAGCAAGATTTCTCTGCTCTGGCCTTAACAGTAGATAACATGGTGACACAGCTTTGGCTGGCCAGTCTTCAGCTGGGAACCTCTTGCTCTCCTATGCCTACAGCCCTTTTGAGGAATAATCACGGTTCTTCTCTCCGTCCCTTCTTACCTTCCATACTTGGCTTCTACACACACTTTGCATTAGAAATAATCTAACCTATTGGCTGCCCATGGGAAATATCTCTAGATTTATTCGTTTATTGATAGAGCAGGTCAACTGGAAATTTAATCTAATATGTATTGAAATGAAAATAATAAGAATAGACCTTGATTTCTATATATCACAGGAATTGTCCCCCAGCCAAGCTCATTTACTTGGAGATCTCTGCCGGTGCACATCTTAAAAGGTGAGTATTAGGTAAAATTGAATCAGCATGCTAACAATATTTTTGCTCATGTGTTTCTTCATTCTAATCTGCTACACACCCCTTGCAATCATGTAATGGGATTGTATGATACGATTTGGATTGCCCAGATCTATTTCTGCTTGCCCTCAAAAGGCTATCTGACAAATACTGGGTATGTATTTCTGGAGAGCAAATAGACTCCCTTTCTCAGCGAAGGGCATTTTGTAATTTAAATTCATCATCAGGGGGGGCGCCTGGGTAGCGCAGTCGTTAAAGCGTCTGCCTTCGGCTCAGGGCGTGATCCTGGCGAGCCGGGATCGAGTCCCACATCAGGCTCTTCCGCTATGAGCCTGCTTCTTCCTCTCCCACTCCCCCTGCTGTGTTCCCTCTCTCGCTGGCTGTCTCTCTGTCACATAAATAAATAAAATCTTTAAAAAAAATAAAAATAAAAAAAAAATAAATTCATCATCAGGGAATGTAAAATAACATTAAATATATAGAAAATAATCTTCCAGTTTAGAAGCAGCTGAATTTGCATGCTCAAAATATGTAAAATCCATACTATACGACAGATTTTCTTTTTACCATAGAACACAAATGAACATTAATATTTCTACTAAATCTCATCCTTGTATTTATTAGATTATAGTATTAGTTCCAATTTTGCCCAAGTACGTTTCACTTTAAAATTACTAAATGAGACCCCGTAGTTTCCTCTTTCCCTTACGTGGGACTTGTCAGCCCTCCCTCTTCTCGTGGGTACCAGTACCCTGGAAACTGTGTTAGACTCGGATTTAAAATAGTTGATTTTCCAGCCTGCCATAGTTCCTTATGACCTAGTCTTTAGCTTCTCTCATTCTGCAGTGGAAAGAGATGTGTGAAATCCACCTACCCCGATGTTTATCAGAAAAAGCTGAAACCAAAGGTAGCAAATGAACTGCCCACATGCAGAAATACAGTAGCTTTGAATGTTTAGCATAAATTCTTGCCTCAAGTTTCATCTTTATGGCCGTTCCCTCTGTTAGGCAAATAACCAGTGCAGACCTTTCTCCCTGAGGGCTGCCTACCTTGGGGAAGACCTCTGTGAGCCCAGAGCACGGTGACCACAGGCACCAAGGGCGCTTCTCAGCAGCCAGGGCTTGGGGCTGCCCTTCCGCATGAAGCCCCAGACTCCACTCGTTCTGTGGTCTTCCCACCTGGAGCCATTCCCATGCCTCCTGTCCGAGCCGGCTTGTCACCCTTCCCAGTGACACTTTCAATAGGAAGCTCATAGGAGTGTCTAGCTGAGCCCCCCGCTGACCCCAGCAGAATCACATCCATCTTTGGAAAACCAAGTCTCCTGGAAGGAACTCACCAAAACGTGGCCTTCAAAGGTTTGGAAAGGTCCTCCAAGGCCCTGGTGCATTCAGGGATAATTCAGGGATAATTTAATAATAATTATCAGCGTGCAAAATATTTATATGACAACAGCAAGAAAAAACATGGTTTATTTAATCTCTTAATCAACCGGTGGAAAGTTTTGAATCTTCAAACATACTAGAGATGGAATTGAAAAATCACGAAGTGTAAAAAGAGTCCTCATCTTGGAACCATAAAGTGCGTTCTCTGCTGGGCTCTGGCACCGAAGCTTGGAGACACCAAGGACACGGAGGAAGGTCCTTGGCCTTACCAGGCCTTGATAAGCCATGGAGGGCTTGCCCCTTTAATCACCAAGATCTGCTCCTGAGCTAACACTCCGAGCTTGTGGGGCCCCCGGGGAGACTCAGCTCTATGAGCTCAGTGCCCAGGGGCTGCCCATGGGATGGATCAGAAGAACTCGTCTCCTAAAGCCAGTCTATGCAGTCTTGGTACACTTCCACCCCAGAGAATTAAGCTGCTGTTTCTCCACCTCCCTGTTTTTAGAAACACACAGCCAGGGAGCCTGGCCGAGGTGGGCAAGGACACCCTTAACTCGCCTGGCTCCCCCGGACCCCCCCATGTAGTCTCCCTGCTGAAACTGCTTCCCCACCACCCACCTCACCTACAAAACGCTTTGACCTCATGTGAAACTTCAGAACACCCTTTGCTCTACACAAATACATGTTGTACCAACATAAAGCAATGCACTTACGTGATGGCCGCAGTTTGAAGGCATCATTGCAAATTATCCCTGTTATAACCCTCCTCTGCTCCCACAGCTACTCCCCGACACTAGTTTCAGTACCTTAGACCTACTTCACCACATGAAGGGCTTTTTTTACTTCAATGACACCAGCTTGAAAAATCGTGTCATCTCTGAAAAGCCACCATTAGCAATGTCAAGATCTAGTTGCTTTTTCGACCGCCACACCCAGCAGGTTTGGGAACACACAGTTTCAGAACAGCCAAGTGATAAAGGTATTTATTCCAATTTACTTTTTATATATTTAATATATCTGATTTGATGTGTTTTTAAACTGCTGACTTCTCAGCGCATTATCGTTAAAGGAAGCACTTAATATCAATTTATTCCCAAATCGGTGACAGTTAGCTTTATTTTCCTCCTTTTTTTTTTTTATTAAGACTTTACTTTTTAAAAGCAGTTTTGGCTCCATAGCAAAACTGAGCGGAAGGCGTAGAGATTTCCCATACACTCCGGCCTCCGCACAAGCATTGCCTACCGCTCCACCCCCCCTTATCAACATCCCCCACCAGAGCAGGACATTCCCCACAGCGGCTGTTTGCTGCAGTTGAGGAACCTACACTGACACATCCTGATAACCCCCAATCCACAGTTTATATTACGGTTCACTCTTGGGGTTGTACAGTCTATGGGCTTGGACAAATGTGTAATGACTTGTATCCCTAATTACTGTGTCATACAGGGTATGTTCACTTCCCTAGAAATCCTTGTGCTCTGCCTATTCATCCCACCTAGTCTCCAAACTTAGGGAAAACACTGATCTTTTTACTGTCTCTGTAGTTTTGCTTCTTCCAGAATGTTCTAGAGTTGGAAGTCTACAGGATGTAGCCTTTCCAGATTGGCTTCTTTCACACAGTAATAGGCATGTAAGGTCCTTCCCTGTGTTTTCATGGCTTGCTACCTCATTGCTTTTTCGTGATGACCAGTGTTCCACCGTCTGGATGGACGGCAGTTCATTTATCCATCCACACACTGAAGGGCATCACCGTTGCTCCCAAAGTTTCCATTTTAATAACTTAGTTCACTGCTGTTGCAGAAAAACAATAATCAGACCGGTGAGAAACCAAGCGGCACTCAGAGAAGCAGGAGAACTCGGGTTTATTTTATGCTGGCAGACCCAGACAAGCTCGCACTCGAAATTCTGGGCCCCGAATAGTGGGGTTACAGGACTTTTATAGGGGAGTGTGGGGGTCAGGTTCCAAGGGCTATGCTGACTGCTCATAGAGGGTTTTAAGTGGGGAGAGCAGGGCCCACTTCCCCTGCTTGTGCTCACTCTCTCACTATCTCTCTCTCTGTCAAAGAAATAAATATATAAAATAAAACAAAATTAAAATAAATGGGGGGAGCAGGGGGTTGCTTTAGGTGGGAACAGCGGGTAGAGCAGTGTAGGGAGCTTGTGGTAGAAGCAGAAACGGCTGGTTATCTCTTGCTCTTTCTAGTACCTTCCATCTTCTGGGGCCTGCCGGCCTAGAGCTGCTCTGGGTAATTTCCGTCTTCATGGCTACCAGCCAAGATTCCCCACTGTGGAATCATAAATTTCCCTTTGTAGGTAATCCACGGGTAGATACGTGGAGTGTGTAAAAAGACCTTGTTCTTCATCAAACTTGGTCTACTTACTAGTTTTAGCGTCCACTGATGAATGCATAACCCCATCACTCTTTCTGTATTTATTAGTTGGCATTACACTACAAATGAGAGCTCTCCCTCCCCCTATTTATGTGTTTGTTTATGTCAGGGTCAACCCACGTATTTTTATTTTATCCAGTGAGTCATTGTCTATTACAATAAATATTTATTTTGATGGTCAGATTTTGACAGATGGGGCCAAGGCAGCTGTTCTAGCTCCTGTCTCCCTTTGCTAGGTCCCTATGATTCCTTAGGGACCTGTTTACTCTCTGGTGCATTAAAACGTTCCAGACTCATCTTACACTTTTCCTGGCTCAACTCTGGAATTAGCTACCTTCCCAAGGAGTCCCGGTTCCTCAGTAGAAAATATTATTTAGAAACGAAAGTCTTGATGCTAGGCTTTTGTGTTTTGCATTCTTCTCCAAATTCATAGAATAAACCAGGAGTTCACTCTAATCACCCTTTGAAGACATCCAGGATGGTAAGGAGAGCGGAAATTGAAATTTGGCATTGCAGAACACCTGGACTGTGATATCGTACTCCTATTGTGCCTCCCTACAGACTTCTATGCAAAGTAAATAGGTTTGCCTTTTGTTTTTGAAATTGCTTGATTTCAATGCCAAGGACTGATATTTCTGCATCATTTGCTCTAAACTTAGGTGTGAGGAGGAGGACTGAATCAATTGGCCAAAGTAGTACGTGTGCTATAGAAAAATAATACTATGTGTTACGTCACGAAGTATCTTCCTCAGGCTTTGCTTAAAGTTGCACATAACTCATTTCCCATGATTACATTTTATTGTTCTAGGGCTATGACAACTTACAAGAAAATTATTTCTATAGAAACTATACTTTTTATTCTTTGCTTAACCTTTCTATTAGATTAAAAATATGCTTAGTGGCTTGCTGAATTCACTGTCAAAAATTAGTGAAAGATTAAATTGAATCACAGTAAGTATTTCCAAGTAAGGCTCTCAGGTCTTCCTATACTTGAAAATGCAGCTAACATCGTTCATGTTTTCTCCTCTTCAGTTGCAATGTCGTTTTCAGTTCTGAGGTTCATTGTCAGTGGTCATCACCAGCCAGTGTAATTTCTAATAAAACTCCCTTATTTTATGGTGGACATTTGTCCCCTTACATCCTTACAATATTGGCTGGTAGACATTTCACAACCTCTACTATTAATTTTGGTTGTATCTACCACCTGTTAAGTGTCTTGTTTACACATTCTATCTCCATGAATAGGTTATGTTTTACTCATTCCAAGGTCTGGGGAAAGCAGCTGGAGCTCCAGTGTCTCAGGGCTGAGTTAGAACTGGATCTCCAGAATCCCATGCTGGTCCGTCATGGCCACATCCCACATCAGCTTCACTGTACGGCACTGTTCAATAGTCATGCTAGGGAAACATTACCCCCTTTCATTAAACTAGATAATGTGCTCAAAACACAAATAATGTGCCTGTACATGAATTCTGATTTCCTGTTGATCCCTTTCTTTATGTGATAAGTGTATTTTGAAATATGCCATGGATCAGCCAAATTTTTAGTTGTCAGTGTATCTCCTCTCTGACACTGTATCTATCAAATAATTAATAACTTTTCAGCCAAAACATTTATTTCCCTAGGGAGTTCAGTCACTGAAAGGTGTATTCCACAAATGACTTAATCCGTTCTCCACTGGGGAGGAGCACCCACGTGCTGAGCTCACTAAACACAGATGCAGGTCTCCACTAATTAGCACGGACACGTGCTGATGATGAGCTGAAAAGTACAAGCACAGTCATGTCATCCCCCTCGAAACACCGAGCGTGACAGTCTAGAAACAAGAGTAGGATAGAAACAATAGCAGTGTTGTGCTGCTCTTGTGCCCAAGAGATGGAATTTAGGTAAGTTTTACTTTTCTCTTAATGACGTTCTGAAATGACGAAAGCATGTCAAATCGACTGTTTGGGAAACTCAATTACCAGAGTTCTGATTGTCAGAGGAAACTTGAGTGCAACCTTGGAAAACAGTCTGTAAGCAACTCCCATCTTACGGAGAGCTGAGGCTGTGAGCAAACACACACCCAGACAAGTGTTAGTAACAAAATAAGCATACTAGCTCTCTGTAAATTGGATATTAACACAGTCTTGTACATATCAACTGTCCTTTTTTAAGAACTCTGAGGGGGAGCTATTAATTAGAGGACTGATGTTGATGAATTTTTCTAATTGTAAAATATCTTTGCCTCACAAACATGTAATTCCCATGTATTTTATTATACTCTCAAAGTAGATGTTCCAGTACTATATTTACCAGTTGATGATCTATATTGCAAGTGATACTGAAAACCTTTTTAATTCCTTCCATGTCTATCAAGAAGTCAGATTTTCACGCATTTGAATGAGTGTGTGTGTGCATGAGTGCGTGCATATGTGTAGTTATAGATATGTGTGCATATGTAATTTAACATATATTTATATCCTTATGAAATACATTTCTTAGAGATTTTCCAATTCATTACAAAAGTACTACATTTTATTCTTGAACTATGTTGTTATTCTATTGTTCTTATAATTCTTTTTTTTCAAGATTTTATTTATTTGACAGAGAGAGAGAGAGATCGCTTGAGTGTGTGCCTGAGTGGAAGAGCAGGGGCAGAAGGAGAGGGAGAAATAGGGTCCCTGCTGAGCACGGAGCTCAACCCGGGGCTGGATTGCAGGACTCTGGGATCATGACCTGAGCCTAAAGCAGATGCTTAACCGATGGGGCCACCCAAGTGCCCCTATTGTTCTTATAATTCTTAATGGTATTCTCTTCTTTCTCAGTAGCCATCTGGCTCGGGGAGATCTAGGCAATCTCTCCTATCCTCAGCATCCTCTTCCGTAAAATGGAATGGGTAACACCTTCCCCAAAGGAGGTTAGATGCAATGAGCATAAAATGCTCACACAGCGCCCTGCCCGCGGCAAACTGGCTATAATTGCCCAGCCAACCGTGTGTCCTCCTGGTCTCTGGCCAGTTCTAGCCCGGAGCTCTATGCAGCATCTTTCCCTGACCAGGGCAAAGCTGTCTGGGTGCCGGCAGTGATGGGTACATAGAGGGCCCTCTCCCTTCTCTCTCTCTTCTGGGACAATCAGGATGTGGTCACTCCTATCTTCAAACACCACGACCAGGGTCTTCTGGTTTGAGTCTGGGTGTTCGTTCCTTCGGATACCGAGTGTGCCCAGGCAGATCACCCGAGTTCAGGCACGAGCGTCTCCTGAAACACAACCACAGGGAGGGACAGAGCTGTTCTCAGCAGCTTTGCAAAGGAGTCAGCCCATGAGAATGGCTCCTGTTCTCTTGGGTTCTCAGGATTTTGACTTTTCACATTCCTAGAGCAGCTTAGTGGAGTCACGCAGTGTGTTCTGAGTCCTTTTTCTAGATATAAATGGTCTTCAAAGAAATTTAGCATACACACTTCGATAATATTTACTATGGCTTTGAAAGCAAGTAACACTCTTGAACATAGATCAAATTTGCAGGAGCAAAAAGGAGCCAGCCACAGAAGTTCGAACGGGGTTAAAACCTCTTCCTAACTACAAATCTTTTTGAATTTTATTCCCTCACCTAGCACAGAGCAGCTCTCGGGAATAAACCCACAAATTTTATTTTATTTTTGAGTCGCAGGAGTGCACGATAAACTTCGGCTCCTCCTCCACACTGCGCTGTCCCTGTGGATGGAACTACCCAATAGCACGTTGGCACTTGGGCTCAGGGCCATCAGCTCCGTGGAACACTCTCCCACTCTGCTCTTACTTGCGGTCCTGTGTCTGGTGGGAGGGAATAACCTGGCTGCAGGTAGACCTGGTCCTCAGCCTGTGTCTTTTCGGTTCCCGGGCCTCTTGCAAATGTTTTTATTCTTTTAACAACCATGTCTACATGTGCATAATAATACAAATACTTGATAATAATACAACTATTGATATTACAGCTACATCCAACAGGTATTGCAATCCCCATCTCCCAGGTGAGGCACCTGAGTTAGAGGAGGCAAAGCTGGGACTGAAACCAGGTCCTCCTCCTGGGCCTGGGGCTTTGTAGGGCACCGTCATGGAGCTTTCTTAGACAGACTGGACTGGGAATCAGCCTTCAGTTTCTCATGGAAAATTATGTGTGCACAGTGCAGTGGGTAGTGCCTGGGGCATTGTTCATATTTTATAAAATGATGGTGAAAAACTTGATTCCTCTTGAGAGACTACCTGTACAAGCAGAGGGTGCTCATAGCATATATGGATGTAGAAGTCTGACTGAGACCTCCGCAGCAGCCAGCCCAGAATGACCCAGATGTAATAACTGACAGCTTTCCTCATCGTTGCCTTTCCCTTGTAAGTCAGGACCAACCAGGGGAAGTCAAATACATGCCCTAAACCAGTCACCTAGGAGCCCCTCTTCTAGTGTGCCCACCTCCAGCTTCCCCACGCCAACAGCCTCCGATCAGGACACCCGTGAATCCTTCCCTATTTTACTCTCCCCGTCTGCCTTGGAGTCTCTTCCAAAGGCGTGTCATGGTGGCCAACTCCCTAGCTATCACAAGCCTGTGCTCGTTCTTATCCAGATGGTCTTCATTTGCTTCCATGCCCTTGAAGAACAGGGTGTGCGGTTGGAAGAATGAGCCTTCCTCAGCTGGACTGCCCTCCAGGACACAACAAAGCAGATGCTGGGTGGCCATTTCCTCCCGCCATGTTTCCACACAAGCAGAGCAGTTAGTCCTCAAAGAGTGACTGAGCTTACTACATGAGACCCCAGCCTGACGAGCCGATGCTTTCCTGGGATACAAATGAATAAATGCTTCCCATTTTTGCTTGCTTCAGCTGTCTCAGTGGTCTATGTCCCAGAAATGCATTTTCAAATCCTTTACATTTTCAAATCCTTTACATTTTCAAATCATTCTACTTGAATAGTTCCTGGCCGCGCATCAGTATGGCCTTGCCTTCCCCTGCAGTCAGATCATTGCCTGCTCTGACTTCTCTAGATTTTGCAGTCATCCACACAACTCAGCAGAGGCTTATCTTGTAGTATTTTACGGTTGATTTGCATAGGTTGTGAATTGATTTCTGTCTGAGTCTTATCACTAAAACCACACCAAAAAATCTCTCCAGAAGCTTAAAGAGAGTGAGGGGAAATTATCATCTCCGCTTAGGTAAAGATAAGAAGCAAATGTTCATCGACCTTGTCACCTGACCAGGTCACCCTGGAAAGGAGAAGGGAGGGTGGGACCAGGAAGAGTGGTTTGGTTTATTATTATTATTATTATTATTATTATTATTATTATTATTATTTTAATTCTTGTCTAGGAATTCTTGGATGAATGGTGCTATCTAGATAGATAGGTAGACAGATATAGATATAAATAGACTGTTGTTATGAATTATAAATGACACTTGCTTTTTTATGAATGTGACAACGAAAGCCTCTAACTGGAGTGATTACTTCAGACAGAAAGGCTGGATTACAAATAACAGAGAATTATAATGTATAGCTGCTTACCAATAGGAGTAACTGTATTTTAATTGAGCTAACTTCCAAAAAATTTCTTAATATAGGAATGTGCAGGGAATAATACCCTCCCCATCCCCATGCAACCATCACAAATACTGAGCAATGCCCAGTTTCCTCTCCACTAGGACCTTCTCAGAGGCAACAGGTACCAGGAAGCTGGTGTGTCGTTTCAGTGTCACTGGGAAAGGAGAAGAAGAGGTGCAGCCCGCAGAGCCAGGTGACAGTGATGGGTCCTGAGCAATGTCCACATCCGGCTGCGTCAGAAGAGCAGGGCTCCCCGCGCTGGCAGAGGAGGGGTCGGAGGTGGGGCCTCTGTCTGCCGGCACCCCCTCCTTTGTCTCTTGTTCTCCAAGGACCCTTTGGAGAGATGCAGTGGGAGGCTGTCCCTTCCAGAGCAGCGCCACCTAGAAACCTGCTTCCCCTAGGTGTGGGCCTTGGGTCGCCAGGGGGGCTAAGCAACCCCAATTCCTTGAGAAGACAGCTCCTGGGAAGGGGCGGCTGGCTTCCTGTCGATTTGCATTTGGGCAAGTTGATTAGATGGGGACCAATGTCGAGATATTGCTCCTGGACTGAAGTCCAGTCTGGGGTTCTCTGCCTCTTAGAATAGACCTGAGCGGGGGCCCAGCTCCACAACGTCCAGTCGAATCTGTGTGCTTCTCTCCGCCCTCGGGCCCTTCAGAACAACGGAGAGGCTGCCCTTAGCCTGGAGGAGGAATCCCAGGGGAGGCCCGTGCAATTCCACAGTCGCCCGACAGGGGGCGGTGCTGCGGGACCCAGGCCCGCGCAGGTGCCCTGGGCTCCTCGGCTCTGCTTCCGGCCGCCTGGCATCTGTGCGCAGCCATCGCCAACTTGGGGCGGGAAGCTGGGCTTTTCCAGCACTGAACACGGTGGTCCCCAGGGTCGCGCTGGAGTCCTGGCCCTGGGAGAAAGCTCCCACGTGGGCAAAACTCTCCTCCTTTCCCGATTCATTTCTGAGGCTTTAACATTCTTCCGTCAAGTCCTTTGACGTTCGTCCGCCATCGGCGTCGGTGTGAGTCACAGGACACAACGGAAGCACGTGAACAAAGTGCGGTGTTTGCAGCAGGAGCTCCTGTTCCGTCCTCGGGATAAGCAGGGCAAGAGAAGCACTCGTGCCTCCTCCACTGATGTTGCCTCGGCGGACCCCACAGAGAGCGTGTCTCCTTGGCCCACCTCGACTCCAGGGGCCACTCTCGGCACCTGTGAGAGTTTTCTCGTGTGACGACCTGCCCCCACTCTGGCTACCTCGAGCACAGGGGACATTTGCTGGCATGATTCAGGGTGGCCGGACAGGCGACTTTCAGAAGGTCCGGAGCCAGCAAACACAGGTCCTGGGAAGTGAGACACGATCACCTTCAGGGTACGGAGTTTCAGATGTTTTATCCTTGATTCTCTCTCCCAGTCAAGACTCACGCTCCAGCACAGAGAGATTCTGGTTGGTCTGGTTTGGGTCTCATGCCACCCTCTGAACCCAGGAGGAAGGAACAATCTGATCAGTCTTAGTGTGCATGATCTCGGAAAAGTAGGGTCACTGCTGCTTCTTGACTTGCCTGAGGCTTCCTAGTGTTATCACTGAAAGTGAGGCATCCTGGGAACTCCCACAGACCCATGAAAAGTGGGGAACAGACATTCCCCCTAGAACGGACTTGTTTTTCTTTTGAAGACTGAGGCGTTATTACCAGACAAAGGCAGAACGAAAACTGAACTGAGCAAAACAATAAATACCCGTGACACTGCCCTCTTATGATTCAGGCGGTTGTATATGATTTCTGAATGTCCACCGTGTGGACGTGGTTTGCTCTCTTTGTCTGGGAATCCCTAGACTGGTATGTGAAGGGGGATGATCAGCTCCCAGGAATGTCACTACACTGCCCTTTCCTCCACGTCGTAAAGGAACGCATCTCCGCTGCCATTACAGAGACACAGCGATTCTTTTCACTGTGATCTTTCCTTGGGTTCTCCACTCTGATTTTCTCTGATTCCAAAACTAATGTCCTTCCAAAGCACTGGGCTTTGAGGACAGTATGTACGTGTCCTGTGTTGACCACATTATATTGCTAACAAATTCAAGCTGTACAGGCTTTCACTGAGCCTTTATTCAGTAACAGGCGCAGAAACTCCTCAGCAGTTGCAAACATGACCAAGACCTAGAGGGGCCTGTAGTCAGGGGCCCCGGTCACCGGAGCAATTTCTCTTGGGATCAGTTAACTTGGCTGAGTTCCAAGGCCACCTCCTACCTCCTGCAAACCTCCCCTCAGTGAGTCTCCAGGAGTCCAGAGGAAGGAGTTTCCACTTCTTCTGTGAAGTTACTAGACCTTCTCCCTCTCGTTAGCTCGGTCTGTGAATGTGGAGTGTTCCATACACATATTGCATAATCAAATGGGATTTCTGCACCCTGATTAAAATGGACAGATGACTAATATTTAATAGTGTATCAACTTCATATTTTATCAAAATCCTTTCTCATTTCTCTCTTCTATTTCATTAGAAAACTCATGTTTAATTATGTACAGCCAAAGTAGTCACAATGTGGGCTTCTGGAAACTCAAATTCTCCAAAGCCAAATCTGATTTCTGTCCAATGAATGTTAATGTGTTAATGACATCACAGAAAAATGCACAAGCCTCCCTCGAAGTGAATTTACCTCCTTATACTTTGAGGAGGTGCTTTGGAAATAGATGTGATAGAACTTTTTATTTTAGGCTTAAGAGGAGTTACTTACTTTTAGTCTTAAGTCTCGAGTAGTTACTTACTTTTACCTTTAAGTCTGGACTGGTTTTTGTTGTTGTTATTGGTTCGGTTTGGTTTAGTTTGTTGTGTTGTTGTTGTTGTTGTTTGTTTTTTGGTTTGGCCTAATCCTGATGCTTCAAAATTGTGGCAAATAGATCTTTATATTTTATGGTGACATTATATCCTGAATCCTGAATTTCAGGAGACGTTCCAATTTACGATATTCTTCATTTCCTGAATCAACAAAATTAATCAGCTATGACAATGATCAGCATCCAAAACACGTCTCATGGACACCTTCTTGCACGTGGCCATGGCACAGTGTTGAGTTGTTGTTTATTGTCCCCACTTCTGTTTCAGGAAATGTGATAATGCTTTACCTAGGTCACTGCTAGGAAGCCAACGCAGGAGTTCCAGATCTCTTGGTACCTGAATACACAAATAGAATTCGATGAACAGCTGGAACATGGATGACGTATGCTGTGTTTTCTTTGCATTTCAATGAACAAAAATCGTAATTTGAGAAAAGGGTACCAGGAGAACAATCAGCTTGTGAGTTGAGGAGGTGTTCAGTATGTGACTGGATGCAAAGAAGATACCACAAAAGTACGGGACCCCGTGGCTTTATCTTCAAGGACCACCATTACAGAGATGCATGGATCACCCACCAGCTCTGGGCCAGGCACTGGCGTATCTCTGGGAATGTGAAGGCAAATAAAATGTGGCTGCTGTTCTGGAAATACATCTACACATTTGGATGTTTTGGCAAAGCTAAATTTGAGAGTAGACAGAGCCCCTAAAAAGCACAGTCTTGCTAGCCTGCCAGAATGGTATGCGGCAAAATAATGTTTGAATTGTAAATAAACCTCTTCTGAGGGCTGAGGAGTATTTCATAACGATGTAGATTTATAATGGTAAAATCTAGTAAGAAACTGTTATGCAAACTGAAATTTTCAGCTCTTAGAGTCATCCAAGAGCTGTTTCTGGAGGCGGGAAGATGAAGGGTGGGAGTCCTAAATCATTGCTTCTGTCTCTGCTGCTCCGAAATCTCCTGTAGGTCTCCAAAGAGAGATCTTTTGTGTACTTTACTGCTTCTGGTCTCACATCTATATTTCTTGATGGTAATTGTTCTTTTCGCGTGTGTGGTGAAAATGCGAAAGATCCAGTTGCAGTAACCTTCAAGTATAGAATACCCCATTATTAACTATAGTCCCCACGCTGTACATTAGATCCTCAGAACCTAATCTTCGTATAACTGAGAATGTGTACCCTTTGACCTCTACATCACCTGATTTTCCCCTTCCCCCAGCCCCTGGCAACCACCATGCTATTTTCTGTTTCTATGAAACTGGCTTTTTTTTCCCCTTGAAATCCCACATATAAGTGATGCCGTGCAGTAATTGTCTTTGTCTTATGTGAGCTTGTGCCATCTAGATTCATCTGTGTTGTTATAAACGGCAAGATTTTTTTTATGACTTAATAATAGTCTAGTGTGGTGTGTGTGTGTGTGTGTGTGTGTGTGTAATCACATTTTATCCGTTCATCCACTGAAGGACATTTAGGTTCTTTCCATGCCTGGCTACTGTGGATAATGCTGCCATGAGCATGGGACTGAAGATATTTCTTTGAGATCTTGATTTCAATTCTTTTTGGTAAACATCCAGAAGTAGAATTGCTGAATCATATGCCAGTCCTACTGGTAATTTTTTGAGGAACTGTCATACTGTCTTTCACATGGGCTGTACTAATGTACTTTTCCACCAACAGTTTATCAGCGTTCCCTTTTCTCCACATCTCACCAGCACATTTTATCTCTTGTCTTTTTGATAATAGGTTGAGGTGAATTGTCCTCGAGTCTCGCACATGCAGCTTTGTGGAATTATATCTCTTTCTTATGAAAGAGGAGATATATATGAGGATTTGATTTTAGGAAATGTTCCGTTGCCACTGGCAAATCTGAGGGGTCTGCATTTTAAATTATGTTAAAAGCAAAAGCACTGCTTACCCTCTGAGGCTTTCATTTAATTCCAAGTATCAGTACGTTTAATTGGAAAGAGATTTTAAAGATAAATCAAATAGTGAAAGGCTCAAGAGACTCTGGCACTGTTAAGGATTGTTTTGAAATTACTGCATGTATTGTGTTTTTATTGTTTTTCACAAGGGGGTTAAGACCAGTAGACCACAAATGAATCAGTCCTTCTACCATATGCTCTCATTATTTGTTATTAACATCTGCCCTGCGGTCTTGTAGATTAATCAAACACTTCCTTAAGGTGTGTTACAAGTAAAGGGAGATGAGCCAGCTTCCCCACCTCATTTTATGCAAATACATAAAATTACAAGCTCTGAAAAAAATTAGCAAGGACATGAGATCAACTAGTGTCTCTTTCTTTGAACATAGCGAAATGTAAAGTAGAGATGTTTTATAACCATAGGTATTAAACCCTCTTCCTATTTTTCGTTTTTCCTTTTAATAGAACCAAGACTGTAAAACTCAAATAAAATCCTGAAGATTGTCTTGTCCAACAGCTTCGATTATTAAAAAAAAAAAAAAGGTCCAGAGGAGTTAAAGTCACTTTCTTCCAATGACAGAACCAGTGTGTGTGTGTGTGTGTGTGTGTGTGTGTGTTTCCCACGTATACATATGGACATAGATATACGTATGTATACTCCATGTGTGTGTTTGTAAACCGACACTATCATTTCTTCCTAAATAATCTTATATTTATTTGGTGTGACACATGGAATCTGGAAAGTAATATATAGCTTTTTAAAGAACTAGTAGAAAAGTTATCTTAACATCTCTATGAGAAAAAGTATTTTCCTGTCTCTAATGAAATGCACACTTTAAAAAAGTGAATAGTGTTTGACGTCACTAAACAGTATCAAATCTGCGGTGTCATTATTCTCCTACAAAGTAAGCCAACTTTTGCCCAAACTCCTAGTGAGTTTATAGACAGCCGATCAGTATGGAGTTCCAGCATGGGAGCTGCGGGAGGTGGCAGGTTGCATTTGCCAAATAGGGTGATAATACCGCCCTAATCCCACTGCCAAACACCATCTGCCGCAGCACACAGACTATGACATTCTGCCTTGTGCTGTGTCATCTGATGACTGTGGCACTCTGTCAGGGACGTTGGAGGAGCCATTTAAATTCTCACTTCTTCAAACGATGAGGAAGTCACAATAGCGGTTTGTCAACGGACGCCTTTAGAATATGCAGAGCTCAGTGTGTTCCGTTTGTCTGGTCCCAACTCTGAACATGACTTTCGTTTTTATTCCAGTAACAACGTTTAAAATGTCTTCAGAGAGCACCTGTGATTACATTCTTTCTCAACCCAGTCGTTGAAATATTGCAATTCATGCATTTCCACGAAATCTGTGCATGACACAGAAAGGCATAAAGACTTTGAGGGGTTAAGGAGTTTTGTTAAAGTTCTGGTTGGAAAAAGAAGGGCTTTGGTGCCTCTATTTGAAACTGCAAGTAACACAGTCCTGCCTTTCATCTGCCTGAATATCTTTGTGTTCTGTCCCACCATTCAAGGAACAGAAAATCCTATGTAACACATTGTAATTATAAAACGGTTGCGTTGATTTGAAAGATTGATATCCCCTTCCTCCAAGTTTCCTTGTTAGGCAGGACAAGCCTTTTTAAGGCGCAGAAACTTACACATAAATGTTACTCAATACCTATTGGTTGATTGGTTTAAAAATCACTGGGCTGAATGCATAGCCCAGTTATCAAGAAAATGCCAAGTGTGTTTTATTTTGATTTTTGTTTATTGGGTTATCAGACCATGATGTAAAGAACCCGATGCCATTCCACTGAAAATTACCTCTGGGGACTTGGCATATCATACATAATAATTTACAACAGAGAGTCTTATTCTAGGTAGTGGATTCACAAACTTCCCTGGAAGCATTTACTGGACGTCTGCTGCAGACCAGGCAATGTGTGAGTGGCAGGGGCTAGAGAGAGAGGCAGAGATTGTCTGAGACAAAGGGATGAGCCCCAATAAAATAGAGTCCAACTCAAGCAAATGGAACGTTCTAGGAGTAGAGAAGTCAATGGTGCAACACCGAAGTGTAAGCACTCCCCAGCGACTGGCCGCTCTCACGGGTAGCTGCTCTCAGGGGAGCAGTGAAGTTGTTCCTCCCTCATTTTCTCTAGGTACAAGGTCAAAGTGGATATACCGAGTGTGCTAGAAACTCAATGTCATATAAAATAAAAATTCTACTGGCTGAGTTTCTTTCCAATACATCAGCTTGTCTTGTCCCACTTGAGAAGCAAGGCTGGTGGTAACTGGCCGGTGCTATTAGAAAACCGGTATTTCCTCAAAAGAAACTGTGACCAAAACACTTGCATATATTTGGAATCCAAAACATTTTGTTAAACTTAAATACAACTATTTTTTGACTAAGCATTTATCTCAAATCTTTTCAAAACCCCGGAATCTCTGTGAGACTAGGTTTCTAGCAGAGTAACCCTAGGGCAGGGCTGTGCTCTAGGAATCCCGCCCTCCTCTCTCCATTCTGGAATGAATCCACAGCTCCTTACTGGTCTTGCAGCAGTGGGGTGATACGTGTCATGGGAGAAAGCAACCCCAGAGGCCAGCACTGTTTCTGGAAGGGCCACTGAAGGTCCTTATCGGATGTGTACTTTGTACATGGAACACGGCTAAGAATTCTCTGCAGAAATATGTCTGATGGGGGCTCAGAAATTTCAGACACTCATAGTTTAGGTTGCTCACCACATTGTATGGCTGCAGCAAATATATTCTGTCATCAAGAGAAGGATGGCGTGTGCCCACCCAAGAACAAAAGGAATCTTCCTTTGTTCCGCTGAACCTCTTGGTGTGTTTGGACCAGCAAGGTTACGAGGAAAAAGTGAGGACAGATGAACTGTTCAGTGTATCTACTTGACGAAGGGGAGATGAACGTGGGATTCCCAAGCAACCTGAGAGGGAAGCAGAATTCCCTCTGGTTGAGAAGAGATGGCGCCACGAGGAGTGGACTGGTGTGAGGGAGATCACCTGTGCCAGGAGGACACGTCAAGAGATTAAGGTAACAAAAATATTTAATGAATCCAAAGTTACAGTCCCCCAATGTACATGCATAATAATAGTATGCATAGCAGTATAGGCTGCTTCAACCCAAGCAAACACACCAACACTTTCTCCTTTTCTCCTTCTTGGATCCCTGGGTCCTCTAATAGTGGACTTGCACACTTCCCTGCTCCCCCGTCACCTCCCAGGGCTGCTGTTTGGAAGTGACTTTCAGAGTTTCCCTACTCAAATTAAGACAGAAAGAGGAAGATGAGATCTGCAGACAATGTTGAAGACTTTGGGCATGTGACCTTTAAGACCTTTCATTTATGGAACTTGACCCACCCACGTAGTGTCTATTGCACTGACGGATTTCTCCCCTTTAAGGCTGTGGTTCATTATATGGGTGGAACCAGGACCCTCTAACTGGCCCTAATGTTGCATGATGCAAGCTTTTGAAGCCCACCCAGTGTATCAGTACTTCAAAGCCCAGTAGAGAAAGAGTCCTACTCCAGGCAAAGCATCCACCATTTTTTTCCCTAGAAATCCTATTTAGTTTTTTTTTGAGAATATTTTGAAACAATTTGCAACATTTCAGACTTGCTGCAGATGTTTCCAAGCTTTATAGTCACTTTGTGAAGGAAGTCAGTAGTGTTGTTTGCAAGCTGTGTTAGATAAATCCAATAGCAGCAGGCTCTGTAGGTCTGTGTCCGTTGCCTTGTATCCTCTGGTCCTCACTCACGGTGCCATCTTTCTCTGTCACTGATCAATGTCTTTGAAAATTTACTGCTGGGAAACACTTGAGATCTGGCACGAAGGTTCCTCTTTCCAGAGAAGAAAGCTGCTTGATTCCATGAGCAAGCTGGGAGCAGCCTAAGTCTAGGTGAACCCAAAACCAAGTTCAGCGCTCAGGGGTTTCTGAAGATGCAGTGATATGTATTTGGTTGCAAACACACAGGACCAAACTACCTCTCAGTGATGTCTTCTTTCATTTCATTTTTCCCTATTTTGATTTGCACCGAGATCCTATTCCATAAGAATTTTTAGAAGTGTGATATTGCTCGAACTTCCATATTTCCCTTAATCGGTTCAGTATTTTCAAAAAACCCAATAAATGCCCAGGAAAGTTTATAAAAATTTTTCTGAACTATTTCCCTTTGTTCTGTTATTCCTGAAGAAATAGTATCTTCTCACTAGCTGTAGAATTGGGAAATATCATCATGCTTTATTTTATTTTCTCTTTTTAAAAAGCTTTATAAAGATGTAATTCACATACCACACAATTCAGCCACAGAAACGTCACAGTGCAAGGCTTGTCAGGACTCACAGACAGGTGTGAGCATCATCACAGCCAAGAAGAAACCATGCCCATCTGGTTACTGTCTTTGAAACTCACTTAATATCCCCATATTTCTGAGTTTCCCAATTTTTTTCTGTTACTGATTTCTTTTTTTTTTTTTTTTTTTTAAAGATTTTATTTATTTATTTGACAGAGATAGAGACAGCCAGCGAGAGAGGGGACACAAGCAGGGGGAGCGGAAAGGAAGAAGCAGGCTCATAGCGGAGGAGCCTGATGTGGGGCTCGATCCCAGAACGCCGGGATCACGCCCTGAGCTGAAGGCAGAACTTAACCGCTGTGCCACCCAGGCGCCCCTCTGTTACTGATTTCTAAATTAATTCCACTGTGGCTAGAGAACAGACTTTGTATTATGGATACACTTTCAAATTTATTAATTTTTTTAAAGATTTATTTAATTTTAGAGGGTGGCGAGGGGCAGAGGGGAGAGAATCTCAAGCAGACTCCTGCTGAGCGTAGAACCCAATGAGGAGCTCATCCCAGGACCCTGAGATCATGACCTGAGCTGAAACAAAGAGCTAGGAGTTTAACCAAATGAGCCACGCAGCTGCCCCAAATTTACTGAGTTTTTTTACAGCCTAAAGTATGTTCTACTCCAGACGTAATGTTCCCTACGTCCTGGAGGAAACTGTGCCTTCTGCTGTGACTGGGAGAGGTCCTGTGGATATATTAGCTCCAGTTCACTTACGGTGTTGTTGAGGTCTTGTTTCCTTTTTAATTTTCTGCCTGGTTTTTCTTTCCATTATTGAAAGTGGGGTACTGAGGTCTCCACCAAGAGTGCTGAATTGTCTATGCCTCCCTTCATTTCTGTCGCTTTTAACTTCGTACAGTTCAGTGCTATTGCTGGATGCAGTCTATAATTATTTCATCTTCCTGATGCATTGGCCTTTTTATTACCATAAAATTCCCTCTTTATCTCTGATAACACATTTGACTTAAAGTCTATTTTGTCTGACACGAGTATAGACACTCCAACTCTCCTGTGGTTGCAGTTTGCGTGATAGATCTTTGACCGTCCTTTTACTTTCAATCTGTTCGCATCTTTGAATCCAAAGGGTGTCTGCTATGGACAGTGTATTAGTAGAATCTTGTTTAATACCCACCCGGTCTGATAATCTCTATCTTTGATTAGATTGTTTTATCCATTCATATCTAATGGTCTAATTGATATAGTTGGATTTGATCTGCCATTTTTATTTTATAATTTAGTTATTCAGTTCCTCTGATCTATTTTTGCATATGTATATATAATCCATTGAAAAATATAAGATGTATTTTAGAAGATATATTATGTCTATGCCTCCACGTTATTTTGAATGTTTTATGTAGGAGTTCCCCAGGAAAATGTCTCCTTCAACAATTAATGTCTTAAAATACACAATTGGTAATTCTAGTCTTTGTGATTATGTTCTTAAGTGCTTGAATTCTCCAATTGGACATTCTCAGATGAAAAGCAGATCAAAGCCATCCCGATGTGAAACTGAAATTTAACTTTTATTTATGATAGAACCTATTAATTCTTGATTTATCTGCCGTTTTATATTATGTGAGATCATATTTCCATTTTCATCTCCTTTTTCTAGAAATAAAGAGTTCTTTAATCCAGCATTTCTTACTGTTTTCTCAGAGCAGTAATGTCTTCAGTGCATATACCTAAAAAAACCTGTGCGTAGTAGCCATGGTAGATATGTGGGAGGCAGGGCCAGAGCAGCGCTTGGGATGGTGGGAAGAGGGACAATGTCCTTGCAGGCAACACGAGGAGCCTACCGGAGATATAGGCTGGCCTCTGGTGAAAGGGACTCCAGATACAAAGATCGATTTTTTGATATTCAGGATTGGAAGAATTCTGAAATAATTTTTTTCTCAGCAGATCCTACAAGTCATGTGACATTCCAAAATGGCTGTTAAAAGTTATCACCCCCTTGGTCCATTTTCAGACCCACCGAGGGTGAAATGGGTCCCCTGCTGGACCCACTGGCTGAAACAGATGCCCCCAAACTGCAGGCCATTCTCAACACCACCAGGTCATCCTGTCCCTTCCCTGAGACCCTTGCGACAGCTTCTGACTGTGTTGTTGGTCTCAGGCTTCTACTCGTCAAGTGAAGTTCTATGTGTTCTGCTTAGTGACATTTTTTTTTAAAGATTTTATTTATTTATGTGACAGATAGAGACAGCCAGTGAGAGAGGGAACACAGCAGGGGAGTGGGAGAGGAAGAAGCAGGCTCCCAGCGGAGGAGCCCGATGTGGGGCTCGATCCCAGAACGCCGGGATCACACCCTGAGCCGAAGGCAGACGCTTAACGACTGCGCTACCCAGGCGCCCCCTGCTTAGTGACATTTTTGATTCCATATAACTCTGAGAAGGTGGGGAGTATTTATCAGAACTGCATCTGTGAGGAAGCACTGTTCTGTTAAGCCAGCGGGTGTGGGAGTGCGATCCCCAAGGGAATGGCCAAGTATGGTCCCTGCGCAGCCTTCTTGGGGGGTGGGTTCCCGGTGCTAACCACTGGGCACCTAGAAAGAGCGGCGTTTTTCCATACTGTAGAGCAGAGGGAAAGTGGAGTAGCCGTGACCCTGTGAAGGTGAAGACTGATGGACAGTCTAACATGAGGCTGTGGAAGAGGGTTGATTGTCCCTCAAGTCCCCTTCAGGGAGAACTCCATGTCTGATGACACAGCATGGGGTTGCTAGAAGGCTCCTGAGACGGGCTCTCTGAGGGTCTGCCCCAGCCGCAGGTGGTCAGCTCACGGAAGGCACGGCCCTGCCCGGAGCCTGCCGCTGGAGACACAGGGAGCCTGGTCTGCCGGACTGACCCGGGATGCTCAGGGGCACGCCCTCTCCGGAGCTCCCTGGCAAGAGAAAAGAGGCTTTGTCAGTTTGGCATCGAAAGCTCGACTTCTTCCTCTGCCCAACCTGCTTCCTCCCTTCCCTCTCCCGGGTGTCGATCTCCAGGAAGCATCTCGCGATCCAAACTCCAACTCAGCATCTGCTTCGCGAGAACGCAATCTGTGAGAAAATAAATGTTTCTTGGCGGTTTTCAATGGAATACACAGCACAGTGTCCCATGCTTTTTGTCCTCCTGTCACAAGTCCCTTGCAACTACTGTTAAAGTCAAATGGGTTCTCCTCTGGGGCAGGAGACGAGGCGGCACCGTCTCTTTGAACCAGAAGCACAGAACAAGGTGCAGGGGTGCAGAGGACAGGGGACCTCTGGCATCTGGGCTCCCAGTTCTGACTCTCCTGTTGGAGCAGCTGCCAGAGAGCCTCCATCTTTGGCTCTGTCAAGATTTCATTAAAAAAGAATAATCTCGGGGCACCTGGGTGGCTCAGTCAGTTGAGCATAAACTCTTGATGCCCTTGATCACACTGGGCTCTAGGTCTCAGGGTGGTGAGTTCAAGCCCCACGCTGGGCTCCATACCATGCGTGGAGACTACTTGAAAAAATGTTTTCAGTAAGACATGCAACTGTTTTCACCAGGATGCTCTGGAGTCTTTGTGATGCTTTTACTGATACTTGTTTGAAAATGCTGGTTTCGGGGCGCCTGGGTGGCTCAGTTGGTTAAGCATCTAGCTCTTGATTTCGGCTCAGGTCACGATCTCCAGGTTATGAGATTGAGCCCCACATGAGGCTCCGTGGTCAGTGAGAAGTCTGCTTCTCTCCCTCTCCCTTTGCTCCTCTCCCTGCTTGTGCTCGCTCTCTCGCGCTCTAAAATAAATAAATAAATCTTTTTAAAAAATAAATAAAATATAATATAATAAAATGCTGGTTTCTCTAAGATTGCCAAGCATTTCTGCCAAAACAAAGCATGAGTGTTCCTGTCAATGATTAGTTCCCTTGGGACAAAATGTCTCTTGAGTGGCTGCAGGTGGGCAGCTGCCTTATTCGTCATACCCCTCTGTGTCAGCCTAGACGTGTACCACAGCAGACAGTGAAACACAGCCATGGGTAAGGTCGGCCTCGTCTTGTGAAGATGGACTGAAGTTCCCCTCTCCTTGTGTGGGACACACATCTCTTCATCACCATGGGCCCACCTGACCCCCTGCACTGCCCGCATGGGAGCTCATCAGACACTCGGTGAGGTCCTGTCTGTGGGAAAGCCGTTTCCAATGCCCCAGGGAGCCCTGGTGGGGGGCACTCCAGGGATTGGCATGGTGTTCTGTGCCTGCCGGGATCTCAGCGTCCCACGGCAGAGAAAGAACCTCAGTAAATGTCCCCAAGTCTAAGCAGGCTGAGACAGGAACGTGCTTCTCTGGGGACCTGGACCAAGAAGAGCAACTCTAGCTAGAGAACTGCGATAACCAGTAGCTCTTGGGACCAACCCAGGTTTTTGTTTTGTATCGTTTTATTTTCATTCCCAAACCATTGACAAGGCATCCCTGGACAGCTGCACTTTTGGCATTTTGGCATTGGGCTCTGAAGTAGAGTTGAGATTAATTTCTGGAGGCACTACCTGCGGGGGGATATGGAAAGAAGGTAAAAATAAATCACTTGCCTTTGGGCACAGTGGGAATTCCCAGATTGAAGGGAATCTTTGGAAAGATTTTGCTCTCAGCTCAGAATTTAAACCCAAACCTGTGATTTCGGGGACTCCATAATTAATTTTCAGTGGTTATTGAAAGGGGCAGGTGTCAGTGGCAAGCCAGGTGGAAATGAAATGTAGACAGGAGATGCGAGGGGCTCATTTTCCTGATCCAAATCCACTGCCCAAGATATCCGTCTTCTGAAAAACAACAAAGATTAAATTTTAAAAGGTTTTTAGGCAGCAAGAAAAATGAAAACGAAATCACATTTTAGCGGTTTAGGGAGTTCGAAGGGCAAAGACATTTCCATATTGGTATAATTATAAATTTATTTCGACACTGTTTTTTAAATTAGTATTGCATAGTGAAAAATCATAATTTTTTGTATTCTTTTTCTCAGCATTACACGGCATAAATATTGACATTTTTAACATTTTCACAAAGTATGAAACACCCACAAAATATTTAATGCTTTAAGAGAGACGATATTTAATGATGCTCTGTTGCATAGTTAACCTCTGCCCTTTACATTTATAAATATTCATTTCCTCTCAGTCTTCTTCAGGTTTGCCAACCGAGGGCTCACGTTTGTAAAATTGGTTTTCGGTAATTAGGGGCCAGATAATGCGCTCGCGGGTACTGCGGGGAGGACAGGCAACCGAAGGTGGGAAACGGTGCGTCCCCTCCAAGCAAACCCCACTCATCTGCAGTCAGGACGCCTTAGGAAAGTGCGGGGTGTTTCACCCGCTGATGAGAGGGTGGCACTGAGGTCCCCACGCACCTGTGTGACCCAGCAGACGTGCATGTATTTCCAAGAATCCGTCACGTTTGTGGAACACCTCGCATCCTCGCTCCATCGGCTCGGGCGGCCAGGACCAAGCGCCACAGGCTGGGCGGCTTGACCGCAGGGCTCTATTTGTTCCCGGCTCCGGAGGCCGGAGTCCAAGACCAAGGTGTTGGCAGGTGTGGTTTCTCCACAGGCCTCTGTCCTTGGGGAGCAGACGCCCCTCCCGCTCGGGCCTCCCCTGGTCCGGCCTCTGCGCATCCATGTCCGGTGTCTGGCGTCTGGAGGTCCTCTTCTTACAAGGACACCCACTGGACTGGATGGGGACCCACCCTAGGAGCCTCCTTTCCACGGAATCACCTCCTCGGGGCTCTGTCTCCAAAACCCACACGGGGGCGAGGGCTTCAACATAGGACATTTGGGGGACACACTTTGTCCTCTCACGCATCTCATACATTTTTTCCCCGAAGTGACCCGGTGTCCTTTAACTCCAGGGGCAGACACCGCGCAGGTCTCATTATCCCCACTTGCAGATGAGGAAACAGATCGGGAAAGTAGCCAGCGGGTCTGAGGGAGCTCCGGACCTGGGCTCACACGTCAAAAGCCGGTCCGCAGCCTTGCGGAAGGTTCCCCTCTGCTGTGCGGCCTGGGCTGGGGGGGCGGGGGGCGCCGGCCCTCGCCTCCCCACCCCCACCCTCCTGGCAGAAGGGACTGTGGCTCGGACAGATCTGGTTTTAAGAAAAATGCCGCATTTATTCACGATGAATTCATGCTTTTGTTTTTCACTGAGAAATTTTCCTTTTGCTTCTTGCCCTTTCCCTTTCTAAATCAGTTGGAAGAATAGAGTAAAAGGCATGTGCCAGGAAGATGGGGAGGGAAGAGAGCCACTAGACACCGCTGTATTTCTCTCTCCTCCGTGGGAGAGATTGCACTCACTGACCCCGGCTGCATTTTATTTTGCCAATAGAGAGAACAAATGAGCTTTGCTTTTTGCTATTGTTTGTACTCCTATTTGTTTAGTTACGGCAAGGAAGATGTTTTTTATTAAATAGATCTAATTTTTGAAATCTTTATCTCCAACATTGTTTTCTGCCCTATCTGTGCCTGCCCTGCCATTCGTCATCGTCTATGTATGTTTTATTTTTCCTACAAGATGCTATTTATCACTTGACCTTAGCAAACTTCTTTCTGTGCTTGAAGGGAAAAAAAATTGAATGTGTGTGTGAGAAAGGGGGGCCGTGGGGAAGGAGAAGGGGAGGGCAGAGAGGATGGAGAAGGAGGGTGGGAGGGAGGGAGGGGGAAGGGAGAGGGAAGGGAGAAAGGGAGGGGGAAAGGAGGGAGGGAAGGAGTTGGAAGAGCTCCTGGTAGCACGGGGTCTCCTTAATTCTCAAGGTCTCACTTGCTTTCTTTATTTCCTTTGGACTGGGGTGTGAGCCACCCCATCCAGTTCACCAAAGTCCAGATGCCTCCATGATCTGCGTCCTTCTTGACTCTTGGCGGTGCACGTACGTCACGTGTACGGATATTGCGATAATCACTGGCCAGTGTAATCCTTCATGGGAAAATGAAGAAGGTGAAGACCCGTGGAAGAGACAAGAGAGGACTAGCGAGTGCCTTCTGACAGTGAGCTGCCTCCATGGTTATTTCTGTGACATGCCAAGAGGCCGGACCTTGTAGCCCACGAGGCACTGGGGACAGAAGGAGGACCCTTGACATGAGTCACACCTGTGCAAAGGACTTGAAATGAAGCTTCTGCTCTTATCTGCCCCTGATATGCATGTAGGGAGATTCTATACATGTGTCTGTCTGGGCGTGGGTGTTGAGGCACAGGGGCAAATATGGGGCCTGAAGTCCTGAGGGGAATTGTGGGGTTGCAAAGAGCTGCTCCCGAGTTACCTTGTTTGTGCGTGACAATCCTACTAGGTATGGGACTTCGGCATCTCCTTGTGACCAGTGCGGACAGAAGAATTCTGAAGGATCGGGCTCCTTGCCCCGGCTAGTGTGGCTCAGGAAGAGGCATGGCGATCTCAGGAAGGAGGCGCCGAGAAGGATGCTGCCTGGGAACATGCGGTGGCCGGGGCTGCCCCACGGATGCAGGCTGCACCGGAACTGCCCTGCGTGCCTGAGAACTTCCGGTTGGAAAAAGGCTTGCCTTTTTAGATCCCAGTTAGATTCTCTAGTTACATTCTCCCATGACATTTGAGGTTGTGTTTGTTGGTTTGCAAAACCACGTGTAGCTGACGTGTATTGAATTTCAGGTTTCAGGAGCTTCCAATTTCGGCCCCTTCGTAGAGTACGTATCCTTGCTGCAGAAATCAGCTGGACCCAAGCAATACTTAAAGGCCAGTACCTGAGTAGCTCTGTAAGTAGAAACTCTCGATGACAGAGGGTCATATCGTTGGCTTCAAGGGACACAGAAGAGTCAGCAATTTAAAAATTGTCCTCTCTTGTGAATGTTTCTATGAACTTGGCCAAGTTTCCATTCCACGCAGTGTATGTCTTCCACCCGCATAATTCTTTGTTAAGCAGACACAGACTCAAAATATGCTAAACAAGATTACGGTTAGTTATGGGGCAGGACACATTTCTGTACACATTTACCCAGACTTCGGCGCGTCTCCTGCAGGTTAGTGATAAAAGCCATGTTCCACAGCTGAGCATCACTGGAGTTTGGTGGGTTGTAACTTACACCGAGGCAGGAAGATGCGTTTGTGCGCGTCGCGCCGGCCGGGTTTGGTAAGCCCAGTTATGCCCAGAAATCCTTTGATAATAGTGTAGCGATCCAGCTTTGATCCTGAGATGGGGAAGTATCTGAGGACATATCGTGAATGCTGAATATTAAGGAGTTTTGCTAGTGGAGAGGTCTGTGCTAAGATAAAGAAGCAACAAAACTTTTGTTTTACCGAATGGAAAGCTAGACACACACTGCAGGCACATACCAGAAACATCCCACACGCATACAGCTTACATATGCACCATACACACACATGCCACACACACGTACATAAAACACACACATCACACACAGAACGTATACACACAACACATACGTAAAACATACACAGCACATACAAAAACCACACACACAACCATAACATAAAACATACACACATATGCACACACCACAAACTACACTAACACACAACTCACACACACTCACACTCACACACACACTCTTCGGAAGGGCACAGGGAGTGAAGGAAATGAGAAGAGACCCGGTGTTAAACTTTGATCCGAAAGTGAAGGTAGCTGGGCTCCCCTTAAGCTGACTGCTGAGCTGAACTGTTCCACAGCCCCCCCTACTTTGTTTCAGAAAGAGCTTTATTCACCAATAAGTACCACAAATTACACAGAAGAAAAAGAAATGACTGTAATTTTGATCAAAAACAGATCTTTTCCTTTCTAAACAAAACATACATTTTGTGGTACAGAACACGACAAAAATTTAGGCAGGCTCTTTCCCTCTGCAGACTTTAAATGGTAAATGGCTTTTGTGATGGTGAATTTTTCCTTATGACATCATAAGGGTGTCTCAGTGCGCATAAATGCTACTTCTGTTTTCTGTAAGTCTCGTAGAAAATATTACAAGACACTCCTTTCCTCAGGAACTCCGACATTTCCATGCTTTGCCCCCGGTGGGCACAAAAGCGAGCTTTGGAGAAGTGATTGCAGAGACATTCATCGTGACAGGGAGAGCCGAGGAGGCGGTCCAGCGGTTTGTTCAAACGCTCCAAGGTTTTCAAAGATGACAGCGTCTCTGCAAACGTGGGCCGTAGACCTGTCCCCCGCCGTCGACCAGAGGCTGAGCAGCGGCTGTTAGAAATGATCACAGAGGAAAGAGAAGATGCCCTTCCTCACACTTCCCCTGGTGTCGGCCTCATCCGAGGACCATGCGGGAGGCAGTGGGGGAAGCAATCAGATGCCCGCCAGGGTTCAGAACCGCGGCTGGGTGGGTGGTGACGTGGGCGACACAAAGGGGTCCATGTCCCTCAGCTCTGGGGAAGAGAAGACTGTCCTACGTCACGGTCAGGCCCTCCATCTCCTCCCGCGCAGAAGCAGCACCGGAGCATGAGGCGAAATGATCATTATCACTCATCGTTCAGAGAGGGGGTTTAGGGGGACTTGCGCTGTCCCCAGATTTACTGTGTGGCGCGCACGGCAGGGGTGCAGGGAATGGCAGGTGAGGGCGGGGTGCCCTGCCACCGACGTTTGTTAGAATCCTTCCCCAGTCCCTCAGTCAATCAGAAATGTTCACGTACTGTATTCACAGAATTCTCCGACGTACATTAAAAGTCTATCCTATCCCCGGAGAATTCTCCCAAGCTTGTGTGTGTATGTGTTAGCGGGGGTGGGGGGGGGGGTGGGAGGGGAGGTGGGGGGGGTGTCTCGGGGAGGTGTTGGGAGGTGTGCATGGGGTGGGAGATCCCAAGTATTACCAGAAGCCCCTAGGAGGATTTCAGCAAGACAACTCAAGTTGTATCTGGTTTGAGGATGAAGAACCTTTCAGACTTTTTTTTTTTTTCTTTTTGCTCCAGGAAGGACTTGCTTGAGACGCTGACCAGGGTCAACAGGTATGGAGAACGTGAGCTCCCCTCTCCCGCCACCAGGACCCTCGGCTCTTCCCCTCCCTCTTGGATGTGTCTCCCACTCCCCACAAAGCCATTTAAATCTCTTAATGGATGGATGGATGGATGGATGGATGGGTGGATGGGTGGATGGATGAATTAAGCAGATAGGATAGATAGATGATAGATGATAGCTAGACAGACAGACAGGTAGATACTCAGATATGCATATCTACATATAGATATATATGTCTGTATATATCTACATACATATCTGGGTCCTGCTTGCCTCCCGTTTCACTGACCTAAACTCGGCCCCTGCCTGCTCTCCACTGTAGAAACACCAAGTCCTTTACCCCTTAAAGGAAGGTCTAGTAGATGTAAGATGACAATCAGATCTGAGACTCTACCGTTTTAGTGAGTTTCTCACTAGCTAAGGACATTTCTTTATGCATTTTTCCTGAAGAATAAAAACATTTCTATCTCTAGAACATTAATTAACCTGCAAAACTAACTCCCTGGCCTTTATTATCTTAAGTTATTCGATGCAGATAAGACAGGGGTTTAGTTACTAAGATACCTGCTACCTTGTCTCTCTGCCGGCCTCATTACACGGGGCGCAGCTCTCCAGGAAGATTTAGAGGGTAATTATACCGCCTCTATTTAAAACGTGTGCTACCTTTAAACAGTATCTAACCTTTGTCACGAATAAGCCGTTAGTTGCCCCAAATGTTTTCTAGGATCTCTACTGCTAGAATCAGCTATTTGGCCCTTGTGGTTTTTGTTTCATATATGCTCTTCGATATTCATATAAACCATGTACATATGGACGCGTGTTTGTGTGTGTGCACGGGAAGCAAACGGAGATTGAAAGGAGAGACAGACAGGCAGACAAAGTCAGGGATACAGAGGGAGCTCATGTCTAGATGGTCCTGGGTGCTCTGAGTGACACCGAGGGCCTCTCTCCTTCCAAATTTATTTCTCTGCTTGGTTTCCACCCCGTTGGTGACATAGCAGGGGGTGTTCTGCTGTTAGGGAGAGGAGGAGGGAAGAAGTAAATGCCTTTTTATTTATTTTATTTTATTTTATTTTGTCTTGATTTTATTTTACAGAAATCACAGAAGTGAAATGAGAAGCATGAAGACAACACAGAACTGACACCCGTCGCTGCTCCACATCTCAGAACCGGAGTGAAGTTAAAACGACTTAGCAGCTCCTCAAAGGGGCGATGCCAGCACCTGGGAGAAGCGTCCTCCCTACAGGTAGTGTGGATTCTGGACACGAGCCACAGACGCCCAGCGAGTCACAGTTCTTCATGGGGATGCCCGTTGCCTCTGCCCCACCTGCTCCCCCCCGTCCCCCAGCTGACCCAGCCCTTCCAGGGACACACACAGACAATCTGGCTACTTAGATCCCTGAGGAGTTTTCCCTTAGAAGTGTGGACAGTGTTCCCAATAACATCCCTATGGTAGATAAAATGATGAATTTCACGGGATTTTTCTTTTTTTTTTTTTTAAAGATTTTATTTATTTATTCGACAGAGATAGAGACAGCCAGCGAGAGAGGGAACACAAGCAGGGGGAGTGGGAGAGGAGGAAGCAGGCTCATAGCGGAAGAGCCTGATGTGGGGCTCGATCCCAGATCGCTGGGATCACGCCCTGAGCCGAAGGCAGACGCTCAACTGCTGTGCCACCCAGGCGCCCCTCACGGGATTTTTGTTAAAACAGGCTTTATATGTGTGAAAATGCAACTCATTAGAGGTCAGTCTGTGGGCATATAAAATAATCCCCACACATATTTGGCTCTGCCCAACAGTAGGACTGGAACCAAGGTGACCTGAGTGGACTGCAAACGTGTCACAGTCTCTGTCTTTATTTCCAAGAGCAAAGTCTGAGCATCCGATTCAGAGTTCAACAGCAACAGGCCAGGCTGGTCCGTCTGTCTTCAGCCGTTCGGACAGCTGTGCGGGGTATCGCATTGGGGCTGCAACCTGCATTTCCCTCACGACTGAGGACGCAGAGCTGCTTTGTTTCGTCATCCACGTGACTTCCTTCGGGGTGTGACCTGTTCCAGGGCTGCTCCCCTTGTCTGACTGGGTTGTTTGTTTTCTTCCTGTTGAGTTTTCTGAGTTCTTTATATATTCTGGGTAGAAGTCCTTTGTCAGACAGGTGATTTCCAAATATTTTTCCCTTGTTCGTGGCTTCTATTTTCTTTCTCTTAAACACCTTAAGTTATTTTAAACTTTTGAAATGGAAGGGTCACACATACCCAGAAAATGTCATAATTCATTATTGTACAGCTCCGTGAATTACCTCCAGGTGGTCACACCCGCATCCCCCGGGTGGGGACAGAGTTTCGAGAGCCCATAAACTGTCCCCCATGCGCCGCTTGTGGTCAGTGCCTTAAGTGACCACCATGCTGCCTGCTGAAATCACTAATTTTGCCTCTTTTTGACTTCCATATGCATGGTTTGTGCCAGTCTCGTGCCTGCAATATGACCAGTGGTTCCTGTGTAGCAATGGTGGAAATCCATTCCACATGCGGCTCATGGTAATTCCCTGTGCTCTTCCTCTCATTCTCCTTTTCCTTTTCCCCCCAAGTTGCAGAGGACCCAACAGAGGAGAGCCTGGGACCCGAAATCACTGGGAGGAGAATCACTCACCCAAACCAACCCACTGGACTGCTTTTCCCGTGAGAAATAAATTCTGTTGTGTGAAACCTACATTGGAAGTTTGTCACCTCCCTGGACCTCCACTGGTGACACGAACTTGACGTGTTGCAAGAATATCATATTATAGGGAGTTTTACATTTGTAAATTTTTTAGTACTACTTGCTGACTTTTTTTTTTATTAATGAACGCATTATACATTTTCTGTATTTTTGGTTTAGTTTTCATCAGTTATTATTTTCAAATGCGGAGATTCTTAAAACCATCAATCAATTAAGGCCTGAACAATTTTAAGAGAAATTGTGACTATTGACGTAGCTTATAGTGAAGCGTTATCTCAAGGTATAGGAGCGCCAACAGCTCTCCCCTCATTGAACAGGTCATATCTTATCCTTCACCCTTGCCTTCTGGCCACTGCTTCCCCTGGTGGCCCAGCAGCTCCTCATCTCTGGTGCATTTTGTATCTCTTGTCTCTGGCTCTGGACAGGAGCTAGCCTGCAATAGGGTGAGACAGAATGTGGAATGGAGAAGAGCCACCCCGCCAAGGCCACATTAGACCCTCAGACCCACACTGACCCAGCAGCTGACCACAGATGCATGAATACACCCCGGAAAGATCAAAAGAATCCTTCAAAGAAGCCCAGGCAAAAATCACTAATGCACAGAATCGTAAGTTAATAAACTGTTCTTTTAAGCCACTACATTTTGGGTTAGCTTGTTACACAGAAAAAAATATCTGAAAATACTGGTGCATTCTTTTCAATCCCCATCAAGAAAGAGGGTCAAAATTGATTGTCATTTAAGATGGACAGGTCCAGCCATGCATAATCACTCATCACCCCAGGCTAGGTTAACGATATCATTTTTTCAGCCATCTTCTCTGCAAACATGTAGACCATGACCTTGATTGCAATGACCTTGCACGGAAAGCCATGCTGAGTCACTGTATTGATGAAAGCACGCTGGCCAGGCAGGGCAGCAGGAGGCCTTGTGTGCTCTGTCAGGTCACAGGCCAAAAAGTGGGAGAGAAACCCTAGAAGACACAGGGTCCTGACACACGCTGTTGCTTTTAGGGCCAATGACGTCTGACAGCTTAGGAAATCCTTCCTCGCTTAAAGAGCCAGTTACTGCAACTTGCATCCACTCAAACAAAGAATGGACACTGCACCTTTAGGCAGCCTTTTAACTGTTTTTTAAACTTATTTTATTTGATAGAGAGAACACAAGCTGGGGAAAGCAGAGGGAGAGGGCAGGAGAGACTCTCAAGCAGACTCTGCACTGATCGTAGAGCCCAAGGTGGGGCTCAATCTCACGACCCTGAGATCATGACCCTAAGCTGAAACCAAGAGTCGGATGCTCAATGGATTGAGCCACCCAGGTGCCCCTAGGCAGCCTTTTAGAGGCAAAGCAGGCCACATATTCATAAACGCTCCTTTTACACAGTTTGCAGCCAGTTATGGCCCAGTGACTTGATGGCGGCAGTAAAAATATCTGAATCCGTGAAGTGGTGACCTGCAACAGGTCCCCTGGGTGCCCAGCCAGGATCGTTGTCTCATGGTCCACCTTCTGCTTCAACCAGAACCCGGGAATGTGGTTTAAAGCAAACGTACACTCAGCTTGTGCTTACAGCCCTCCAGGTCAAGTGTGCACCCCTCGTGTCTCCATTCCCACTCTGGGTCTTCCTCTGATGCCAGGTCGTCGGGGTGGACCACCCACAAATGTGGTTCAGAAGGCCAGGGGACTGAAAACTCCTGCAGGCAACCTTCAACCAATGCTTAATGGAGCCTGAAGATAATCGCTTTGACCTGCCATCTTTCAGACAGGCAATTCTGAAGGAGTCTCTACTTCTCAGGAAATTCTAGTAGAAGTGAATTCCCAAGCAGCTGTAAGAAAGAAAATTAACATGTTCTCAGAAAGTCAGGTGGGTTTTTTTTTGTATTTTACTTGCAATGCATGCTTTTTATAGGAGTCACGTCATACACAGGGAAATGGATCACGCATAATCCTAGAAGAAGCATACATTTTGGGACTCATCTCAAGTCTTTGTTGAGCACCAGCTATGCACGAGGAGCTCATCTTGGCACAGGACATGTAACAACACACAAAACAAACAAAAGCCCTATTTTCAGCTAGCTAAGTAGTATATGAAATGCTTCAGAAATGGAGCTTTTGGCTCAAGCCCTAAACACAGAAAATACCTTTTCGCTGATGACATTAGTTAGGGCAGGGAGTGGCCCATCTCATACTCTGCAGCTTTCCAATTGCAATGCAAAATACAAAATCACTTCCAAAGGACTATGTTTCTGTGATGCATGTAGCACGAAACCTTCAAGCATCTTCTTCACACACTTCAAGGGCAAGTGAGTGGGGAAAATAACATAGTTACCACTGTTGCAACTTCGTGTTTTACATGATCTTGTGTTTTTTTCATTGTAATTTACCAAAAAGGGGAAAAAATTCTGAACACTGTGAAGTGTAATGGCTTTTTCATTTTAAAAACTGCTTATATTCTCTATCTTTGGGGTAAATACTTAGTAGTCCAATTGCTGGATGGAACTGGTGGGATTATGCTGAGTGAAATAAGTCAATCAGAGAAAGACAATTATCATACAGTTTCATTCATACGTGGAATATGAGAAAGAGCGCAGAGGATCACAGGGGAGGGGAGGGAAAACTGAATGGGAAGTCATCAGAGAGTGTGAAAAACCAAGAGAGACTCTTAACTCTACGAAACAAACAGGGTTGTGGAAGGGGGGAGGTGGATGGAGGACGGGGTCATTAGGTGATGGGCATTAAGGAGGGCACGGGATGTGATGAGCACTGGGTGTTATATGCAACTGGTGAATCACTGAACTCTACATCTGAAACTAATGGCGTACTATATGTTGGCTAATTGAATTGAAATTTACAAAACTACTTATAGTCTGAAAAAATATAACCATACACGATAGTAGAGAGAATATATTCCTCACTTCCCTGTGTTTAACAACCAACAACGAAAACTAGGGTCATATTTGCTTTATTTGTTCTCTTCTCACTCCACCTCAAGGCTGGATTTCTAGAAATGGAATTTTTGGATAATATTTAGCATGCACAGCAATGGGGATTGATTGCCAAATTGCTCCCAAATTTTCTTTTACCTACTGATCCTTCCACAAGTAATATGTAAGCTTACTTTTTTCTTCGCATGTCCTTACTAAAAGTTATAATATCGGATCTTTTAACTTTGCTAATATGATGGATCTGAAATAGTTCATTGATTTGTTGCATTTTTTTCTGATTCCCAGTGAGGATGAGCAGTTTTTCATGTTAATGGAACATTAATGCTTAACTTTTATAAGAACAAATGCTTGTATTGTGGGCTCTTTTTCCCATTGTTCAAAGTCTTTAAATGTTGACACTAGCCTTCTACACTATTATTTATGTTGTTGTATCTTCTCCCAGTGGTGATTTTTCTCTTTAATTCTGTCTATAGTATTTTTTTCAGAGATACTGGATTTAATTTTAAGAGTCATGTTATCAAAATTTACCTTTAGGTTACCCATCCTCAACTTTCTGTCATAATTTAAGCTGTACTTCCCTTGAGGTCATCAAGATAACTTTTTAAATTTTCTAGTAAAAGTTACACTTATTTTCACATTTATGACTTCACTATATCTGGAACTAATTTTACGAATAGTATGAGGTATGCGTCCAATTTATTTTTTCCCTTATTTGTCCTACGTACATAGGGGATTCACCAAGTGTTAGCTCTGAAGTATTTCTTCATTTGCCCACAGGTTCAAGAGGCGATCTTTCTCATATCCCAGATTTTCATCATAGATATAATGTTTCTAACAATATAACTTTATGATATCCCTTGAGAACTAGAAGGATAACCCAGATGTCAATACCATCTCATAAAATTATATTGGATATATTTCCCCATCTGATGAATTTTAGAAAGAGTATGTTTTGTGGAAAATTCTTTTAAGATTTCATTGGTTTTCATTTAATTCGTATATTCATCTGGAGACAATTAATTATATTAAAATACTAAATCTTCTTATCCATGAAAATGGTATATGTCTCCATTAATTTATTTAAGACTTCTTTTTTTATTTTAATTTTATTATATTATGTTAGTCACCATACAGTACGTCCCTGGTTTCTGATGTAAAGTTCCATGATTCATTAGTTGCGTATACACCCAGTGCACCATGCTATACGTGCCTTCCTTACTACCCATCACCAGTCTATCCCATTCCCCCACCCCCCTCCCCTCTGAAGCCCTCAGGTTGTTTCTCATAGTCCATAGTCTCTCATGCTTCATTCCCCCTTCTGAATATCCCCCTTTCTTTATCCCTTTCTTCCCCCACCGATCTTCCTAGTTCTTATGTTCCATAGATGAGAGAAATCATATGATAGTTGTCTTTCTCTGCTTGACTTATTTCACTTAGCATTATCTCCTCCAGTGCCGTCCATGTTGCAGCAAATGTTGAGAACTCGTTCTTTCTGATAGCTGAGTAATATTCCATTGTATATATGGACCACAACTTCTTAATCCAGTCATCTGTTGAAGGGCATCTCGGCTCCTTCCACGATTTAGCTATTGTGGACAATGCTGCTATGAACATTGGGGTGCATATGGCCCTTCCCTTCACTACGTCTGTATCTTTGGGGTAAATACCCAGTAGTGCAATGGCTGGGTCATAGGGTAGCTCAATTTTTAACTTTTTAAGGGACCTCCACACTGTTTTCCAGAGTGGCTGTACCAACTTGCATTCCCACCAACAATGTAGGAGGGATCCCCTTTCTCCACATCCTCTCCAACAATTGTTGTTTCTTGCCTTGTCAATTTTTGCCATTCTAACTGGCGTAAGGAAGACTTCTAATACTTTATAAAACCTTATAATTTTTATCCATAAAGGTCTTATACATGTTTATATTCTGCTTCCTACTGAAGAATTTGGTAACTACTCTGAATGAGTTTCGTAAATTATTTTCAATTTTGTAATTTCAGATGATTAGGAATGGTATTTGTTTTTCTGTATTAATCATACAGCCAAAATTCACTACTTAAACTCTTATTTACCCTAATAATCTGTTTATATTTTCAATTTTTCTATGTTTAGCCAAATATATTTTCTGTAATTAACCAATATTCTTATATCTCCTTCTTTTTCTGATCTTATGGTATAGGCTAAGAACTCCTGGCACATTGCTGAAGAATAGAGATGGTTCTGATTTTAAATTTAATGGGAATCACTTTAATGGTTTAATTCTATGAATATTATTTATTTCAGCTTTTGGTGCTAATATTACAATTTAAGAAGTTCTTTAATATTCTTAGTTGTTAAAAAGTTGAGCAATCTGTTTTTTTCCTTTTTTTTAAGATTTTTTACATATTTATTTGAGAGAGAGAAAGATAGTGAGCATGATCAGGGAGAGAGGCAGAGGGAGAAGGAGAACTAGGCTCCCCGCTGAGCAGGGAGCACGATGTGGGGCTCGATCCCAGGACCCTGAAATCATGACCTGAGTTGAAGGCAGATGCTTAACCAACTGAGTCACCCGGGTATCCCAGAAAGTTGAGCAATCTTGAATGGTTGCTGAATCTTATTTTTCTACATATTCTCAGATGATCCTATAAGTTTTCTCATTTAATTAGTTAATGTGAGAAAATAACATTAAACTTTTTGTAATTTATTTTTTTTAAGATTTTATTTATTTATGTGAGAGAGAGAGAAAGCAGACTCCCCCTGAGCCAGGAGCCCGATGTGGGACTGGATTCTGGGTCTCTGGGATCATGACCCGGAAGCAGACGCTCAATTGACTAAGCCATCTGGGGGCCCAACATTAAACTCTTTAAATGTTAAGGTATTCTACAATTCCTTGAAAAAGCCCTAACTAATAATAATGTTTAATTTTACATGCATTTCTAGATTCTATTTACTAATATTTGATTGAGAATTTCTGCTTCTGGGTTTATACATGAATCCACGTATTTTTTTTTTTATTTTATTCTTGCTGTCAAGATTATAACAATACCTCATAAAATAAGTTTGCTAACTTTCCTTGTTTTTCCTGTATATTGTTTATATAAGGATTATACATTCTTTGAATTATATAAACTTCTATGAAACATTTCTCTTTACTCCCAGTTGGCAAAGGCTTTCATTATGATGGGAATGGAATTTTACAAGATGCTAATTCTTCATCTAGTGAAATACTCATATTTCTCCTTTAATCTGTTATTACTAATTATATTTTTTGTTTTTTGATCATTAAGCCAAACTTGAATTCCTGCTGTAAACTTAAATTGGCTTTATACTTTTTCTTTTTTACTTGCTGACCTTGGTTTCCTAATACTTTCTTTAGGATTTTTGTGTTTATGTACAGAAAGAAGCTGGCCTGTAATTTTCTTTCCAGCAGTTTTATTTGGTTTAGTATCAATATTTTAAAACCCTTCTCTATGTATTTTCTGCATGATATAATAGAGGCTTTCCTTTCCTTCTTTGTCATATGCTGCTAATATTGACCCTGGAAATCTTATTTTGTGGTGCACCTTGCAGATTTCAGGAGCACGCGCTTTGCTGACACTGGTCAAGAAGTGAGGCATCCATACTTCTGCAGTTGATCCAATTTCTTGGGTGTGCAGAGGTATTGCAGATGCTTTTAGGGAGTCAACTTCCAGTCCCCCATCCCCATGTGCCATGTGCCAAACTTGATGTCCCTGAGTACCCCGTGGTCGGCTGTTTCTTCTCTCTCTCCTCCCCTTTCATTACCATGCTTCCCCCACCCTACAGGGGGAGGCAAAGCTCTCACTCATCCCTTCTTTCTCCAGTGCATGGCTTTGAGGTGTGTAAACCTCCGGGCACCAACCTCAGATATGATCTAGAATTTCCACTTCTAAAGAAGAATCCCAGGAGAGCAAAGAAGAGAAACTTCAGTAAGAAAGATTGTAAGAAAGACTGAAGTGTCAAACCTTACCTAGCCAAGCAAAAAAAGTCACACAGAACTCTGTGTCTTTACTGTCCTCCTATCTGTCTATCTGTCTGTCTATCTATCTATCTGTCTGTCATCTGTCTATCGATGATCAATCACTATTTGCAAAATAGAATTCAGAGGTGATAAAGCTATTGTGTGGCTATCTATTACCGTGTTTATGAGAAACAAAGCATGAACTGAGGTTATTTTCTGGAAGGTTGTAAGTGTGATTTGGAGAACATGAGGAGGACTTCTTGTCAGTCTATCTGCAGCACGCATTTTCCTTTAAAGCTGAAGTAAACTTGCACTTCCAACAGTTTGGTGAAAATTGATTTAATCTCCATAAATAGCACATAAAAAAATAAATATGTATTCTTTACAAATATTTAATAGTTTTTAACAAATTTTAAATGTTTATATAAAAATGTTTTGAGCAGACAGTTGTTTTTCAAAATTAGTTTAGAGATAATGCAGATGAAAATATTGGAAAACCCTGAGATAATCCTATTTCTTTATAAATGATAGAAACCGTACAGTACATTACACACAATTCTTCTGTGTACATTGAAAACCAGACATATGTGCATTTAACTTTGTTCACCTGGTGTTTGGCCTTGTAAAATCCCAGATGCCGTAACTTTAATGCTAATTATAAATCAGAATGTTGCTAATTCAGAGAGAATAACTGTATTAATGTTATCTAGAAAAGAAACAACTATACACACACACACACACACACACACACGGGGGGTGGGGGGGGTGGGGGGAGACAGAGACAGAGTGAGAAACCACTTCACTCAGTCTCCCAACTTAAATGTTAATCTCATCCAAACACACTCTCAGAGAAACACCTGCGATCATGTTTGACCAAATATCAGGGCACGTCATGGCCCAGCCAAGCTAACACATCAAATGAAACGTCACACTGACTACAGCTGACCCTGGAAAAACACGGAGTTGAACTGCATGGGTCCACTTACATGCAACATTTTGGTTTTTTCCTAACAAATACAGTACAGTCCTGTAAATGTGTTTTCTCTTCCTTACAATTTTCTTAATAATATTTTCTTCTTTGTTATTTATTTTATTCTAAGAATACAGCATATAATACATATACGATATACAAAATATGTTAATCGACTATGTTATGGTGAAGGCGTCAGGTAACAGTAGGCTATTAGTTAAGGAGTCAAAAGTTATGCACAGATTTCTGACCGTGCTGGGGGTCAGCACACATAACCCCTTGTGGTTCAAGGGCAAGTGTGTATTATCCACTGAAACATCTTTATCACTAAGCACCAGGAAAAGCCCCAGGTAAGCATTAGGACACATGCAGTCTGATTTCAGTTCTGTTATTTAAAAGCAAGTGACTTTATGTAATTAATTGAAGTTTAGGAGCCTTGATTTCTTCTTCTGTAACAAGAGTAAAACACCTGTCTTTTTTTTTTTTTTTACAATTTTATTTATTTATGTATTTGAGAGAGAGTGAGAGAGAGAGAGCACAAGCAGGGGAAGCAGCAGAGGGAGAGGCAGAAGCAGACTTCCCGCTGAGCAGGGAGCCCGACCCGGGGTCGGTCCCAGGACCCTGAGATCATGACCTGAGCAGAAGGCAGACACTTAACTGACTGAGCCACCCAGGCGCCCCACACATTTGTCTTTTTTACCCCATAGGGATGTTATATAGAAGTCGGTTTTAAATCCAGAGTTGCTTTGTAAATTCTATCATAAAAATAATGATAGGCTGATCATTCAGGACATATGCTAATGAATTCACAGTCTGCACGTTAAAACCACACAGAAAAGATAGTTTTGTTCTATTTTCACACCACAAAACAGTCCCTGTTGCACACTAGTCAGCTGATCTCCATTTTTGCATAGTGTTGGTGATTAGTTTTTCTCTCATTTCCTCCCTTTCTTTTTCAAGATGAAGGGTATTTATTTCCTTGGCAACTAATTTTTCACTCAATGAGTAAACTCTCAATGTAGAGGCAGGCGGCTGTTCTTGGGTAGAGTTTGGTTAGCAGATGGTTCTGGAATCTCAAATCTTCAACAAGTTCCACCAACACAGGTGCCTGATGAATCTAGCACCTATTTTTCACCTAATTTCTCCAATAAGTTTAGATTCCTTTGGGACCGGGCATGGGGGCCAAGAGTTGAGCAATTGCTAATGGTGCTGTTGCAGAATTTGTGTCCCCTTGGTGCCCGGGTTCTTGGCCACACCGCTTGGAAGAATGAAGAGGCAGAACAGACGGAGAGTGGTGGCAGCAAAGCAAAGTTTATTGAGCAAGAGTACAAAGCTCCCGGAGAGGGAGGGGGTGCCTGAGAGGGTTGCTCCCTGAGTTTCTAAGTTCAGGGGGTTTTATGAGCTCTTTTGCAGAACTTTCTTAAGCAATCAGGCTGTGCTGAGTCGTGCCGATCAGAGCTTTGGTCAACTATCTGTCTACCTATTAGGTTATGTCCACTTGCTGACATCTGGGGACTTAGGTCTTCACTGCCCCTTGCCTGTGATTTTGACAAATGTCTTGTGATGAACTGTCTTATATTAGGAAGTTTTGTAGAAGTCATTTCTGCAAAGGCAACAAAGCAGAATGTCAGTGTGGTCCTGCCTAAGCTGGAAAGCAGGATGTTAGTGCTATTTTATCTTAGCTGTCCTGACTCCATGTTTTCTTGTTGGGGACCTTGGCCTGGCTACCTGACTGTCCAACTAACTCCTAACAGCGCTGACTATAAAGAGGCAGCAAAGGATATGTGCACCTGTAACCACCCAGACAGAAGTTACCCTCTTTTTTTCCCTCTTCCATAGTTAAAATAGAGTGGGTAACATTTTCTATATAATATTTGTTTTCTTGTTTGTGCCTTATGTTATTTATATGTTTAACTCAACAAAATCTTTGCTCTTGGGAGTTCATTCAGTCTGTGTGGCTTTAATGAGCTCTGTGTTAATGTCACAGTCAAAACATCCTGCACCGCTTTGAACAGTGGGGGTAAAGGTGGAAAATAATTAGTATCTATTTTCGGTCCCAAGGTCTATCAGTGTCAATAGGAAAAGAAGGGAGCAGAGAGAGTATCAGGAGCGGACTTTGCCCAGCAGGATTTAATTAGTTTACCCCAAGCTAATCTGAGAAGAGTGGAAAATGGGCTCAAGAATAAAAGAATATGCTTCTTTTAATCACTAAGCTTCTTTTCTCAGAAGTTTTGTTTTACCCCTTTACACAACCGACCTAGTTTATTTTAATGGAGATAATATATAAGCTCAAAGCCCCCCAAAAGCTGTGTAGTCATTTACTCATGTGCAATGAATTCATTTAGTCACTTAATCAAATATCATGTGTTGATGTTAAAAGATGAAATTACAATAAAGCAGAAGAGAATGACTTGTGAGTTAACAATGTTGCCACGAGACCATCAGTTTCCTCCCTCTTGCTTTGCCTAGAAGCCCCAGATGTAACTTTCAGCAAATGTATTTTCTAATGAGCCATTTTTTTGACTCCTTAAAGTAACAATATTTTCAATCAGAGCCACAGACTAGAAATTAGATGGAAAGTCCTGAGTATGTTTCAAATATCCCTAAGAGGTCAGGAGAAACATAAATGGTGCCCACCGATTCCAAAGAGGAGAAAAAATAACGTAAGCAGTCTATGAGCCTTACGTAGAGATTTGCAGTTGTATTGGTAGATTTTTCTGAGCAACTTACCCGGTGACTAGGTCACGACTCAAGTCAGTGTCATAGTAACGAGAGAAAATAGTTTATCGGGACATCTCAGTGGTGAAGGTCCTTTGAAATCCAAAAACTCCTCCAGGTCTTTCATCCCAATGGCTGAGCCTTCGGGAAAAGACACACCCACCACGGGACCTGCTCGTGCGTGGGCTTTTTATTAAGACAGGCTGGCAGGACACTCGATGCTCAGCGATGCAGAAACGCGCAGGACACTGGCCCTTGCCGCGCTGAGCCGCTGACGGCGTAATGCCTCTGCACCAAACGGAAGGAGACTCTGGGCACCTGTTGACTCCTCTTTATGGCTCCTCGTGACCCTGTCATGCTCTCCTGGGCCACCTCTGCATGCATTTGTGAGGGTGACTTACCCTGAGCCCAGCCTAGCCTGTGCAGGGCTAGCACAGAAGTGCGACCGCCGGTTAGTGTTTGTGGATCTAACACGGGCTAACAGGCAGCTTTGGTGAGTGCTTAGCTGCTAAATTAATACATTGTCGACACAACATAAATGTTTGGTATTATGGATGTAAATAGTTGATAGTTTGTATACATAGCCCCTGAAAACAAATTTCTGCTTGCCCACAGAATTAGAATTCGACTGTAGACCAAGTTTCTTACCATGATTCTGACATTCATCATACCATGCCCTATGGGAAGGACCCACTCTGAGAAGTTTCCTCTCCCTGGAGCAGAGGGATGCATTTACTCTTTTGGTTTTTTTTAAGATTATTTATGTATTTATTTGACAGAGAGAGACAGCCAGTGAGAGAGGGAACACAAGCAGGGGGAGTGGGAGAGGAAGAAGCAGGCTCCCAGCAGAGGAGCCCGATGTGGGGCTCGATCCCATAACACCAGGATCACGTCCTGAGACGAAGGCAGACGCTTAACGACTGAGCCACCCAGGCGCCCCTACTCTTAACATAGAATATCACTTGTTGACTCTGTTTATAGTGGTTTCAATGGAGTATCTTTCAGGGACATTAGCAGGTAAGATTACAGAGTCTTGAGTCAAAGAAACCATCTTAATTTTCAGACATTAATTCTTTGACCACTGATAAACCACTTGGGTTTTCTAAGTGTTACTCTCCCCAGCTGTAAAATGGTGACAGTACTACATACCTGTAAGGTTATTTTGTGGCTCAAAAGGAAATGGGAAATTAGGAATTTCCACCTGACAACAGATCCACCATTTATGTGTAGAAACAGTAACTATCATTAGTATTAGTTAATTATTCCTTTATTTGTGAATTACCCCATTAATTTGAAAGCTTTACACATAAAAATGCTTTTTGCTTCCCACTAATTTACTTCCCTTTGCAGGTCAGCCTTTTTCTGAGACAGAACGACCTTAACTGCTCCGTGAATGGAAGGAGAACTGGGCCACCAGTGAGCACACAGATCTCTCTGTGAGGAGTCTCCTAAAAGTTTAGGAATAAGGTGCACACCCCCAGCTTTCACGGAAGGGGGGAGATGTAAATAGCAGCACTTTGCACAGCCCACCTATTGCGCCTGAGAAGGATGGTGATTCGTAATTAGACAACGTTCCAAAAATGTCTAACGCCTCAGAGGAGCATGGAGGAAGTTACGGCCGTGTGCCATGTAAATTTAGGTTGCATTGGTCAGGAAAGTAAAGATTGCTGAGAGGGTTTTTGTAACAACATATGTGTGAGAGAATAATGATCTAACTAACAAGAGTGGTGTCAATGGAATGGAGGAAAAGAGAGAATTATCAAAACTGCGTAACTTGGCTGGAGAGGGGCCAAAAGATGACTCAGAGCTTGGAACCTAGATCTGGGCACCTGAGAAAAGTGGGTGCCATTTGCATACTGAAGAATGTCAGAGAGGACAGCTGGTTTAAAAAAGAAGTTGCTATATTTTAGCTGCTGTCTATTGATAGATTTATTAATTTGAACTTAGCCACTTTACATGTTGAAAGTATTTGCATGGGTTTTTCTCCTATGTAGACTTATTTTCACTCACATATATTAAAATGAATACATTTAAATCATGTTTCAACCAATGAGGCTGAAAAGATTAGCAGTAGTATTAACTATTTACCAAAAATAACTGCTCAATTGCCATTTGAAATGTGACATTTTAGCATATATGTCATAATGGAGGTGATTTCCGAGATGTTGTGAGAGTTGTAGCTGTAGAATCATCCCGATGACTAATGCCAGTTAGATTTGTGACTATCATCATGATATTGGAACTCTTAATAAGAGAGATAGCTCTAAGAAAATCTTTTGTCTTTAGTGAGAATTTCTCTGGGTGCCAATTGGCAGGTTTGTTGTAAACAGTCTATTTCTAAACACAGGATGTTTTCGTCCACATACTGATAATAATCTCAGAGACCCCAGTGGAGCAAAGAAATCTTTATCTCACTACTGTGTGTTCAGTGAAAATTATGTTCTGTGAGAATCAGCTACAGAGAAAGAAAAATTCCAAAGCAAAAGATGATCACGGACTCGTAGACGCATACGAAGTTCAAATCCAGGAATGGACCTTTATTCCCACAGAGCTTTGCAATGTGTGCTCTGGATTTATTCTGTTCTCATTAAAAACCTGGATAACAGGTACGTTGATCTCATTACACTGGGTTTCTTTGCTAGAATCATATTTTTTCTTCACTGTGGATCTATTCAATTGTATTTATTCAAGTGAAAATTTGGATTCAATTTATTGGAAGTATTTCTACAGGGAGACAAGCTCCTTAGGGGAAGTTGTAGCAATTCAAAGGTGGCTACTATCAGAGACAGCTGAAAAACCCTGACACGTGATGCATAGATTAAAATAGAAAAATAACAGACCCACATCTTAGTTCAGCAAACACATCTGCTAGGGACTCATTCATTAATTACACAGACTCAGAATCCATTATGGTGTCACAAATCCTCATGCATTCTTTGGGTTCCCAATTGCCAAATGAACTGAAGGAAGCTGGCATGAGAATTGAGTGTATTTTCAACATAGCTTTTCTGTTACTCATGTCAGCAGGCACAGACCAGACGCCGAGCTGTAGGTTTTGCTCATAGAATAATTCCAACGCTTTCATTCTAGCGGGGATATTCACACGTCACGTACAAAGAACTTAATCGTAACTCAAGGGAACAGGGAAACTATGGCTCCTCCTGCTTCTCAGCCCCCAGCTTGCTCTGGGAACCCAGACCTGCCCAACCTCTGACCTTTGTGAAGGAATTTTTATGTGCAGGATTTTAGAATGAGTTAGAAAAGATAAAAATCTATCCCCGGTGAGATCACCATATCTTAGTCAAAATTTATATTATTTTTACTTCTATTCAGATAGAAGCCTCATATGAAGTTTACAAATATTTCTACTCTGTTTCTGTATGTATCAAGTCAATGGAAAAAAGCAAGCATTATTTTTTCTCATTGAAGCTTCCATATCTAAACAATCGAAAGCAGTATAGACATTGAATGATAGCATCAGATAACAATGACTATTGCTACTAGAAAAAGTACCATGACCGGGTCTGTCATTTGCAGTTTGTGAGCTAAGGATGGTATTTACATTTTTTAGGATGATATTTACATTTTAAAGTGTTGTTAAAATACGTGTATTCATGCAAATAGATCTAATATTTACTCTTACCCTTTATAGAAAAGTTCCCTGATTCTTGATTTAAAGGATTAGCTTTTCCTGCTTTGTCACTTAATATGACCCCGCCCCTTCCCACAGACAGTGTGCCAGTTAACTTTTCATCTTTGTGATGATTCTTAAGCAATGAATCTTGATTGAAATATTGCTTTCAGAAAGGAATGACATATTCATATTGTTAGGTAGGGGAACACTAATAACTGAACGGGAGTATTTCAATTGGAGTAAACCCCCAAATTCTGGTGGGTTCGCATGATATAAGTATATTTTCCACTCTCACATAGCCATCCAAGAAATCAATTACTTGAATGTATAACAAGTTTGTTACTTACTGTAGTGAGAGCTCGTGCACACTGTGGGGGACCTCAGGGGTGTCCCAGGATGAGGGTGTTAGAAAGCCCTCTGATAGAATTTGGGCTATGGTTGGTGATTTGGGAGAGAGTTTAATGAAGTGGGGCGCTTTCTTGGTCTCTACTGGATGCAGTCTGAAAGTGAGAGTAATCCTATGAGTGGTGTCTTAAATCTTACCTACAGGGAGAGCAGATTAAAGTGAAGGTAGGGGCTATAAGGAAAAATAGTCGCTTACATTAGCGGGGGAGGGACATGTTGGGAAGGGTGGCTTGGATGATTTTCATGTTTTGCCTGAATTTAGACACGATTACAGAGTACTCTTTTTCTTTTCTTTTCTTTTCTTTCCTTTCTTTTTTTTTCTTTGTCTCTAATTATCTCATATTAATGTTCTATGAAATCATTCATGTCCAACAGGAGACCACCAAGACCTGGCGGATGACACCAGGCCCCACTGCAATGTCGGGGGCTGCTTTGCTCTTTCTGAGGATAGAAATTTCGCTCTTTCTATGGAGGCGCGGATACCTGGCGTGGACCGGTCCAGCAGCACCACTCAGCCGCCCACCTTCGGTACTGGATGAGCTTGGTTTCTCAGACTGATTAGTGGGCATGTCCTCCGAGGCTGCTGTCCCCTTTATGGGGTGTCACTTCTCCACATTCTCTCGTAGTTGCTTTAAATCTGATTCCAATAATAACTCCCTTACCCCATAACCCCGTGCTTCTGCTCCCTTCATTGAACACTGACGGTGACACAGAACTCAAACGAGGAAGATTAACTGAAACCTATTTGAGAAGAAAGTCAATTCCTGGAGACGCGCAGCTCCAAATCCATGGAAGAAGAGGCTGCCCTTCCCAGTCATGCCAAGAATAACAGAGGTTCATGCTTTTTAAAAAGCAAAACTGTGGGACTGTAGACTGAGGAATTGCAGACATGTTTGGAGGCAAGAGAGCTTTCCAGAAACAGGAGAATACTTTTAGAATATCTGAACTGAATACTGAGTCCACAAGGCTCCTTTGTCCACCCAGTTCTCAAAGTCACAGAAATGCATCCTCAGGGAAGAGATCAGAGAAATTGGCTCCCTGAAGTCTGACCAAGTCTGTACAACGGGGTCACTGCTTGAAGCATACGATGATCATAAATGTTTGAATTCAGTAGGTCTGCTGATGAACTGACCCCACTATCATTGAGAATTGACTTCCTTTATACCTGGTAATATTCTTTTCTCTAAAACCTACTTTGAAACCAAAATAACCAACCCAGCTGTCCTTTGATTCATGTTAGCATGGCATATCTTTTTCCTTTTCCATTGATTTATTTGGGTCATCTTATTTAAATGTGTTGCAGGCAGCATATAGTTGAGTCTTTCTCATTCTATCTGACGATCTTTCCCTTTTAATTTGGATGTTTGGACTATGTACATTTAATGTGATTGTTGACATAGTTAAGTTCATGCCTGCGACTTGCTATTTGCTTACCATTTTCCCATCTATTATTTGTTCTTTCTTTCCCCCCTCTACTACTTTTTGTTGTTGTTATTTAAATGAGCATGTAGAAGACATCACAGACCCTCTTCAGGTGATATTTTACCCCTTCGTATAGTATAAAAAACTCACAATATCATGCCGTTGTCCCTGAACAACACGGAAGATAGGGCACCAGCCCACCCCACAGTAACAAATCTGCGTATAATTTTGATTCTCCCAAAACTTAACTACTAGTAGCCTACTGTTACCTAGAGCTTTACCAATAGCATAACAGTCAATTAGCACAGATTTGGTATGTTATATGTATTATGTACTGTAGTCTTACACTAAAGTAACGTAGAGGAAAGAAAATGTTATTAAGAAAATGATAAGGAAGACAAAATACATTTACAGTCTCGTATGTCTCGAAAAACATCCGCATGTAAGTGGACACACACAGTTCACACCCGTGTTACTCAAAAGTCAACCGTCCTTCTTTTTCTTTCCTCCAGGCTTTATCCCTTTGTTGTTATACACTTTAATTTTACCTCCATTATCAACTGTATACTACATTTTTGTTACTTTTTATTTAAACAATCCATTATCTTTTTAAAGAGATATAATAGCATTTTCTAGCAGTTTTGTATATTCACACATGTGGTTACCATTTCTACTGCTCTTCCTTCCTCTGGTAGACCTATCCCACTGGATTATCGTTTTCTTTTTGCCAGAAGGACTTCCTGTAACATTTGTGGTAATGAACTGGGTCATGGTCCCCAGGTACTCTCTCTGTCGCCCTCAGAGGAACTAGGAAGGGCTCTCCATACCCACTCCCCACCTCAGCTGCTCTATCAACTGAATAGCTAAGCCAGAGTCAGGAGCCAGTCGTCACATCGGCCTTATTTGTGTCCACCTTCTTTATCATGAGTGAGAATTTGGGGACTAATTTTCCATAATGCTTTGTGTCTTTGACATGTTGACAAGTCAGAGGAAAATGTTTTCCTGAAATATTTAAACTTTAAAAACATGGATTTCTATATAAGTAATAGGTGGGACTTTTCCTTTCAATTATTCCTGAGGCTTTTATGTAGAAGCTTGATTGGAGATCAAAGAAAGACGTGAGACGTAGAGATTTCATAAACTGTACCAGTACAGGAAATTGGACTCCTGCCCCATTTCCATCCATATTTTGTAAAAACCATTTGCCTTGAAAGCCCTTCGCAATTCCATCTGTCTGGGATGACTTGTTCTTTCCCTGTCACTTGCTCTGGCGTTGGGCTCTGGGCTGTTTCCCGGATTCATTAGGTTCTTGCTCTTCACTGCACATCGTAATGTTCTCTTTCTCCATAAGGCTGTCTCTGATTGCTGCAGAAAATGGTGCGTATGCTGCCTCTAGTCTACCTTCTATTCAGTCTAGCTGTTATTTATAAACTGCTTGAACGACTCCACAATCGTGTATTAAGTGCAGGACTTATAACTCATGCTGTAATGGCTGAGTCTCCTGCTCTGGGGAGGAGGGGGCGGGGTAAGGAGTCAACAGGGGGAGGTTCTGCAAGTGGGGGTCTGGCAAAGGCGTGTTTTGCCGCTGAAGTTTGTAGGCAAAATGCAAAGCAGGTGGGCATGGAAAATGGAGCCCCGAGTGGGGAAGCCAGCTCAGCAAGACACAGAAAGAAGCGTGAGGGGTCAAGGGAAGGGATCAAACCTGGATGCAAAACCAGGAACTGGAGCGTCAGTGAGAATGGAAGGGGTGGGTGATTAAGGATTTGAAGTCAGATGACAGAGGTTGCGACTCAGCTGGCCTCACCTGCTGCATAACAAGAAAACAGTGTGTGCGTGTGCGTGTGTATGTGTTACTGCTTTCATGTCTCGTGGCTGCAGGAATAGATGGCACCGCAAACCTCGTGACTTCAGGTGACAGTTCTAGAGGCAGAAATCTGCACCCAGTGTGTTAGCAGGGTTGGTTCCTTTAAGAGGCTCTGAGGGGAGAATCCGTCCCTGGCCCCAGGCAGTCCTTGGTGCTCCTCGGCTTGTAGCCACATCATTCCAGCCTCTACCCCATCTTCATCTGGCCTGCTGCCCTGCACGTCTGTGTTCTTCCTTCTTCCTAAAAGAACAGCTATCATGGGATTTAAGGCCCAGCCTAGATCCAGACGGTCTTATCTCGAGATCCTTAACCCAATTACAACTGAAAACACTCTTTTTTCCAAATAAAGGCATCTCTTCAAATTTGGGGGTTATGATTTAGACATTTTGGGGTACCCCTATTCAACCCAATACAATTACTACATTCAAGTGTTCTAAACACTTCACATGTATTAACTTGTTTAGTTCTCATACCGGGTTTCTTTGACATATGTGGCAACATTAGGACTATTCTGTAAACCAAGAATCCGAGGTGTGGAGAGGTCAGTTTCCCAAAGCCCCACAGCTGTGTGTCGGAGCTGCACTTGAACCCAGATGGGCAAACTGCAGTTTACACACTAAACCGCTGTGCTACAGAAAAGATAGAGATTTCTGAACCTCCGGGTTTTCATCTGTAAAATGGAGACAGTAGCGGGATTGCTGTGAAGTGACACGGCAGGCGCTGCAGTGTTAGCGGCCGGCAGTAATACGGGAGAGGGGAGCCTCAGATCAGGAGTCAGCCGGGCAAATCCCGACAAACTCCCCAAATGCTTGACTTTGTTGTCACCCAGTGTGGTGCCCAGGAGACCTGGCTGGGCTAAAATGGACATACGTAAGGGGCCACTAGGATGGAAGTTTCTTGAAGGCAATAAGGACTTTTTTCCACTCTTTTTCTTTTCACGCAGTAGGATGGTGGCCACATGGCGTGCCGTCAGTAGATGTGTGGACTGAATGAATGAGTGAAGGGCAACATACTACTTGAAAGCAGGCACAATTGTTAATCATTTCTTCTGTATTCCATCTTCCTCATGAGTCTCTGCGTCTCCAAGGTCAAGTAAAATACTAGTTGCAAAGGAATCGATTTACACCAATCCTTGACGTCCACACTGCATGTTCTTCAGTGGATCATGTCTATTGAGTAGCCCGGACAGCATTTCCTTCTCTCTCACACCCTTCTTCTGCCACCCATCTTCTCACCAGTCCTGCCTCTTCAAGGTCCAGATCACCGGGGATCATAAGCAAGAATTTATTTACACGGATCCTGCCTTTTCCAGGGCAGGAGCATGGAAGCCCCATCACCTCTTATCCTCAGATGGAAATGCTGTCATGAGATTGAGAAACCTGGGGCAGCAATGATAGGAGCCAACTCTTCTGGTGAGGTGCGGGGTTGTGGAGAACATGGACCTGGGGGTGGTCAAAGGGCAGTTTGGTCAGCACGATTTATTGAGAGCCTAACCTGTGCCAGGCATTACTTCAGATTGTGGAGACAAGGCAGATAATGACAATTGAATAAGAAAGAAGGATATGTAGACAAACACATAGACGGATAGACAGATGGCTAGATAGATAGATAGATGATAGATTTAATTCTCATTCTGCACTTAATGTCTGTAGAATCTTGTACAAGTTGTAACAACAATCTAAGCTTCAGTTTTTGGGTAAAGTTAAGTTTACTTAAATGATTATCTCATAGGGTTTCTATGAGCACTAGCTAGGTAATCACATATATATACACTTCTACACACATATGTGTCTGTACATATACACAAATACATGTTAATACACTTTATAGATAAAATATGTGAGTGTGTGTAGACACAGATATATCTATATACCCATATCTACCTAGGGAGAGAGAAAGTGAGCTTGGAACACGATAGATAATAAATTTGTGTTCCATTCTTCTCAGCTCCCGGACTATAATGCAGGGATACCTGCTGCTTATCTATATCTGAGCCCCAGCTTTCTTTATAGACCCCTGTCAACCTCCAGCATCACTCTTGGATCAGGATGTGGCCATCTGCCTTCTGAGTGGCCCTAAATGACACCTGAGCTTTCTGATAATCTTCACTGCTCTGATCCACCACCCTTCCAGGAAAGCACCCAATATAGCTGGGCTGACCCAGAAGTGATTTTTGCATCAGCTCCTCCAGCCCCCCCAGGACCATGCTGGTAGCTGTCTTCGGATGGCAATTATTCTCAGCTGCAGTCATGGCCCCATTAAAGACAGAGCTCTAGAGATGAAAAGTCCCAGATCCCATTATCAGTCCCTACTTCAAACATGAACTCTGGGTCTCGAAGGCTCTTCATGTGGCTTCTGCAGTTTAATGACGCCATTAGCATCTCCTACCTGAAGGCAGCCCTAATTAAGGCACTAAGACGCACGGCCGTATTTCACTTAATTGAGTTCCTTTGCTAGTTTGCAAAGAAACACAATTAATAAAATAAGTTGTGCGTGTCGCATTTTTTGCAGATCGACTTTGAAGTGATAACTGTTTGACTGATTTACTCTGAATAAAATGAGGAAAACAGTTCATGCTGAACTATTTGTAGGCGGTGGTAGTGAACATATGTTTCTAATTTGAGCTAAGAGAAAAACAAAAATATACAAATTTAGCAAATTTTAGTTCTTGACAACCACTCACGGGATATTTCAGCTAAGAAAAGAGCATATGGTTCAGGGAATAAAGAAACTAGCTAGCATGGTGTGGAAATGATGTTTCTAGGCTCAGAGTTTCATGACCGCCATGAGCTCATTCTTGTTGAGATGGGGGTCAGGTCTTGAACATTTTCCGTGGATTTTCCCATCAGTAAAGGATGCTGTTTATGCATGCAGGTGAGTCGTGTGGGGGTAGAATGGGCGCCTCATTATCGTACAGCCTGCTTCAGGTGGGACGAGTTTCACAAGGAGAGGATTAGGTCTCTTCAGAGCTGCCGCATCTGGAAGTGATCAGGTGGTTAGATTTGCTCCAGTAAGTGTGAAGTGTGACGGCAGAGGGGTGTGGACGGCCTCTGCCCTTACGGCTCAGAATAGAAAAGGGATTTGGCCATCCTGATGTTTGGTTTTGAGAAGGCACAGAATATGCTACCCCAGAACGTGCCACTTTGGCATGTGGATTATTTCAAGCTGAAGATAATCAGGGTTCAGCAGACTCAGGAAGAGCTTTCTACCTCCCCCTTAAGTGCCTGAAAGAATTTAGATAAGGGACCTGTGCCAGGAAGAGAGCTATTACCAAAAATAACCTTCTATATTCAAAAGACTTATCTGCACAGCATGGAAACATTTGTTTACCAAATGTCTGCTCTTCTCAGCTTCCAGTGAATTGTCTTTCTCCCTTTTGAGACCCCTTGTCCTTAGCTCAGGATGGAATATAAGCTTCAATTACCTGAGTGCTGGGAAGTCTCATATTTTAATGGGGATTCCATACATATGAAATTTGTTTTCTTCCTGTTAATCTGTTCTATGTCAATTTAATTACTAGACTAGCCAAAGAACATAGAAGGGAAAAGGGAAAAGTTTTCCACCCCTACAGCTTTTCAATCACAATCTTTTTACTATAGTCAGACTATGGACAAATTATTTCATTTCTTGGTGCATCTGTTTGGTTTTTAATTCCTAAGCCTGTATACACAATACTTATTATTTCACAAGGATAAAGTTTGCCCTTGCGTTGTAATTTATAGAAAAGATACTATTTTCAAGTTTTCTCTGATGATAAAAGATTTCAAGTTTTCTCAGACATGCTTCCAAATCCAAAGAACAGCACCACGTTTGATGTCCAAGACTGTGTGTGATGAGGGACTAGGTCAGTAGACCAGGAGCCCCACCCCAAGCACTGTGGTCCTGAACTCAACATGTGAATCAGGAGAAAGCCCCTTAGTTTCTGGAGGCCTCCATCTCCCCATCTTTGAGTGAGCTGATTAGAAGGGACGATCCTCAGGATTTATTTCCCAGCTTACAAGTCCTGGAGCTTGATGATGGTGAGGGTAGCATGTCTGTACCTTCCAGACAGAATCTCATGGATTCTTCAGCAGGCTGAGGAAACTTGATTCGATGGGGAGGCCACATTCCCAGGGAGAGGACCCAGACCATCTGACCACAGAGAATAGCCCTTGGGCTTCCTCAATTTTAAGGGTAGGGTCTCCAGTGCCTGCCATGTTAGCTGCCCAAGTTAACAAGTATAGGCACAATACGGACCCCCAGCTCCTTGCCTTCTCACGGCCCAGGGGAAACGTGGTCATTTCTCTGCACCAGTTGTATTGGCAAAGCTGCAGAGTCAGTAATTGGACATCCTTGAATCCAACATGAGGAAGAACTTTCTCGGTCAGAGTTGCCCAGCATGGGCTGCCCCAGGAAGCCTCTCACTGTGGGTTCCAGCACAGGCCCGAAAAGGGAAAGGACCTTTCAGACTCAGGAGGTACAGTACCATGGCACTCACCATGTGTTCCCTGGGCCAGGGGCATCAGCATCACTGGGAGGGCTGATAGAAATCCCAAGGGACTCCGAGTTGCACGAGGTCCTTGGGCGGTTTTGTTCACGTTAAAGTCTGAGAACTGCTGGGGATGAGGAGGAACCAGAGTAACAGCCCAGGTGTTTTCAACTTCTTCTCTTACAAGAGAGTCGAGCTGGGAGGGGAAGGCTGGAGCTGAGACCAGAGGCCCCTCTGCAGGGGTGGCTGGGGCTAGATGACAGGGTCCCCAAGTCTGTTTAGATCTAATGCTTATCTCCTCCAAACTTTTCTATTTAAACCTGCAATCCTCTTCCAGCAGAAGCCCTATTCAGTCTGCCTGGATCCCCTCTCAGATTCTCTTATCCCCTCCCAGATAGACACTAACTTGAGATGAGTGTATTTCTGAGCCAAGGGTGAATGGCCTTCTCCAGCCCTCACCTACACTGAAGTGATCTTAGGGGAGGGGAAATAAACGCGTGGGTTATTTTCTCAAGTTTGGTTTCAACTGGGCAGTTTAGACCAGCTGACATGCGGGGTCTACCATCTACACGGCTAGCTTTGCCAAGCACGTCGTACACTTGCCTGAAGGAGTTCTACACATTCTGGCTTTTCAAGAAGTGGTCCTAGATGCAGGAGGAGTAGCAGGTGAGAGGAGAGACAGAGACAAGACCAGAGTGCCGGTGGCATTCCAGAGGGACTGGGTCCGGATCTGCCCCCAGGTGCAAAGTAGGTGCAGTGCCTTCATGGGAGGAATGGGTTAGGGTGGGCGAGGCTAACCTCATGCTGATTGTCCACTGGCTTAATTATTTGGAATAACCTTTTGAGCAGGGGAGTTACTTTGTAGAGAAATAGCAGCCTAAAAGATATTTGATTTTCGGGGCACATGGGTGGCTCAGTTGGTTAAGCATCTGCCTTTGGCTCACCTCATGATCCCGGGGTCCTGCTCAGCGGGAAGCCTGCTTCTCCCACTCCCTCTGCCTGCAACTCCCCCTGCTCGTGCTCTTTCTCTCTCTCTCTGTGACAAATAAATAAATAAAATCTTTTAAAAAAAGATATTTGATTTTCCATTGTTCATAATCCTCAAAGTGAGTGACGGTCTCCTCTCAGGCCTGCAGACAGGCTTCACTCCTGCCGCTTACAACGCATGCGCTGACTGGGAATTCAGGTGGATGGTGCTCGCGTGGGAGTGCATCGCGGAGGTGGGATGTGCACTGGCTCCGATGCTGGATACGGTCGATCCGCTTCATGGCTGGGCAAGGTCCACAAGTCACCGGTGACCGCACAGGATGTCCACTTCCCCCAGGTGGTAAGGTCTCTCTGGTTCTGTATCCCTATCTCCCACAAGGCAGTGAAAAAAGGACTCACTTCCCCTCATGTTCTCTGTTGCTGAATTGCCTTCTGGTTTGCCCAGCAGTCTTACATCAGAATGACTTCATTAGCTGAAAATTTCCCTCAAAATTCCAACTCCTATTCATTCAGTGATCACATAATTCTTAGCGTGCAGCCTGTAGGCTTGTCCCCAGTTTTGCAGATGCTCTCTCTTGCGGCTGTTAAAATTTCTAGTACTTTTAAAGTCTCAGAATTAATTTGCTTTCAGAGATTCAATTGACATTATTTTTTTATTACAGTAGAAAGCAAAGCTGTGGTTAAAAAGTAAATCATAGTTAATAGAAACATGAGAACTAACACTCAGAATAATACAGGAACGGATGGGGTGATACTAATCCCACTTAGTATCTCAGAGCTACCGGCCTTGTTTTTCCTGCTTTCCTCGGGAAAGACTAATTCCACTATAAATGCTCCACGGGATATGTCAGAGCTTGTTGTGACTAACACATTGCCTTAAATTCAGAAAAAAAAAAAAAATGGGTGTGAAATTTGGCCCCTGTGGCATTCCATAAGCACATGTTCTGACCTAAAGCACAGCAGAAAGTTTGACCTTTTGGTATTTAGAGATGCAGCGTTTGTGTTACTTTTAATCCCACTCGCTGGTGGAAGTGGCAATAATTCCAGTGGTGCAATGGGCCACCGGCTGCGTACCCCAGGGTGTTCCTTCTGGGGAAATTCCACATGAGCTCTGCAAGTCTTTTGCCTGATCTCGGTCCCTTTACCATATTCTGCCCCATCTGCTGTAGGTTTCCACAAGCTCCCCCACGTGGTCCTGATGAGGGAACGGAAGGCAAGCTGAAGACAGAGCAGAAGCTGACACCTGAACCCCCCCCCCCCATCGGATGTATGTGACATTCCTCAGGCACTCCTGTCTGCCCTACAGGACAAAGTAACAGTCCTTACTACCTACAGCCCATTGACAAGTCCTTGAAACAGGCATGGTGACATTCCTCTAGGAATTCAGCTGCCTCGATGTTAGCACTTTGCTAAGGGCAAAAGGCAGTCCTGGCCTGACCCCCTCCCCTCCACCAGGATCCTGTAAGTCTACTTTAATGTATAAAAATTCCTTTGGAAACTTCCTTTATCTCTAACCCCCCAAGATACGTATTGGCAAGCATCCCCCAAGCATATGGCCCACCGATGTACATCTGAAGGGTCTCATGACTCAGGTTTTATTAGACGGTAATGAATGACCTTTTCCCAACAACAGCTAGCCCCCTCAAGGTCCTGGAAACCTTGCTTCCAGAATTCCTTAGAGACTTACGCTATCCCTAACCCCCTCCCAACTTGAAGGTATATAATGGGCCATTCCTCACAACCCCGGTGCAGCAGCTCTTTCTGCCCACAGGTCCTGTCCCCGTGCTTTAATAAACCACCATTTTGCACCAAAGACGTCTCAAGAATTCTTTCTCAGTCATAGGCTCCGGACCCCACCCCACTGAACCTCACGTATATTCCCCAATTTCATCAGTCCCGCTGAATTATTGATCACAGTCGGCTAAGAAAAGCCCCCAAACTCCTATTGGCTAAAATGACCTTCCAACCCATGAGCCCAGCCCCGTGGTCCATTCCAGTTAAAGGGCTGAGGACAAGCTTCCTTGGGAAAATCCCAAAGCAATCCTGAAGGTTAACTTCTTGGAAAGCTCAGAAAGAAAGAAAAACTTTATAGGAAGTTTGCACGGGAAGGGAATTAGAGGCTTAATTATGTTTTTCATCTCATCCCCATTAAAACTATGTGTTGCGTCGCTTTGCTTTCGCACAAGCTAGTAGATCTTGCAACAGTTGGAATAAACGTGTTCTGAAGCTCCCTGAGCCAGTGGACTTCTGTCTCCCAGCTCCTCTGAATGAGCTACCGCTGGACGAAAACTGGGTGTTCTGAAGAGGCAAGATTGCTGGATAATTCCTAAGCCTTTGGGTTTTTCTCCTTACCTGGTGAACCAATCATTGTGTCTTAGAGCCATAGCGGCTGCCTGGAGGCCATCACAGGAGCCCGATGCTATGACAATGGTAAAGCTAGTTAAGCCTCCTTGAGCTGGAAATTAAGTTTGTGTTTGTAAGAACTGCTGGAGATTCTAAAGGCAAAACTAAGTCGCCCCTCCCATTTTGTACTTCATATGCGTTCCGATTTTGCTCTGAATATTATCTAAAGTGTAAACAGGACCAGCAATAGCTACTTGTGCACATCTTTGCTTCAAAGGTAGGTGAGACTCCGAAAAATCATGTCCGATTAAAATAAAAATGAGTGTGGGATTGGGGTACACCATTTGAGACAAATAAATCAACATGATCAATCCATAGGAGAACAAAAACTAAAATGCTTTCCGCTTGGGGATGGGTCACCATTTTAACTATTTTGTAAGATTTTTAATGACACATAATACATTATGTGGTCCATTGGATTCTAGGGGAATCAGTTTCTCTGTTACGTTATTAAATTGCATTTATGTCAAGACGTTTCACTTGTCATTTTTGGGTGAGGCTCTGAGTAGCCTCTGATAACTGAGAAGCAGAAATGAACTTTTGCTTAATATGTCTGCTTCTGCCGTTATGTAACTGATTGTTGTTCATCCCACGCAGCCTTGAGAATGAGGAATAATAATCAGATGTCGATAGCAAAGGTTCATCGATTCATCCAATCACAGCACGTGTCTGGCTGCTCTGTTGTAGGCTTGTGCTCGGCGCTGGGGGGAAAATGTCTGCCTCGGGACAGGCTCTTCACGCTTAGCCCTTCCTCCAGTAGCAAAGAAGGACTTTGAAAGAAAGTTAATTAGGCATCATAAGTGTTGTCATAGCTCAGTGTGTATAAAATACCCATGGAGCAGAGCAGCCGACCCCACCCCCGGGGCCAAGACAGGCAGAGAAAATGGAGGATTTCGCAAGCATGACTGTATTTCATCAGTGAGAAATGGGCAGAAATTTTAAACTTTATCTGGTAGAAATTGAGATACCTCTGTTGGGTGTTAACCAAGAAGTAATCACATAAATACTGAAGTTTTTATTATCAAATATTCCTATGGGGCTTGTTCCGATTTCATATTAGGAAGAATTTCAAAAACATATTCTCTATGTTTTTATACAATAGTGTCATATTTCTGCCATTCAGATCTTTAATCCATCTGGAGACATTTTTTAACTTAATCTGAGTAATGATATAATTTTATCTTCTGTATAGGGTAAGCCAAATTTTCCATTAGGTGTTTGTGATACGGTCCATTTTTCTATTCCTTTATGGCAGGCTCGCTCAACCGCAGTATGACTGACATTCTGGACTGGATAATCCTTTGTTGTGTCATAGAATAGTTAGCAACATCCCTAGTCTCTACCCTCTCTATATGCCAGTAGCTCAGCCCCCTCCCCACTGTGACACCGAAAATGTCTTCAAATTCCCAAATGTCCCCTGAAGGACAAAATTGCCTATAGTTGAAAACCACTGCTTTAAAACTATCACTCTGTCCCCATTGCTATGGCTACAGAATAGTCCTTTCTACAGGGTTGAGGGGGTCTTATTTCTTTATTTTCATACGTATTTTTGAAAGATGTTGTCCAATATCTCCCTAATATCACTCAGCAGTTAATGGATTGTATTAAAGTTTTTATTAATTTGGGGACTATGGATATATTTAAAATCTTATTTCTCCCTTTATTCACTCTTTTGTGTAACTTAATTGACTTTATAATTTATACATAAACAGTTCTATCCCTAATTAATTTAAGTAAGTTATAGATTAGTATTAATGCAAATAGTATCTGAGTTTCTGTTACATTTTCTATTACTCTTTGTGGAATGTTATAAATTTGTGTGTTGACCTTTGCAGTCACATTGAACCAAATACTGCTGCCTTTCTCAGTAAATATGAATAAATCCACACACATTCCATAAATTAGTTTAAATTTTTTGGCCATATTATACTTCAGACTTACACACACACCAAAAAAAATAAAAATAAAAACAAATAAACCTCATTAATTTGATTTCTGTAAAAATAATTGCTTAGATTTTCTTTCTATCACTGTGGAAAACAACTATAGAATTAAGGACTTAAGGAATTTTAGAGGTTTTTTTTGGTTTGGGGGAATTTTTTGTTTTTTACTTCCCCCTAATTTAAAAGAAACTTTCGCTAAACTTTCTATTTCAAAATATTATTACAAGTACAATGTTGCAGGAGTCACATACAAAATTTATTCTAAAGCTAGAGTAATTAAGACAGGGCATTGTGTAAGATATATAAGACACATCAGTGGAGCATAGCAGAGATGAGACATAGACCCACGTGCATATAGTCAACTGATTTTCGAGAAGGTGTATAGGCAAATCAATTGAGAAAAAATCAGTCTTTTTAATAAATCGTGCTGGGAAAAATGGATGTTCATATGCCAAGAAGAAGAATCTTGACAAAGATCTTACACCTTTCGCAAAAATTAATTCAAAATGGAACAAAGATCCAAATGTAAAATACAATTTCTAGAAGAAAACATCGGAGAAAAACCTCCATGACCTTGGATTCCTTGAGCTGTTCTTAAATACAAAGTCAAAGCAAAATTAATGAAACAACAACAACAACAAAATAGTAAGCCAGACTTCATTAAAATTAAAAACTACCCTGCAAAGACACTGATAAGAAAATGAAAAGACAAGCCGTAGATTGAGATAAAAGATTTGCAAAACATATATTCTGATAATGACTGATATTCAAAATATACAAAGAAACCTTAAAACTCAAAAATAGGAAAACAAACAACCCAATTAAAAAATGGGCAAAAGATCTGAACATACATCTCACCAATGAAGAGATATAGATGGCAAGTAAGCATATGAAAAAATGCTCAATATCATTTCAAAACTGTAAAATGAAAAGTAAAATAATAAGATGCCACTGCACGCTTATTAGAATGGCTACAACCAGAAACACATGACAAAGAAAATTGCTGGCAATGATGTAGCTTGTGGTAAAGCAAAATGATATTGTCATTTGGGGAGACTTTGGTTGTTTCTGACAAAGTTAAACAGAGTCTTGCCATACAGTCCAGCAACTGGTTTGACTTGAAACCTTATATGTATAGGCAAAATCCGTACATGAATGTTTATTGCAGTGTTATCATCACCGAAAACTGCAAGCAATCAAGATCGTTCAATAGGTAAATGGATGAACAAACAGTGGAATATCCATACAATAAAATACTACACAGGAAAAAATACATATGAGCTATCAAACCATGTAAAAACATGGAGATACCTTAGATGTGTATTGCTAAGTGAAAGGAGCCAGTCGGCAAGGCCATGTGTGTACTAATGACATTCTGGAAATGCAAACAAATAAAGATGCCAAACAGGTCCGTGGTTTTCAAAAGCTTGGAGTCAAGAAGGATTGAATATGTGAAGCACTGGGGATTTTTAGGGCAATAAGCTGTTTTGTATGATATGGTAACAGTGGGCAAGTAACACAACGTGTTTGTCAAAACCCATAGAACCCGACCACCCAAAGAAGCTCAATGTCTGCACATTTATGGAAATCATTTAGAAGGCCAGAGAATTCCAGGATGGAATGCACAATGTAGCGTAAGAATGTAAATATATGGCCCACATTAAACAGCCTCACCGCGGAGAGGGGGAGGGAAGAGTGCCAACTGAGATAACTTGGAAAATTAGTGAACTCTTCAAGATGAAAGGCAAAAGGATCTGTACGTGAACACTGTGCTGTATTTGATAAAGTTGTTTCCCATGAAGGTACAGATGAACAATTGTAAACCCACCATAGGGGGTGCCTGGCTGACTCAGATGGTAGAGCATACAATTCTTGATCTTGGGGTTATAAATTCGAGCCCCATGTTGGGTATAGAGATTACATAAAAATAAAATCTTTAAAAATAAATAAATAAACAGACAAACAAACAAATAAATAAAAAATAAATAAATAAAACCACTGTGCATGTAAACTGGTTTTGAAGAATTAAGTGAATGGGTGACAGGTGCTGGAAGCCAGCTTTCTCACTGTTGATGTGGGAGGTTGCAGATGAGGAAGGGGAGGAGGTTGAATAATCCATGAGGCAACTGATCAGAGTTGGACATCAGTAAGAACTCATGATTAGCTTAACATAGATATAGATGGATACATATAGAAATGTCTATAGATGTGTATATACACGTGTATCAGTATACACGCATGTAATTCCTTGCTCCTGCAGCCAAGGGAGTCTAGAAGCAATAAGCACAACTAGTATCCAGATTTTGCTTTCTAATACCCTTCTCCAATAAAAGGAACCAGACTCCCTAGAGAGATGGCTGATTCGGGGACAGGGACAGGAAATACCCAAGGGGCAGGAAATAGACAAGAGCATCTTGCAGTGCCAGAAAGTAAGACAGTGCTCAAAAACCCCACAATGATGGGGTTATGCCAAAAAGACAGGAGCCAAAGAAAGAGCTCCCAATGACCAAAACTGGAACAATTTGAACAACAAAATGAGTAAGTAGTATTTGCTTTAATCAAAACTATAAAATAAATATCCATGATCCATAGTGAAATAAATGATTGAATCAATAAATAGATGGGGAGAATATACAGCTTTCCCATGTAGAGTAACTCCAAATAATTTGTGTAGATACTCGTCCCTCAAGGAGCGAAGCGTCACTGCCCACTTCATAAGCAGGGGTTGCATGTGATGACTTCCAAAAGTACAAAATAGAAAGGGGAGGAGATACAGTAGCTCTGCAGTGGAGACTATGACAAAACTACCCCAGCCAGTTGATCAAGGTTGACACCAACCACGATAATTCATGTTGCCAGTCGGTACTGTGGTGATGTGATGAGAATGGCACTTTACCCTGGGGTCTTCCCCCAAAACACCCACAGCCCCAGTCTGACGAGGAAAACATCAGACAAGTCTTAATTGAGGGACAGTCTACCAAACACCTGCCCAGTACTACTCAAATTCAAGGTCATCCATACAAGGAAATTCTGAAAAACTATCACAACCAAGAGAAACCCAAGAATACATGACCACTAAATGTCACGTGGTCTCCGGGATGGAATGCTGGAACAGAAGATGACATGAAGCAAAAACTGAGGAAATCTGAATACAGTGCCAACTTTAGTTAATATTTTATCCATATTAGTTTATAATTTTGACAAATGGTCAATGTAAGATGTAAGATGTGAGGTGTATGTGGGTAATATCTTTGCAACTTTTGTATCAACATCAACTATTCTAATATAAAAAGTTAAAAAAACAGTATTGCAAGTGTACAGTAGACATGAATGAAACATAAATTTTGAGTAAGTCTGTTAGGCAACCTCATGATGGCTCATTTCCTAAACTCCCATCTTCTTGCCAACTCCCTCCAGTGATTCTGTATCCACCCTCCATACTGGGGTTGGGCTCACATCTCAGCCACTACCTCTGGTAGTGAAACAAAGATACCTTTGCCTAGCCACTGTCATACCCCAAACACGTTCCCTGAAATGCTCTTGTTAGTTTAAATCAACAACAAAGATAAAGACTCTCTTTCTCCCAGAAATCTTTTTCTGATTGTTCCAGTCCCAATCATGCCCCCATTTTCCAACATTCAGATCTACTCTCTTCAGTACAAATCCACTGTTCACATGTGGCTATTGAGCATTTCAAGCGCGACCAGTCTAAATTGTGATGAAGTCTAAGTGTAAAATACACACTGGATTGTGAGGACTTTGCTAGAAAAGGAATGAAAATATCTCATTTATAATCTGTTTAAATTATCACATGTTGAGATGACAATATTCTGGATATGTAGGGCTTACTAAACTATATTATTAAAATTAATTTTACCGTTTTTGTTTTATTTGCTCTAGAACATTTAAAATTGTATATGTGGCTGGCATCCTGTTTCTACTATACAGTGTTGACCTAAAGCATACATTCATCCCCGGTGCGTTATGGCTTATGTAACAGTGTTCAGGGTTTCACATGCTTTCTAGTTGTGCCATGTATGTCTTCCCTGTTGGAGTTGATAGAACACTTGTGGGAGAGGGAAGCAGACTCTAGGATGCCTCTTGGGCACCTACACTCTATCCTCTCAACACACAGCTGGGGGCTGTCCCTTCCTTGCAAGGACCTGTTGTCTTCACTGGAGAATCCATTACCATGAGGATTCCAATCTAAAGGCTTGTGATGAGTCCTGGGTTTTATATGTAAGTGATGAATCACTTAATCCTACTCCTAAAAGTAATAACGCACTATATGTTAACTGGCTAGAATTTAAATAAAAACTTGAAACATTAAAAAAAGAATAAAGGTTTCCTATAGCCTGAGAATCTGAAAAACTCTCATCAAAATCCAAGAGATACAATAATGTCAGAAGCCAAACAAAGCACCCACACATTTTCAGCTATTTAGAGTTCTCAGGTAGCAATTTATAGGTTCCAATGTTGGTTTAAACAATTACATGTCAAAATAAATATCCAGGAGTTTCTAATAATGTCTTCTCATCTGAGAGGTGTTTCATTACATTCGAGGTAGGGATATATTTCCCTTTTGGAACACGTATTCAGCAAGGATGCAATTTTAGATTTGGTCATTTATAGATCTTGGGCATAATTTATGAAGGGAAGTAAGAAAAAGAAATGATAGGAAAATATAAACTATTCCCTTGGGACAGAAAAATAAAACTAAACAATACAGCCATAGGATAATATGCCATATGTCTTCCCACAATGTTCGGTCTTTGGACTATTTCTGCTACGTTCGCACAGTTAGTAAATGATGAATCTTTTTGCTTATTAATATAGTTCCCAGTTGCCCCACATGGAAATTAAATCTTAAGGATTTCAACGAGAAGCACATTTTGAATAAAAAAGGAAAGTACTTTATCTTTTTCAGAAAAGCTGTCACACCGTTCTCTGCATGAGCAAAAACACTTATTTTTAGTGCAGATTTGAGTTTGGAGGTCATTAAATGTAACTTTTAAAACTCTCAGGCTTTTTTTTTTTGTTACTTTTCAGAAACTTGTTTTTTTCAAGTTCAAGTTGAAAAAAGACAATTTAAACATCTAACTTGTCTTAGAAATCACAGACTTCCAAAAGATAACAGAGTTTTAAGTTCTTATGTTTTTTTATCATACATATTTGCGATTCTAAGGGAATAATAAAAGTTATCCAATTAGTAGCATTTTTTTAAGACTTATTGGATACCAGGGATATGCTAGTGAACAAGGCCTCCTGTCTTCCTGGGAGTCAGACAAGGTAACCCATAATCACCATAGTGTTCAATCATGTTATGATGGAGGAGCTGCAGGTAATTGAGGAACACAAGCGGAGCTGACTCACCCTGTCTGGGGCCAGAAGAGGGATTCTTTATAAAGGAATACTTAAGCTGAGACCTGAACCATGGGTGAAGGATGAGGGTGGGAAGAGTGTTCCAGGTGGAGGACAAGGCAAAGACAAAAGCCAACAGGTGAGAGACAACATGGCTCCTTTGGGACAAATGAAGTTGGCCACCAAGTCTGGACCCTGAAGAAAGAGTGGTGATAAGGAGGGAGGAGGGGCTGAATCCAGAGGACTTGAGAGCCAGGTCGGTGGTTTGTTATCTACAGGGCTGTGGGAGGCCATTAAAGAGTTTAAGTACCATAATTGTGTTTATAAATGTCCCTCTTGCTACAGAGACTAGAGAGGTAACATGGGAACAAGACAAATGCCAGAGAACTAGATCCATAGTCCAGGATAAAAATACAGACTCTACAGGAATTGGACGGGGAAAATGTAGAGGTGCAGCTGATATTTCAGAAGCAGAGCTAAACATATTTGATGATTGTCTGAGTGTGGGTAATGAGAGAGAAGATCAGCCTACCTCCTATAGCTGTGCAGGTTGTGCACTGAGCAATGCAGGGATGCCATTGCCATCACATCTACATGAAAGTCCCTTGATGCAGTTGAGCCCTATGGTGGAACTTGAGAGCTCAATGGTGAAAGAGCATGTCTGCTTCTACCCTGGTTGAATGGGTAATTGTTAGTGTAAGGTGGGAAGAGACTCAGGATCCATGATGGAGTGTCACGGAGTTGGTAGCAGTGATGAGGGAATACGATGAGTTGAGTGCCAAACAGCTTAAGTTTGAATGGAGATGTGCAAAAGAAAAGTGGACATGTGTCTTCCGATCAGGATATTGGAGAGTCAAGAAACCTTGGCTATCATGGAGTAATTGAAGCTAGGGAGCAGCCCAAGATTAGACAAAGAGAACACAGAAGGACAAAAGAATAAGGGCCAGGATCAAAACCTTTAGAATGACAACATCTGTTGAGGGGAGCATGGGAAGAAGCCTAATAAGGAGACGGCAAAGAGAATGTGAAACCAGGAAAGGGTAGTGGCCCAGGAGCCACAGAGGAGAGTGAGGGGCCAAGTTGCTGAGGTTGTGAAAGAGAAAGTGCCTGTAGGGTTTAAGGATACATGGGCTATCAGTGGCCTTTATTAGAACAATTCCACTAGGAGGAGGGACAGGAGCCAAAGTGCAATGAATCGAGGATGGAGGAGAAAGAGCATGATGGAAACCAAAGGTGTAGACAGTTCACGCAGCTTAGTTGTGAATATTAGGACCAGCTAGCTGAGGAGGAGTTAGGGTCATGGAAGGTCCTGAAGATACAAGAGAGCGATGGTTTATTATTGCTAGTGTTGTTTACGGGCACGCGCCACACAGCCCAGGCACCTGGCTTTCTGGAGGAGGTGGTGCTGCCCTTTCCTTGTAACCGGTGGCCATGTTCTCCCACAGATGTGCAATATTTTTTCACTTGAGTTCACTCAGAACTCAAAAAGATGTAAGCTGATAAAGCCCAATGTTCAGAGTTTTTTAGAACCATCTTGAAGATTCACATGTTCCCTAACACAACGACTGTTTCATCAATTTTTGGGGAAGTTCCTTTTCCCTTTTCAATTTACCTGTTCGATGGCTTATAAAACTTTCATGCTAATAGCACAGGAAACTCAAATAGCAACAGAGATGTAGAAGAAAAAGAACATCAGGCTGCACCTGACTAATCTATGTGAATTTGTGAAGCTGACAGTTGAACAATGGCTGGATTCTGGGTTCCCTCTGCTAAACATCCGCATCCTGGCTGCCTATAGGACCGTTGTAAATGCCATGGGAGCACAGGGAATTCTGACTCAAGCTGGTGCTGGTTTGCTTCCAGCTTGATGCCTGGCACTACTACCACTCTGCCAGCTGTGTAGATAAAATTCCACTCTACTTCTCAGGAAGGTTACCAGTGTCTTGGGACATTGCCCCACCACTGGGGTGAGTTTGAGCAAAAGCTCAGATTTTATTCCTGATGGTCCATGAACTGGCCTCACATTGGCTTCTGTCGAGAAGGACCTCTTCAGAGGCCATGGAAGGCAGCTCGTGCAGCCCTGTGCTCCGGCACTGTGCCCGGTTAAGCTGGGGGAGGGGAGCAGGAGACCTGCTTTTGTTGAAAGTATTCCCCTCTGTGTTGTTCTTTCCTAACTCAGTCCCTGGTCCCAGGTCCCCAGTGTCCTTCATCTTACTGAATCTTCCATCTCATGCCTCCCAGTCTCCAGCTTGGGGAGTAGTTCTCTGCTCTCGTCTGTCGTTTTCTCCCATTATTTGGGTCCATTCCAGGAGTCCTTTCCACATCCCTCAGAGTGGAAGATAGTGAAAAACAATATCAGAAAGATTCTTTTTACCTTCACTTTCTGTTGTCATGCCCCTCATAAAGCAAAATGCCCCATTCCAATAGCCAGCTCTTGGACTGCTCAGACCGGCAGCGAGGGTGTGAGCTTGGAAACCATGTTCCCCTCTGTCCTAGAGCGAGTACGGTCATGAAGAGCCTCTGAAGTAAGTGTCCATGAAGGAAGGAGTGGTCTGCTCTCTGCACAGGACGTGTCAAAACATGTACACTCTGGGGCTGGGGAAATGGCTGGCAGGACAGAGTCTTCACAGCCCTGATCATGACCTTCCTGAGGGCCCCGATGCCTGCGGCTCCCCAGAGAGAAAAGGGTGATCCTCACAAGGCGGACTTTGACCTCTGATTCTCATCTTAGAAGGACTTTGGGGGTCCCTTTGCCTCCAGGGTCTGTTATCAGCATGTGGAGTGCGGGGAATGCTAAGGAAACACCAACCCTGGTTCCACAGAACTTCAAGGCCACAGGGAAGGGTCAGTGGCAAATAAGAACCTTAGCGGTTTCTACTGTGATGGTCCAATGAGGAGGTACAGCGAGGTTGGGGGGTCAGTGAGGGGCAGCTGGACAAAGAGAAAGAGAGGATAGACAATACCAGGAGGTCTTGGAACAGGAGGAAATTTGGCCGGTTCACCACAAACAGCACCAGTGATGGGAGGCAGGAGCACAAGGAAAAACTAGACATCTGGACAAAGCTTTGTGTTAAGTAATCTTGGACTTGAAGATTCATGGGAGGCCATTTTGGAAGGCTCCTGAAGGCTGCTCTTTGGGGGGCCTTTGCGAGGCCATGCACTGCCTGGAAGAGCCCTTTTAGGAAGTTATTATCCCCACTTCACCAAATATATGCACACACTTTCGAGAGCTGAAAGATCGCCTTTTTCTGAATAAGCAGACAATTTAAAACAAAACCAAATGTGACTTGTTACGACTTGCTTTTTGAAGTGAACCTTTATTGTGCTGCTATAATTAAGGTACTCTAAGCTGTTCTTACAATATGGGACCCAAAATGCAAAGACTAGAATAATAGAGGTTTATTTCCTGTTTGCTCGACAGTCTAGGGCTGTTCCAGGCACTCTGCCATTTTGTGTGGTTCCTGAGGGTCTGTGTGCTCACCATACCAGTCATCTGGAAGGAGGATACCTAATTGGGGAGCATAGGAAATGGAGTTCGGCTCTGCACTCAAGAAGGGAGAGTGGATTTGAGCAGTATATTCAGTAGCATTTAGAGGGCTTGTGGGTATTCAGCTTTGGAAACTACTCTTCCTTTAGAGTTGCTGGACTCCATCATTTCTCATCCCTCTCCGTGCTTCCCAATTTCAAGGACCAGTTTTTCTACTCTGGCCTTGAAGGGGCTTTTAACTTTAGATTCCTGAATGATAGTTTGGCTCGAAAGAAAACAAAATAAGGGCTAAAGGGGCTATAGTGGGCAGCATGACTCTACCCCATTACGTGGCACCCTTCATTTTCCCACTAAATGCTAGGTATCAAAAGTTTTACTTATATAGCTGAAAAAGTACGTCATAGCTGACAACAATTAAAGTTCAGCTCTCCTGTTTTCTATTTTCTAGTCTTACACTGTAATACCCAAATGCCATGAACTTTTAATGCAAAATCTCATCATAATACTCTACGTAAAAACCATTCATTTGAGGCACCTGTGTGGCTCCGTTGGTTAGGCATCTGGCTCTTAGTTTCTGCTCAGGTCATGATCTCAGGGTTGTGGGATCAAGCCCTGCATCGGGCTCTGTGCTCAGCTTGGCATCTGCTTGAGATTCTCTCTCCATTTCCCTCTGCCCCAGCCTTGCTTATGCTCTCTAAAAAACAAACAAACAAATCAAAAACAAAAACAAACAAACAACAACAAAAAACCATTCATCGAAAGATTCCCAAGGTTCTCCGTACTGCTCCAGGAACCATCAAACAAGTGCGGCTTTTAGTATAAAGATTATTTGGGAGGAAAAAAATCTTAAAAGCATTAAAGTACTCTTAATAACCACTTCTAACTCTTCCTGCTAAAATAATTTTCTGTATCTCACATCAAATCAGTCAATACTCTGTGTAAAGGGCACCTGGGTGGCACAGCGGTTAAGCGTCTGCCTTCGGCTCAGGGCGTGATCCCGGCGTTATGGGATCGAGCCCCACATCAGGCTCCTCCGCTGGGAGTCTGCTTCTTCCTCTCCCACTCCCCCTGCTTGTGTTCCCTCTCTCGCTGGCTGTCTCTATCTCTGTCAAATAAATAAATAAAATCTTTAAAAAAAATACTCTGTGTAAAATCCTTATAATGTTACTGTTCTGAGACAGATACAAACTGTCCATGATTATATTCAGCGTAAAGTTTTGTGTCTGCATCTGGTAAAATATTGCTCTCCTTTTTTTTTATTTGATTGGCATCTCAGTGAAAGCAGGATGCCACCTTAATTAAGGTTAAGTGCGTGTGTAAAGGGGCCTGTGCTATTTCCTCTCAGGCATCTGTGCTTGGTTTTGTTGAGCCTGGACTTTAAACCGAGGAGATGTGATAGAAACATGGAGACAAAGCGGTCCATCTTGTAGAGCTTCATTGCATTTAAAAATGACAATTAGGGGGAAGGGGGAAGGTGGCTCAGTAGGTTAAGCATCTGCCTTTGGCTCAGGTCGTGATCCCAGGGTCCTGGAATGGAGCCCCACATTGGGCTCCCTGCTCACTGGGGAGTCTGCTTCTCCCTCTCTCCTGCTTGTGCTCACTCTCTCTCTCACTCTCTCTCAAATAAATAAATAAAATCTTTTTAAAAAGTGACAGATAGGGGCGCCTGGATGGCTCAATTGCTTAAGTGTCCAGCTCTCGGTTTTGACTCAGGTCATGATCTCAGGGTCATGGGATCGAGCCCCGCATCTGGCTCCATGCTCAGCAGGGAGTCAGCTTGAGATTCTCTCTCCCTCCCCCTCTGCCCCTCCCCTAGCTCACGCTCACTCTCTCTCTAAAATAAATAAACAAGTATTTTTAAAAAATGACAGATTAGAATTTGTTTCTTTATGGAGATGTGAGATATCCCTACTGATGAGATCAAGAAATGTATTAAATATGGCTTTGCTGGACAGTAAAAGGTAAGCAGAGATATGTGTGGGTGGTGTTGTTGGGGAAAGGAGGATTTTTGTGAAATGTGAAAGCCATTGGAAACACATAAAACTACTTTACCTTGAAAAATAAAAGCTCCAGAGCATGGTCATGCCACTGAAACTTTACAACCAGTATCTACTGACGTTGGTGTTATCATAGCAAAACCTTTTCCCTTATAAACCAGTGGAAAGGACAGATATGGGTATTACTTAAAAATCAAACAAATGCTTTCATTGGAAATAAAAAGTTTAGTATTTCAGAGCATTATAAAAAATAGAGAGTATAAACATTGTGTGTTTATCTTCTCAATAAATAATTCAGGAGACAATAGCTTCCAGGGAAAGATAGTTTAAGAAGCTTTACTGACTGTTTTATGGAAACAGTGTTTGCAAAACTTTTTTAAATAATTATTTTAAATAACCAGTAGGTATTTTAAATAACCAAATCATCATTTTTGTTATCATGCCACAATCAACTTTTATAGTTGAATCCAGAAGTCACATCCAACTCATTCACTGCCAAAGGCTCGGAGGCAGGACTCCAGATAAGTAAAGGCTACTCCGGTGTCGGTGTGGTTTTTTGAGTCATTTTCTTCCTTTTGAAGATGTGGCAATAGTTCTTTCTCTGTCAAGTGGATGCCCTTATTCTCTACAACAAAGGGGCTGATAGGAGATGGAGGAGGGACAGGAATGTCTCCTACAGCCTGAGAAGGCACTCGAAGACCAAAAAACCAAGCAAGCCCCTCCGTACTGTTTAGACAGAGGTGTATTCAGGCTCATCTCACTGACGGAGGGCATCAGGTAGACAGACGACCCCAACACGATGCAACCACTCTCCACAGCTTCTCCTCCAAGTCCAGACCCCCCGCTTCTATAGTGTGAGGGGCACAGTGATGATGTCACAGGGTAGTTATCTACAGTGGGGCCTCCTGTGCACCACTTCAGGGAAGATCAGAACAAACCCTCCCACATTCCATTCAGGGCATACGTTCACCTGCACAGGGCTGGAACGTGTAAGCCTGAGGCAAGTCATTGCACGGGCATGAACACGATGAAGGGCCAAAGATGGAGGCCGTGTTGTCAGCACTCCTACAGCCACCATCCGAGATCAACCTGGAGCATTTGGGGTCTCCTGTGTGGGATTTTCCATCAACGTTTGCGTGTTGGCATACCCACCTGATGTCTCATTAGCTGGGCCACATCCAGTGCTTGTGTGTTTGGTCTTTGTCACCTGGGGCACCACCTTCACACTGACCGGCCCTCTCCCACCCTGACACCAAGCTGTGAAGTTCTGCTCCTCACCGAGTTCACTGATTTCTCTTGGGATATAAAACTTACTGGGCTAGAGTTATGCCTTCCCAGGGCTTCAAAGGGAGCTGAGGTTCTGGACTGGGGAGATCAGGAAGTGAGGGCATGCACAGGTGTTGAGAGAGTAGACAGCCCACTTTGTGGGGAGGTCTCATGAAGGTCTGAGAGTTCCGGAAGTGGGAGTATAAGAGGAAGTGGCTCCAAAGGAAAGGATGTGACATCAGAAGGTGGGGTGACTTGGAGTCAGTGTTTCAGGGGTGGTGCAGTTAGTGATCATGTCGTTGGAGTAAAGAGGGCTGGAGGAGGGAGAACAACGCCGACCTAACGAGGGTAAGGGACGAACATCCCTACCCCCCATCCCCCAGGGCGTCCCACCCACTGTTCACATGGAAGTTGTGGACTCCAAGCGTGGAAGGGTGTGTCCAGGGACCGGGCAAATCACAGGAGCATCACGTGAAGGTGGCAACTTCTGGAAAAGCTAAAGGAAGCCCCACAGCTGAAGAAATAAAGCAAACCATGTGGGGGCTGACCTGTTATTTGAAGTTAAAATGTCAAAAAAATAACTTCTTTAGGTGGGAATGTAAATAAGAGCAGCCACTATGGAAAACAGAATGAAAGTGCCTCAAAAACTTAACACTAGAACTCTCCTATGATCCAGCAATCCCACTTTCCGGTATTTATCTGAAGGGAAATGAAAACAAGATAATCGCAAAGCTGTCTGCGCTCGCATGTTTATTGAAGCATTAGTTACAGTAGCCGAGATATGAAAGCAGCCTATGTGTCCATCAGGGGGTGAATGGCTAAAACGAGGTGGCATATAGGGGCGCCTGGGTGGCTCAGTCAGTTAAGCATCTGACTCTTGATTTTGGGCCCGGGTCATGATCTCAGGGTCGTGGATGGAGCCCGGAGTCAGGCTCTGTGCTTAATGGGGAGCCTGCTTGACATTCTTTCGCCCCCTTTTCCTCTGCCTCTCCCCTTGCTCTCTCTCTCTCTCTCTCAAATAAATAAACAAATCCTTAAAAAAAAAGATGCGGCATATACATGCAGTGGAATATTATTCATCAATGAGAAGGAGGGAAAGCCTGACCTTTAGGACAACAGGGATATGCTAAGTGAAAATAGTTTCATAGAAACAGCAAGTAGAATAGTGGTTGCCTAGGAGCTGGGGAGAGGGGTGGGAATTGGGAAACACTGGTAAAAGGGTACAAATTTTCAGCTACAAAATGAGTAAGTTCCAAGGATCTAATGTGGTGATTATGGTTAATAACACTGTACTGTATACTTTGCAAAGAGTAGAATTTAAATGTTCTCCCCACCAAGAAAAAGAGATCAGTGTCAGGTGACAGACGTGTTAATGAACTAGGTGGTGGGAACCCTTTTATAATGTATGTGCACATAAGATCACACAACGTGTACTTTAAGTATCTGACAATTTTGTCAGCTACACCTCAATAAAACCGGGAAAAAAAAAACAGTGAAAAAAATGTGCAGAAAAAAAATGAGTGAACAAAAAAGCAGGAAAATAAACTTCAATCTTGGAAAGCAACTAGATGATTTAGTGGCCTGATGGTCTAGATGGTGGGAGGCTTGTTCATACTTCACTTTTTCACAGCATTTGCATTAATTCCTCCAGGAGACGTTCCCACGCTTCTTCTGTATGTCTTCAGCTCTTGGCTTTGCTTTATCTTTCCTCATCGTTTCCTGATTATCTCATGCTCAGGGATGCTGATAAGACACACTCCTTAATTTTCCCAGGATGACATTTAAAATGACTTCATGATGAGTCTCCCAGGACCTCTCTGCACATCTCAACTGTGATTCACGGCTCCAAATTTCAGCGCTGAGGGTGAAGATGATAATGTGGAGTATTTTGTTTGTTCCATGCGGTTACAGCATGAAAAAGTTAACCTTGACCTCCTTTCCCCAAGCCTCTCGAGGTTGTCGCAATTGTGTGCTAATAAGTTTTGAGTAGAAAACTGTGGGAACGTTGTGTGATCTGTTCCTCTCAGCTACGAGGAGGGCAAACTAACTCGGTTGAAAATTGCCAGCGTCATTTTTCCTAATGAGGTGATATTGTTCTTCTTACCACAGTACTAAACATCATTTTATATATTTAAAATACAGGATCAACAAGAGCCGAATAGTCCAAAAAATACCACTAGTGACCGCTGAGTTTTAACACTCTCGAATGCAGAATCTCAACATGGCGGTCTTACAAAAGTTAAAACTGTTTTTTACAAATCAAGTCTAGATGGTAAAATAGGTTAAAATATGCATTAAAAAAGGAAGCAGAATCCTAAAGACTGAGCAGTAGTGTGCACAGGTGAAATGCAGCCTCATCATGTCTGGATCACCTTCATCCAATTGTACCTGGATGGATACAGTCCATTCCTCTGGAACAGATGCGGGATGGAAACATGGCTCTGCACTCCACAGGAGGAAAGTGGAAATTGGTCGTTTGCTTGCTTGTTTATTTGTTTGTTTTTAAATACTTACCAATGGCTAATTTCTCAGGTGAGCCATTGAACTTGGAATCGATTACCCCATTTATAACAAACTGCCTCTATTAGAGCCATGACCGAGAAAATAATTTTTTCAAGAAGGAACATGAAGTCTTTGTTTCTCTGGTTTGATAACAAAAGGAGACCATTTGGACTTTTTTTTTTTTAAAAAAGAGGCTTATGTTCTTTGATATCTATTTACTAGCTTGTATGAAAAATCATGAAATTCTTACCACTGCCAGTTGTAGAGGCATCCGTAGTTGTATTTAAGTTACATAAATAATGCTTAAGGTGACTATTTATTGAGGAGAAATTGTATTGGGCATTTCTGTAGTGCTGCTTTAATTAAAGATACTTTTAAAATTAAGGAGAGCACCCCAAAAATAAACACCTATACTGTATAATGTAGCTGAGTCCTTTAATACTGTCGGCATCCTGAGAGTTTTTGTTTAATCTTTTGGAATAATGTCATTATATATTGCCTATACGCAGATAACAGTTTAATTGCGCCACTATTGCAAATATGATTTATGAATTCAGTTTAGCCAGA